>NC_031799.1:38671733-38756331 GCF_001522545.3 Parus major | reverse complement strand
GAAGAGAAGAGAAGAGAAGAGAAGAGAAGAGAAGAGAAGAGAAGAGAAGAGAAGAGAAGAGAAGAGAAGAGAAGAGAAGAGAAGAGAAGAGAAGAGAAGCCAACTTTTCTCTGCTACTGTTCAGTGCCATGCTTCCACTGACCTAGTCTTTCCCAGAACTCCAACAAAGCTATCTGACTGACAACATTAACTCATTAATTATTATTGAGCCAGCAGGTTTGGGTCACCTACTATATAAAGGTTGTGATTTGACAAACCACTTTAGTGCCACTTTAGGTTTTCAGCGTTGGTGAAGAAGCAATCTTGGCACTTGCAATATTGAGCTATATTGCAAGGGAAAATATCATTTTAGAAATCTAATTTTCCTCTCCTATTTGTTAAGATTATACAATTTATTTCCCTCCTAGCCAGTTGATAAGTAACTCAACATCTCCCTCTTAAGAGTCAGACTGCAGCAGCTCTTCCAGTTCATCAGCTTCAAACAGACACATAAACAAGCACAAATACACTCAGGCAAGCATATAACCTTTTTCTTTCAGAAACATTAGCTTGTCTAATTAAAGGTGCACACACCTATCTGTACATCCTAAGAACCACAGCTATCAGCAGAACCGAATGCGGTACCCAAGTTGTGGCCTAACCAGTGCTGAGTGCAGGGGAAGAATCACTCCCCTGGTCCTGCTGCCCTTTTGCTGATACAGGCCATTGGCCTTCTTGGCCACCTGGGCTTACTGCTGGCTCATGTTCAGTCCACTGTCAATCAGTACCCCCAGCTCCCTTTCTACCTGGCCTCTGTCCAGACACTCTGGCCTCACCCTTTAGTGCTTGCAAGGTGTTGTTGTGGCCAAAGCACAGGGCCCAGAACTTGGTCTTGTTGAACATCATATAATTGGATTTTCCCCATCTATCCAGCCTGTCTAGCTCCCTCTGCAGAGCCCTCCTACCCTCCAGCTGATTAACACTCACAGCCCTCTTGACATCATCTGCGAAGTTGTCAACAGTAGACTCAAACCCTTCATCCAGATCATCAGTAAAGATATTAAACAGGACTGGGTCCAGCACAGAATCCCACCAGTGACAGGACACTAATGGGATGCGGCACTATTCATCACCTCTCTCTGGCCCCAGCCATGCAGCCAGTTCTTAACCCAGAGATGGGTGCACTTGTGCAAGCCATGGACTTACCAATTTTCCCAGGAGAACGCCATGGGAGACAGTATCAAAGGCTTCACTGAAGACCAGGTAGACAACATCCACATGGATGCCTTTCCCACATCCACCAGGCAGGTCAGTTGGTCATAAAAGGAAATCAAGTTGGACAGGCAGGCCCTGCCCCTCCTAAACCCCTACTGGCTGGGCCTGATCCCGTGGTTGTCTTCTCTGGACTGTGTGCTCACGTTCAAGATGATCTGTTCCACAACCTTGCCAGGCACCAAGGTCAGAGTTACAGGCCTGTAGTTTTCTGGATCCTCTTTTCAGCCCTTCTTATGGAAGAGCAGCACATCAGCTAGCTTCCAGTCATTTGTGAGTTCCACTGTCAGCCAGAACTGATGCCAAATGATAGGCAATTGTTGCTGCTGAAGATGAATAGATCACATGGACACAGGTCGAGGTGTGGTGAAGGGAAGAGAAAGTTTATTTTTCCTCCCAGGATTTATAGGTTTCTGACCACAGCCAGGGATCGGATGGTCAGGATAACACTTTCCCACTGCACTGGCCATGAGAGATGTCCATCACAAGACGTGTAACAGAAAGAATGTACTCATATCTATGTTTACAGTTACTGTCCTGGGAAGGTCTTTAGAAAACCATGTCAGCAAGCTCAGAAGCTGAGTTTTCAGGGAGACAGACAATGGCTTGGCAAACTTCTGCCAGCTCCGTCATGACTCTAGGATGGAACCCATCAGGTCCCATAGACTTGTGAGCATCTAAGTAGCTCAGCAGGTCACTAACTGCTTCTTCCTGAGTTTCAGTAGGTCCATTCTTCTTCCCATCCTTATCTACCAGCTCAGGAGGCCAGTTGTCATAAGGACAACCTGTCTTACTCTTGAAGACTGAGGAAAAGAAGGTGTTAAGTACTTCAGCCGTTTCCTTGTCTTTGCTAACTATATATATATATATTCCTCCCCATGTCTAACAAAGAATGTTCTCCTTGCCCCTCCTTTTGCCATTTTCAAGATCTAATTACTAAAGGTTCTTAGAAATGCCGCTGCCCAAATTAAGGTGCAAACAAGACCATATGCCAGTGACAGTAGCATAAGTTTTATTTGATAGTAAATATGGGAAAGAGAGAGAGAGAGAAAGAAATAGCAAATAGATTGGGGGGAACAGAGAGAGAGTAACAGAGACAGAATAAGGCAAATATCACCATTCTTGGATCCCAATGATGTTCTGTTGAGCCTCTCCAGCTGGTCTTCTTGGTGGTGGAGGCCCCCCTGAAAAGCACAGAATCTGATGGATTAATATACGCTGAGGTAGGAAGACCCGGGCACCTTCCTGGGGAGAGAAGTTTGCCATTTTCTCTTACAACAGACTCCACATTTGTTGCATCACATGCAGGCCTGTAGTGCAAGGCTTCACTTTGGGGGGCTTTTGATGGATTAAGGCACCTCCTCAGCTGCCTCTCACCTGAATGGATGTGGCCTTCCTAGGGTTGGGGGTTCCACAGCCAGTTTGTGTAAGGAAGGATGGGTTCACTGCCCCTGAGCAGAGGTTAAAAAACACCCAAGGTTCCTCTCTCCTCCTCAGCTGGGGGGGAAAATCTGTGCAAACCTGCTCCCAGAAAATGGGTCTGTAGGCAATGGCCTCCCCCCCCCAAAGCAAGCCAAAGATGACACTTAGCACAGCTGCTGGGTTTGGCTCACATTATTTTCCATGTTTACTTGTTTGTTTCAGGTGATTGAAGAATGGGTTTTCCATTTATCTAATCTCAGCTGTCTGACTTTCAGTCCAAAATCCCAGCCAGGTATCTTCAGGGAGACTTCTTTGGTTGTAGCTTCTTTATACAGTTTTTGTTATAATGAGCAAAGCATTATATCAGTGTTCAAGGTGTGAACTATTTCAGTCTCTGACAGCCATTAATATTAATAAAATCTTTTTTTGTATTATATTTATTTATATATTTTATATATTGTAAAAACATTAGTATTTATAAAAACATTTTTATCTTTCACAGAACTGTCCAGATCATGTTCTAATGGCTTTTGCCTGTTTAATTTTCTTCCTGCATGGCATAGCAACATCATTAAACATTTCATGAGTAGCCTTCCCCACTTTCCAAAGGTGATACTACACTCTCTTTTTTTCCTTTAGCTTTTTCAAAGCTCCCTGCTGATCCAGGCTGGTCATCTTCTCTGTCAGCTCATCTTTTTGCACAAAGGGGCAGTTTGCTCCTGAGGCTTCAAGATTTCTTTCTTGAAGTATGTCAATCCTTCCCGAAACCCCTTTGTTTTTAATAACTATTTTCCGAGGTACTACAGGCTCGGGACAGTGTGGCTGGACAGTGCCCAGGCAGAAAGGGACCTGGGGGTACTGGGGACAGCCACTGGACATGAGCCAGCAGTGTGCCCTGGTGGCCAAGAAGGCCAATGGCCCCTGGCCTGTACCAGGACTGGTGTGGCCAGCAGGAGCAGGGAGGTCATTCTCCCCCTGAACTCGGCACTGGTGAGCTGTGTGGTGAGGCACCTCGAGTGCTGTGTCCAGTTCTGGGCCCTCAGTTCGGGAAGGACATTGAGACGCTTGAGCGCGTCCAGAGGAGGTGACGAGGCTGGTGAGGGGCTTGGAACACAAGTCCTGTGGGGAACGGCTGAGGGAGCTGGGGTTGTTCAGCCTGGAGAAAAGGAGACTCAGGGGTGACCTCATCACTCTCTACAACTCCCTGAAAGGTGTTTGCAGTCAGGTGGGGGTTGGTCTCTTTCTCCAGGCAGCAACTGACAGAACAAGAGGACACAGCCTTAAGCTGCACCAAGGGAAATTTAGGTTGGACATTAGGAAAAAGTTTTTTATGGAAGGAGTGATAAAATATTGGAATAGTCTGCCTGGAGAGGTGATGGAGTCACCATCCCTGAATGTGTTTAAAACAAGACTGGATATGGCATTCGGTGCTATGGTTTAGTTTATAGTTTAGGTAATAGCGCATCAGTTGGAGTCCATGATCTTGAAGGTCTCTTCCAACCTAGTCATTCTGTCATACTCTCCAAATGAATCCCTTGAAAAAGCCAAAGTCTGCCCTCTGAAAGTCTAGTGCAGAAGTTCTGTTGATGTGTGATGCCTCCGTTTCTCTAGGTGTTCTTTGGAGATCATACAGAATATGTCTCTTAATAAAATCTGGACAGATTTCTGTATTCAGTCTGGCATTGTTTATAGTCCGTGAAAGCAGAGTGGAATAGGATTTGACAAGTGCTATGACAGTCATCTCCTCCATGTAAATATGTCTTGAACACTATCACAAAAAAAGCCAAGAGTACATAGATGTACATAGACGTACCCATATGTCAGGTCCTTCTTTATATTAAACCTTTTACATTCCCCATAAACTTGAAGCCGTATTGACACACTTGAAGGCGAGAAAAAAATGACCTGCATTAGAGACATAAGATTCATTTGTGTTTACAAATTTACAGTACTTGAATCTTTGAGGGAGGCAAGTTTGTCTTGTATCAGCTACATACAGGTAATACTATACATCAAAACTGCAGACAAATCAAGGGAAAACTCAGTGTCATATTTGCATGGATTATAGTCATTAAGAATATCACTTTTTGCATCAAATCCCAACTTGTCTAAACAGCCATCCTGAAAGAAAATTTCATAACTGTAAACCCACATAAAAAACATTGACTTGAGTGACAATTTATAAAGGAAAGCTTAGGGTTCTCCTAATGAGGTGTTCAAAATTTCAAAACAAGCTGGCAATTTTGTGGGGTACTCATGGTTTCTGGGTAATACGGATCTTTTCTTAGGCTTCTTTACACTGCCTTGTGTTGAAGGCGAGATATCGAGTCTTACAAGCGTACTTCTGCTTAGAAAACAATTTCTTCTACATGGGACTATGCTCTCTGAAAAACATGTAAATAAGTATAAAAAGGTTTATCATTAAATGTAAGTAGTTGATATTACACCCAATGAATATCAAAGAGTAAACATTGTATCACATTAATTTATTTAAACAGTTGTGAATTAACAATACTTCACTAACCTTTTTTACAGAATGCATGGAAAGAAATAAGGCTAAGTGTGTCTATTTGTAAATAAAACATGTTCTTGTTCAATTCAAAAGATATAACATTCATTTCACTGCTCAGACAATGAGCAATGCTGCATGCAAATCAATCCAACTGCAGACAAATGGAAAGGCAGAGGAGAAACTAGTACAACTTAAGAGTTAGGCTAGGAATGAAGGAACACTAGTTGAATAATTTACTACCAAAATATTTCAATTCACAGAATAAATTATTTTGTGAGTATTATTCAGCTGGCTGAGACTACTGCATCATAATCTGACATTAAAATTGACTGCTCCAATGAAAGGGCATCTTTAATGAGTGTCACCTCTGAAGAAGTCTCTGCTTAGCAGGCTGCAAATCAAGATGATCTGTGTGAAAAAAAAATGCTCAAAATACTTTATTGGTAGCAGTCTATCAGAGGTTAACTCTTTAATATTAATGAAATTGCAAGTGTCAGAAAACAAAATGAGAGCTCAGGAAATAGTAACAATCCTTCATTGACTAATAATAAAAACATTCAGTAAATTAACATTTTAGAAGCCAAGAGCAAATCTAATTTATTAAGGCTCTGACATCACGGATCACCTACTCTTTGAATGGCCCTGTGCATGTATAGGTAGTGGAGATGTACCAGATGTACCACACATACATTTTTAAATTATCCTCTAGGTAATCGAAGCAAGTAAATTTGAGAAAGACTGAATTTACTTTGAGGCAAAACTAACAAGACTATGATATGGTTTACTGTCACGACATACACACTTATCTAATGTTTTGCCATCTCAGTCTAATGGGACTACATGGACAGCACCCTTCCTTTGTGGTTGTTCTAACCAGCAGACTTCCCTGATTGTTGTTTGGTTTTGTTGAGGGTTTGGGAGGCTGTGGGGGGTGCTGTTGTTTTTTTTTGTCTGTTATTTTTGTGGTTGTAGGAATCTTTTTCCTCTGCATCAATAATGACAAGAAAGTATTTCCAAACCACAGACTGTATTTTCAAGTCCTAATGCTCTGAATGTTGTTTGGTCAATTACAAATGCAGACTTGTTTTCAGAGTGAAAAAACAATCCAAATTCCTTTAGTTTTGATTATGCAGAACACAGTAAACTAGAAAGACTTCTTAAAATCAATGTTAGGAGTCCAGTTTCTTGCAATCTATAACAATCAACAATCATACAGTGCAAAATGGAATCATCAGTGCAAGCAAAAAGATCTTAGTACCAAGTATCAGGTGAAGTGTCAGAAGACAGGTAGGCATTGTGAATATATGTTCTCTCCTCAGTACAGAAGTTTTGCACGTTTGGTTTTGGAAAACAGATTGCATCTTAGAAAACAAAATTCTGAAATTCCATGTTTTATATAGGTGGTAGCAAGACATAATAGAATAAGATTTACAGAGTTGTAGTCTTTTTTTTGCCCTTGCTCATGATCTCCATCCCATTGTGAGGGCATATTTAAAAGAGGGGACACAGCTCTTTCAAACTTCAGTGTTGTCCAGAAAGCTTTGTGACAGTTTTAGTTAGTGTCAGTGTAGTCATTCTGCATGAGATTTCCATCATACCTAAAAAAATTAGTGGATTGTGAAAAATTGCCCTATTGTGTCTTAGAACAGAATTCTTTTTCAGAGAAGAGTGTTATATTGACAGGCAAATACTCATTTCCCCTACAATCTACCCACATCTTGAAGAAGATATTTAAAGTCCTATTGCTCTAGCCCATCAAGGTCCCTCTGGATGGCAGCCTGATCCCCTGGCATAGGAGCCTTTCCTCTCATTTCAGTTTCATGTCTAAAATTGCAGATGATCCACATAATCACACCCTCTGGTGCTGACCACTTAACACTTTTCAGGTCAGCTTACTGTCTGTTCATCTAGCCCAATCTTCATCAGCTTCTTTCTGAGGATCTTATAGAAGACAGCCTTTAAAAAGTCCTTACTGGGCTCTGCAAAGTAGTATCACCATATACAGGAAAAAAAATGGTCATGCCATCATCATGAGTCACAGCTTAAAAGCATTCAAATTTATATTACCTTAAGAAAGGAGTGACCTCAAATCATCTTGGGTGGCTTCCTCATGTCTTGTTTCTCAATGTTCTTCCTGTGCTGAAAACTTCAGAGCTGGACATAGTATCCCAAGGGGGTTTCACCAGAGAGGAGTAGAGCAGAATCCCCTCCCTCCCCTGCTGCCCACACTGCCCTGGATGCAGCCCAGGATACGTTTGGCTCTCTGGGCTGTGAGTGCCCATGGCTGGGTCATGTCCAGCCTCTCACCCACCAGCACCCCCAAATCCTTCTCCCCAGGGCTGCTCTCCATCTGTTCATTCCTGAGCCTGTATCAATACTTGGTTGGGAATTGCCCATACCTAGGAGCAGCACCTTGTACTTGGTGATGTTAAACCTCATAAGATTCCCATGGTCTAAGTGCTTGAGCTTGTCCAGGCCCATCTCAAAGACAGGTCTTCTTCAGGAGTATCAACAGCACCATTCAACCTGGTGTGATCTGCAATTTTGCTGAGGGTGCACTTGATCTCTTCATCTGTGCCATTAATGATGACAATAAGTAACATTTGTCCCAATAGAGGCCCCTAGTGACTTCTCATAACTCAGAAAAGCCAACAGATCAAACTTGAGGCATACAGAATATTTCTGTGCTTAGATGCTGAAATGAAGTAATGAGCAATGTCAGGCTTTCAAGTAGAATGCAGAGATGTTCTAGTCTGATAGTTTGATATTTTTTAAGCATTTTCTTTCAGTCTCAGAAGGTGGAAACGGGTAAATAATATAAGCTATATAAACAAATACCTAGTCAAGAATAAAAGCTTTTTTGACAAGATTAAAACCCAGTTTAAACTGCCTAGTCACAGTTAAACATGTCATTTAAAACTCATTAAAGTTATATAAAATTATTTACTTTGAATAGTAATTACTCTACGCAAATGTTCTGGAGACCAGTAATTATTTATGGAAGAAATTAGCAAATTAGTTAAAATAATAAAGATCTAATGATTTAGTGAACTAGTTGCTGACAGCCAACAAACCATGCAAAGTGTTCTGAATAAATTATATTTTTAATTATCATCAACTCTTATATTTGGTTTGATGTCTAAGTGGAACAGTTGTGTTTTTACAAATAACATAGAAACATAAAGTGACCAGGAGTCCTTAAATACTTGATTATGGTAATAACATAATACATATAACTTTATACATGACTGTATATGAAACATGAGATGCCAAGAATTGCAGCATTACAGTACTACAGAATTACACAACTACATTTGATGGTGTTATCAATACCATACCTCTGCAGGGTGATCATTTGGAAACTGATTCACAAAGCAAGAAGAACTCTGACTCACTGGCCTTGTGGACTCAGGCTTTGTTTTGTTTCCTAATCACCTTGAGAAACTGATTATATATCTCCCAAAGCCTGATAGTGTCTAAAGGAAATCATTCCATTCACTTCAGCAAACCTTTCACTCTAACCCCAATGTTCTTTCAAGGAAGTTCTATTGATATTTTCCTTCCTATTTAATATATTATGGTGCACTTAGAACCAAAGTGAAATAGTAAATAAAGTAAGACATCAATCAATAATACAGGAAAACAGACTCTGCAAAACCTCAGCAGAGGTTAGTAAGAAGACTAATCATAGAATTAACTGGGTAATAGCAAACCTATTATTGATCCAGCAATTTTAGTAAAAAGGATTCTGAGTTCAACAAATCTTGCAGAAGTTGTGCCACATTGCACATAGCAGTTCCCTTTTCTTTTCTGGGAAAGAAAGCAAGGGTGCATGTAATACTAAGTACTTAAGCCTCCTCAAATGAAGTTACAGTCTCCTCTCCAAAGATTCCTATTGTAACTCCAGAGCAGACAGACAAGGAGTTATTCAGTCCTATCAAGTCAAATGCACTTCTGTGTACACAAAAAAACCACAGCTATTTATAAACTTAGGGATCTACAGAATCTGGATGCATCAAGGTTTAAGAACCCTGATTTCAGCTCCAGTACCTGAATTCTGCTTTAGTTACACTTCAGGTCCCTCTGTCCCTTCTTGGTTCCCCCATGACTGACAAAGTCAAACCCAGATGGCCCTACAAAGGTTTTATCAAGCTCAAGACCTAAAATAGTCATAACCTACAAATGTGTATCAGACTGTCTACTGTTGAAATCTGAGATTCCAAGAAGATATAGGAATGGGCTTCAAAAGCATGTCAATTATTCCTACTTAACTAGCTACTTTTTTTAAATAATAAGAGCATTTTATTTCAAAATCTTTACTAAAACGTGCCTCAATTTCTCTATTTTAGCTATTATAAATAAGTGTGCAATTTTCTAAAGACCCATTTAATCAGCAACCTCTACAGCTGCATTTTAAGCAGCAGAATAGTTTCTGTGGGGAAAAATGATTAGTATTTGCTTGTTTTGCCACTTCAGAGTTTTACTTTATGGAAGATAGAATAAGAAACTAGTGTAACTGCTGGCTTATTTGGACTTTATAAATGAAGTTTATATTTCAGGGCTGTAAGGGCAACCTTATAACTAAATAATTTTTTTCTGGAAATTATATTAAAATATATAACTAACCTTGAATGCTTCTATGTGTCTTAAGGAATATTTTTTCAGTCTTTGCAAATCTTTAAAATCATCTTACAAGCATCCAAGTCACAAATAATCTTCCAGAATATAACTTCTCAAGACAGTTACTTTCTACATTTAAAGCTAAGAGCAAAATTGATCAAATGAAGCTCTCATACTAAGAATGATTATTGCAAAAGTAAGAATTACAAAACTAATAGCAGGAAAATACCTTTATTTAATGATTCTAGGTATCTCGCTACATATTACAAATATGAGTTCTTTCCTCGTCTGCCCTTCAAGTTCACTTCAGTGTTCATTGCTTACTCATGCTTCACACTGACAGTTAATAATATTATGGATTTGCCTACTTGTTTCAGGAGAATCAATCATGTTGAGTCAGTTCAGCAAAACCTATCAGGATCACTAATGCTTTGTCCTGCAATCAAAGTGTCTCTCCAACTGCCAAAAAAAAAAATCTAAGGGACAGAGGGCTAAAACAACACATTTATTTTTTCCTAGTCCTATATAACTTCTCAAATGTGAAAAAAAAAAAAAAAATTAATTCATTAACAACAAACAAGTCTACTCAACTCCATAATAACTGCTAGAGCACTCACAATGGAACTAACCTGCATTTTGCAATCTACACTGTAAGCACTGGCAGACTATAATAAGTTATATGACATAAGATATATGTCAGGGGTAGCTAGACTAGTGCAGCCAGTCTAGTGTTTGAATGTGCTCTGCATATAGCAAAACTGTCTGTTCTCTGCTTTTCTGAGCTAAGAAAAGAATAGTGAGTCATAATCATCACTTTCTAGCCAAGATTGATGTATTTGAGTAATTTTTAAATTACCCTATAGACCTTTCATGTTACCCTATGGGCAACAGAAAACAGTGAAAGGCACTCCTAATTTAACTCAGCAATGAAAACTGTATAAACTGAAAATCCTTTAGATAATAACTAATCACTGTTGATTCTTATTGTAGTTAAGATGAATAATTTTACAGAAAGAGCTTTTTACAACATGGTAGAACATTTTGAACATCTGACTTTGGACTAAAGGCACTTTCTTGTCTAGACAACTAAAACTTAATTGAATTCAATGTCCAGCTACTCCATACATGTATAAAATAAAAAAATCTTTGACAAACATGATTAGAAAACAAAGAGGACATGGGAGAAGAGAATGAGGAAAGTCCACTATTCCTTTAAAGGTTGAAGGGTTGTATCCAGAAACAAAACCTGCTGATTAATCAACAGAGTGTGTAAGAAAAGGGAAAAAAATAAAGCAACTTTTCATTACTTAAATACTTCCACTAGAAGACCATTCAGTTTCCTGAGGGAAGACTACTCATAAACTCAGAGTATTCTACTGCCTTACTTTTTCATTTAGACAAGACAATGCAACACTAGCAATAACACTCTCTCTTTCAAATACTGTCCCACAAAAAAAAAAGTATATTTTTTCATGATTTTCAGACTTTTATACCAAGATGAATGTGTTCTGTTGTCAGAGTTTGTGGTATAGGTAAAGCTTTTCACTGATCACCTTCTCTTGAAATATCTGGATCCCATTGCTTCTCTACCTCTTAGAGATGAAACTATAATCAAACAATTTTAAAATTCAGGATACCACTGCACTACTGAATATGTAGACCTATTTCAAATACCTTCAATGTCATCACAGAACAAGCCTGCTTGAAGAGCCCTAAAAGAATCCTTGAGAATCCTTTATTCCTCTGCTGTCACATGCATTTGCAGACATCAGAATTATCCTGAAGAGATAAGTGGCTAATCAAGAAGGTCTGTAATTCATACATCAGAAACCATCTGTTTCTGCAAATAGATCTCACTGTTTTTAAAGGAAAATTATTGCCCCTCCTGCACAGCTTTCCATGAGTCCCATTCCCAAAAAAGCATCATATCACAAACTAAACAATAAAATATTAATGATCTCCTCAATGCAAGACCATTTGTTTCCATCTTTATCTCACCTGAGAAAATTCAAATTGTGATTCCAGCTTCTCTTCTCAGTAGTTACGAAGTTCATAAAAATTCAAATGCCTTGTAAATGAAATACAAGTATAGTATTCTGACCCTAATGCTGTGGATCTCTTGAATGCTTAGCCTTTGTTTGCTTATTCCTCATCATTCCCTCACAACTTTACTTCTCAGGTCCTCCAAAAAGAAAGAGATAGAAAGAATTTGCTTAAATATGCAGAGATTCAAAGATATCTGACTTGGATTTTCTCTTCTATAATTTTCAGTCCTCTAAAAGCAGTGCCTAATACTGTATATGCAAATGAGGGATTTCTAAAGCTAGCTTTGCTTCAGAAAAGAAAAATTCAGAAAATATTAAAAAAAATTAATCACAAAATTAGTTATCTTCCTGTATTACTTTTGGGCTCTGTCTTTGTCCTCAGCTGTTTTACAAAAAAATCCTTTAACCTGCAGTTACAGATTTGTGCATTGGCACAGCTAAATACAATCCTAAAACTCATTATCTTTATTTTAGCTTATCATACCTTAATTTATTTGATGATAAATGAGGTATGTGTTCAGACTAATTATTCTATAAAAATCGGTTTTCCCCAATAAACACTGCAAGTAGAATAATAAAGCTATAAATGAGGAGTAAATATGAAATTGATAGCCTGATTTGATTGAGTTGTTTACTACTCTAGGATTCCAAAGGCATTTATTTCACAAAGACCTACATATTAGTTAATAATTGAATATTCACATGATCACATGCCCCAGAGAATGAAAAAAATAAAAATTGTATCTAATTCAGTTGACCTTAATGTTTACACACGTATATATCTCTTGGGTAATACTGCTCTATTTTATCACAGCCTTATCCCAAGTGGTAAAGTGAGGTGCTAGTTTTCCAGATAAGTACTGCCAGAGTAAATAAGACTTCTTTTTCCAGCCTTTAAAGGCACTGTGAATATATCGTAAGGAATTCTATCACCAAGAATCTGGCTCATGGCAATTAGCAGGATTTCTAAAGACACAGAATAAGCTCAGAGTGAGGCAATGATTATGAGGCTCCTCTTGGAAATTAGACTCTTTTTTTTTGTAAATACGTGATCAAGTTTAAATATTCATCTTTAACTTTTTCACTTCTTCCACTTTGATTTTTTTTTTTCTATTATGGCATCCAAGAATATAATGATAGAGAATTAAAAAAAAAACCCTTGGTGGAATACCCATCCAGAAATGAACTAAAAACAACAGTTTTTTGTGTTCAAATTCCTATTTCAGATAATGTTTAGTGTTTTAACAGAATTTCAATACAAGAGATTAAAAGTACAGTACAAGGATACCCCACCATCTGATGCTTAAGGAGGAAGAGAAAGTCCAAATTTCTCTCTCAAGGGAATTAATGTAACATTTCCTGCCTGAGTACTCCAACAGTACTCATCATTAAGCATTTTATCAGTTTAGCTCAAAACACATAAATTGAACATAAACATCAAATACATTTAATTATTTTCATTTTGTCAAGGACAAAAATCTAAATCTGGTTCATCCCCTCCATTTGTATTGTAGTTTATTACTGTTTTTGTTAAATGAACTAAAAATAATGCAGTGCTTAAATGGTTCCGCTTTTAGTTCCTTTTGAAGCCTCTGGAAAAAAAAACCTTTATTTTCAGAAAAGCTCTGGGTTTTTTAACTCAGTAAAACTAGCCAGGAATGAAAACAGATCAATTAGCAACAATGAAAATACTTCCAAGCATCCTTTCATGTGTTGGGCCCACATGAATGCTATATCCATCTTACCAACCCTGTCTGCCACAGACAAGGACAATCTGTCTGAGCAGAGGTGCTACAAAAGGAGCTTAGCAACTTCACAGATAGCTGCACCACCGCAAAGAGAAGGAAACTAAACACAGCTTTCGCACAAAATTATTAACTAGTAACACTGACTAACACTGACAAGGCAAAATTGGATCAGAGCATCCAGAGAAGGCCTAGTTTTTTTACTTCCCTAGAGGGACAATAGGACAAAAGCAGAAAAAACAGCATCCCACTGCAGCTATAGTTTATCCCTGAGATGTTGTCATGTACAGCAGCATGAAAAAAGCAAGCTAGATTAAGTCCTCTCTGCTAGATGTTGTAATGTCTTCAAGAAATGTGTTTCTAAGTGCAACACAGGCATCAAAGGAACAGAAAACCATGCAGTCAAGATCAAGAACAAACACAATGTGTTTTAACTTTCAGCTTTTCAATAATGGAATGCAAGACCAAGAAAACATCTGAAGACATTAAAAGGAAATGCTTTCAAATTTAATGAGAGTTGGTTTTATATGTAAAATAGTATTATAAGGGGAATGATTTTCTCTGCAAGAGGATATTGGTTTAGGTAGTTAATTACACTTTTGGAAAGAGGAAGCACAATCTCTTCTCTCACCCGAAGTAGGATAAAACAGAAGTGCCTAGAGTTTGTAAATACACACAAACACAACACTTGCCACTATAAATGAGAAAATCAGACAGAACAGGTAATAAGAAAAGACCTAACACTTCACAATATAAACAAATAATCAACCTGGCTCTTAAAAGTATTCATTAATGCAATTTTACTCAGTGAACTACATATTATGAGTATGCATACACCTTTGAGAAGATGTGTGTGTCAGGTTTCATAAACATTAGTGAAGGAAAGGTTTCAGTATGGCTGTGGAAAGTCATTCCTTCCTCTTTAAAGAAAGGAATTTTTTTGCCTAAACTCCCAACTCTCATTGAACTCTCAGTTCTGACTCCCCAGTCTTCCCTGAGACAGTTAATTCTTGTGGACATACATACATGTAGGATGTAGTTATCTCAGAGAAGTGACTAGAAACTAGCTGTTCTTTGGAGTATTAAATAAATATTAATGTTTTAAAAAATAAGGCTCACAGGAATTCCTTGTCATTATTTCCTTCCTGCAAGCCAATTTAATTCATTACCTCTGCTGAACATGTGTAAAGCTTATAAGTGAGTGTACTCCAGCTACAGTGGAGTTTTTCATATGTTGTATAAGGGTATTTTACATATTCCTCTGACATTTACACTACAGGATGATGTGCAAATAACCCTTATTTTTAGGAAGAAAAAAACCACAACAACAACAAAGACAACAAAAACCAAATAAAAAAACCAAAAAAAATGCCCTACAAACAAACAAATAAACAAAAACACCACCAAAAACTACACACTCCAACAATTAAAAGGCATATTCTCTCTTCAATCTGGTCAGCTGTCTAAAGTGGGGGATGATTTTCTTCTCACATTAAATAAATCATATGTTATCACATTCAAATACCCTCCAAATCACAAAAAAAAAAAAAAGATTTAGTGCACATTTCACAAAAATGACAGTGCCACAGAGGGAAAATCCAGGCGTTGAAGCTTCAGTTGTTTTATCAAATTCCTGATGCTCATGCAAATAAAACTTGCCAGCACTTATGTGCTTATAAAGATCTTCCAATAAGGACAACATCTTCTGCAAATTAGCCAGATTGCAGAGAACACTTCCTCAGTTTCCTCACTTAAAATCTGCAGCCTCACCAAAACACCAAAATAGGGATATTTATTGACTCATTTATATGCTCTCCACCACCCCAAAATCTAAACCACTCTCAAGTGCCTTGTAATAGACTTTATCTTCATTCTTAAATATTTGGAAGGAAAACCCAAATATTTTTATGCATAAGATATTTCTAAATTTGTTTCTATTTTCTTTTTCTTTTCCTTTATTTTTTTTTGCATTCATGAAAAAAGGATTGTAATGGAAAAATTTACTGTAGAAATTTGTTTTCTCCTAAAAACGGCAAGATTTCATTCTTTTATTTTGCAAAAGTGAGACAACAAATGATACTTTCAAAACAGAAATAATTTTCCAGCACAGTTATACATACTTATTCATAAACTGACTACTATATCCAAAGTATAAACCCACATAACAAGGTATGGCTCTATCAGTTTCAAAGAGGTGGGGGAAAAAAAGGGCAGAAGAAAATTTAGCTTTATCACAATAGATTTTCAGAGATATTACATAGCTGCTATTATAAAATTAGATGTTGGGGTAGAAAATCAGCCTGAGTTTCTAGGCTTTCTGATACGCTTCTCAACTCATTGTAGTTATTGATGAGGTGATTGTTTTTGCTAAAACACATTTGATTCTTATGTTGTCAAAGTTTACACATACTAGTATTTTTCAACTCAACTGTTATTCCCATTGTGCTCATCAGAACTTCACTTATATTTGCCATAATTTTGGGGGAATGAAAATATTCCCCAAAATACTCACATTCATGGTGAAAACTTTCCTTACCTATTAACTCAGATGTAGGCTGAGGGCAGCAAGCAAGGTTGCAGCGCGCACACAAGCACACACACACACACACACAGGTCCTGTTGGCCTTCTGGTCCTTTTCTTTGGCAGAATGGATTAACTACCTATAAATACTGAAGTGGCTACCAGCAGATGCTGTAAATTACTTCATCTGTCACCATTATAATCATACCATTCCATTCAAAGAATGCTGGAAGATGAGTTTTGTGTTGCTGCTGACGGAAAAAAATGAGAGGAAGAGAATCTACAAAGTAGGTTGCTGACTGCTGCCAAGGCAAGAATCTCCTATCATAAGTCCTGTTTAAAACCAGTATAAATATTAATTAAAGATATTCAAGGAACTTCAGGTTTCCAAAAAGTACCACTGGACTTCTTATAGAAAAGTGGAGTCTTAATGTCCTACATTAATACTTACTTTTCATGAAATGTGAAAAAAAATGCAGAGGAAAGAGGTTCTTTACAAATGACGAAGCCTCTGAATACCAGTTTCTTTTGTTAATAAGGTGTTTCTTGATAATAAAACATAGGTCACACCTGCTCATTACTCTATGTTTTTTTACCAGCTATTGATTTCTGTTAGAAGCTTGGAGGATTCCAGTAATTTCTCACATTTTTGTGTTTACTTGTACCATAAAAATATGGCAAACTTTTGAATCTAAATGAGAATAGTTTTAAATTGTCATGCTCAGTAGGGCTAAATGACACTCCAGAGCTTCTATTCTGGAGAAAGCATTGCTGGCCTTAAATAAAACTGCCTTTTGCTAGCCAAAAAGACTTTCAGTCCTGTTTTGGAGGTTCACTAGCCTGTAGAGAATCTGGCCTACCTGCCACCAAGCTTTTGCTAAAGACATTTCAAGGAAGACAAATGGAAAAATGGAAAAGTTTAGCTTTATCTGTAACATTTTGCATCCTTCTGGTATGGTAAAAAATGGACAAAATAAAAACCTGATGTCATATCAAATCAGTAAGTCAAAATATAAGCTCAGATTAGCTAGGAAAGAAGAAATCATTCCTTCTATCCCAATTTACATCCAGACTCATTATCAAAAGCATCCTTACAATTTTCTTTGAACTTCTAGATCAATAAAAATAAAATTTCCCTTTAGCATGCATTAGCTGATTTAAGCAATGCACACATATTGACTCTTTGTAAAAAGAAAATATTACTTCTAGTAAATACTTAACACCCTAGTAAACAGCTCTGTTTTGCAGGACAAGATATAGGTGCTTGAATGTAAATTATGTAACAAAATTAATATGCCTGTGGAATTAATGAATAGAGCAGACAACGAGCATGACTATACTCCGGGGATAATTTTTTTTTTTTTCCTTTAAATGAAGAAGCCTTCTTTGCAACTCATAGTATATTCTGTCTAGCACTGATGTTAGAATCTGTGCTTGCAGGGTCCTCTTCCATTTTGGTTTGGGTAATGAGGACATCTTCTGGGAAATAAGAGAATAATATATCAGACAACAGGGTTTTTTCATCATTTTGAATGCCTTTTCTTTGTCACTTCAAAAGGCCCAGTAGGTCATTCAAGCATTGGAAGGTTTTTCCTATTCCATTTAATCTTTCTCTAATTCTACTCCATCATCTCTGAGTCTCCCAGAGATGTATTTCCTATAAGCTAACTGTAAAACAAATATTTGTCATAGTTATCAGTACACTGTCAATTCAGTTTTTCTTTGAAAATCGTTAAGAATTTCCTCTGTGAATGAGGACCCTATCCTTTCTTTAATCTCTCAAAGAGTGAAAACACAATAAACTTCAAACTAGCAGGTAAGTGGACTTCTAATCTGTGTTTAATAAATCATCACAGGATGACTGTGAAACAGCTTGATCTCCTTTGAAGAGCTCATCATACTTTGCAAAGTTCTTCAGAAGTTCTTGGAGAGGTCTGAGGATATTCTAACTTAGGAGCCAGTATAGTCATCTGTGTATGACTCATGCTACCAACATCCCTCTTTTCCAGCAAAAGTGATAAGTATTACAATTTGATTTAGTTCAAAAGTGGAGAACTCATTTACAGCTGAGTGTTGCCAAGGTGAAATACAGGTCTTTCTTAAAATGAATGTGTTGAAATAATTGCTGGTGAACTTTGCAAAATTCCAAGGGTTACTGAGTTCATACCCTGATGATCATGAATGAAAGTAAGAGAGGAAACAGTATGACACAATTGGATTGCCTTCATTGTTACTGAGGTTGTTAATTAGAAAACTTACAGGGCTCTAATTCTAATTAATTCTTTAATAATGTAAGGTGGATACCTAACTGATACATTTTGTCACTTATCACTGGTGAAAAGTACAATTAGGTGTCTCAATGAAGAGTGAAAGTTCTTGGTAGTTCAATGAACAGCACAGCTGCTTGACAGAAAGTTGGTGACATGTGAGAGTTTATGTTGTAAATCCTACTTACCAAGTAATTGAAAACCTGAAAATGCAGCCACTCTTTCTGCTTTCTCATTTATCCTGAACTATCAGAAGTCTTTACAGTGGACTTAACTTTCAGCTGGTAAAAGGTGGCTCAACTCAGTGAAGCTGAATAGAGCCCTGCCAACAAAGAAGCTGGCACAATAAGTTCACCCAACTGGTCATCCTGATCTTCTAGCTATCTGAGCAGTTGTGGGGGACTTCCTTCTGTCTCCATACCCTGTGGCAGAAAAGGGTGCTTCCAGTCTTTGTCTGCTTTGCCAATTTGAGCCCATCTCAGCACTGAAATCTCCAGAAGATGGTAAGTAAATCCATTGCATTTGTTTGGCTTAGGAATGGTCTTCACAAGAACACAATTGGTTACACAACAGTGCAGTGACTTTCCATAAACCAGCACTTAATTCACTCTCAGTCATACAGATCTAAATTGTGAGTACACTTCACACTGTTTTGCAAAAGAAAGAGGACGACTGGTGTCAGCATCACACCTTCTACTTGTGACATGCTAGTACTCTCAAACAAATACAGAGTGAGAATGGGGCTCACAACACTATTTCAGGCTAAATAGGCAGCAGGAGGGAAATGAGGTGACATAGCAAGCATATAGCTCTTAGGATGCTTTGACATATAGTAGCTAACCAGCATGTTTTCTAGTGTGGGGCTTGTCTTATTACATACTTTGTAAAATTTCATTAAACTTGCACATTTGATTACACATCTAGCAAAAGACAACCTTTACTTTAGGACTACACTTTAACTAATGTTATTATCTCCTGTCATGAGTAGTCCTCCTGCTACTACTTTCTAAAATAATTAATTGTCATCAGTCAGCTTATTTATCCAGCATTTAGAAAATATATACTCTCTTTTAAGAGAGACATAACCAGTTTTTCTACTCATTCTTGTTACCCACTAGAAGTTAAAGCTTTATTTTTAACAGAGTGTGTTTGTAAAAATATCAGATTTAATATAGATCACTTTTAAGGTAGCAGTATTGCAAAATATGTGTCTACCATGTTAGTTTTATATGTTTGCACCCTTCACTACCATACCTATGTCAGATTGCAATTTGCCAGCTAAACCAACTTTTGTTATTTAACATTTTCCTTTTCTTTTAAATCAAAAATTTTGTAAAACACCAAAACATTTTTGAGGTCTTTTTAAAATAACAATTTAGCAAACATTAATAACTTTGTGCATACCTAGTAAACCAAGTTACTGAGATAGGATAATTTTTGAAATATTATAATTTATTTTCAGGAAGAGATCAACGTTCAGTATTTTTGCTTCCTTGTAGAGCTGTAAGTTCAGCACACGCTGAAGAACTTTAATAAAGGAGAAACACTTGCTCACCTAAATCAAGGGACAAGGCATTTTCTTCTTAGCCCTGGGCCCTTTTTAGGAAACCTCTTACTTCACCTTGTCTGTATGTAAGGATGCATACCTCACTAGAAGCAAGGCACCTTCTTCTCCCTGGAATGGAGGAATAAAAAAGAGGGCCATATAATATCAACCTCTAAAACTGGGTGGGGTACAGGGGGCAGCATGAAAAGGCTTCTGAACAAAACTACACAACTCACATGCTCCACTGCTTAGGAACATCCTATTACAAACATTAAAATATTGCAGATTTTTACGTCACGGGATTTTTCTATGTGCCGTGAGGAATTACAGGAACTATGTAGAAGGATGTAGAAGTGTAACTATAACAAAATAAGAATATTATGTGAATAACACCAGGTCTATAAGTTTCTATCAAATTGAAGTCCTATCTCTAGTAGTTCTTTGACTTTTTCTGTGTCCATTTTAGAAAAAAACAGAGTTCTGCCCCAGATTTTACATAATAATTTAAGACTGAATGAGAACTGTAGGATTAAGAAACTATGACAAGATTGGGCAGAGAAAGAAGAGTGATTATATGAGAAATGTGACTTCAAAGACCTCATCTACAGTTAGATAATTTCCATGATCAATGTCAAACTTACAACCATATTCACATGGGCAGAACTTATGAACTCCAGAAATCTTCAGGACAATTCTTCATGCAAGAACAGACCTGAATGCAGAAACAATCTTATTCTTTTAAGCTTTAATATTTATTTTCTACTGTAAGGCATGAAAATAATCATCTTTTCCATACATGCAAATGCAATGACATGAAGAAAATTTGTACCTGGATTAACATCAACTTATTTACTACAAGATATAATTCCTTGTGATGAATGCAACACAGACTAGATGGCACCAGAATATGGGCAGGAGGCCTTACACTACATTTATCAGACTATGCTAATGGGAGGAAAAAATAATCTTGGGATCTTGGTGACTGTAATGCACCAGTGCTTTGTTTGTATTTCTAAAGTTGTTTCAGAACTAGGATTTTTCTGAGGTACAAAAACTGTGTATTTAATTTCTAAACATTGTTTAAAATTTGAATTAACAATGCACAAGCCATCTTATATATGAACTTAGTGAATTGCCCTGTACAATTATGTTCCACTTCAGCTCTGTAGCTGAGATGACTTTTTGCAGGTCGACTTTCCTTTTTTCTCTATTTTCTTCATGGCTAACTTCTGCAATCATGGTTTGGCATTAGACTGGAGTGAATCAGGTTTTCAGAGGCTGAATACAAATTCAATCCAATGCTCTTGCTTGGAGCATATCTGATCTTACACATCAGCAAAATAAATACATAAAATAATGTGGGGTTTTTTTTAAATGGTTTTTTTCATTCACTTGGTAAAAATGTGATATTGCGATGCTTAAAACCAGACAAAAAATGTGTTTTAAATACATTAGAATACTAGACATTGCAAAATGCACAGAACTCTCATATGCAGTATGTTATGGCTTTCTTATTCACATTACTGCTGTGAAGGGCTCTGAGCCTTTATATTAGAAATCCTATTTTCAGTACTTTGCAATTCTGCTGCAAATATTACACTGGACAGGAACTCAGAAAAAAAGGTTTCAGATTGAAATATGTAATTTAAAGTTTTCTTTGGTTTCTGTTCTTTGGGTTGGTTTTTTTTTCCCTAATTATGTCTTTGTTTATTTTGTGTTTGTAAATGCAGAACAAAAAGAAATAAGTTCTTAAGGCATGTTCACTGAGACCACATGAATGCATTTAAATATGATTGAGACTGGCAAAGTCTAATTTTGCATAGGCAAGGAAAAAAAAAAAAGGATAAATGGTTAAATGAACAGGTGAGATTTGATTATACCAGGGCTTAGCTATAGCTTTACCTCAATTTATAAGCATGCTCCCTTCATGCATTAACTAATATATACATGCATGTCAGTCATTATAATGTATTTTGGAATAACTACTCAACTAATACATGGCAGTAAACTGCCTTTTAAAGTATCTAAGAAGGGTGTGTCGGTGTGTGTTAGTGTTTCTTGACAACCTGATTTACAGAACAATTTTATGGAAGATTCTGAAGTCCTAGCCTTGATTTTTTTCCCATAATTCATTTTACAGAGCACAGAATTAATATAATGATCTCATTTGTGATCCATCAAGTTCACATTTGGTAAGTTAAGATTTGAAAACAAAGCCTGTATTCCAGTTCACCTTCTTGGTACAAAATTAATTGATTCTTTTCACTGGTAATACAAACATGAAATTCATAACTGAAAAAAGTGCTTTGTCTTCCATATCTGAAGTGCTTTATATGTCAAAGCTGGGGAGCTGATTTAAAAATTTAAGCAATGATGGAAAAATAGTTTACCAAAGTTATTCTAAAGTACTAGGAGCACAGGAGAAAAGTAAATATGACGGCAAGAAATATCTCATTTCAGTATGTCCACAAAATATTTTCTTCAGAGAAATGTACACAAATCCCTAAAGAACAACTGATAAATTTTCTTCCTAAGACACAGAAAGAAAATAATCTATTTCTGTCATGATATCAGACATCATTCTTTTCATTTTCCATGTTTAGCCTTTTTCATACAACACTGTATACATTCCTTAGAGTTATAGAATAAGCTGAGTTGGAAGGGATCAGTCAGGATCACAGAGTCCAACCCCTGCCCAGGACACCCCAAGAGTCACACCATGTGTCTGAGAGCACTGTCCAAGTGCTTCCTGAACTCTCTCAGGCTGACAGTGTGGCCACTTCCCTGGAGAACCTGTTCACGTGCTCAGCCATCATCTGAGTGTCAACTATGTCAAGGTTTTGACCTTGAAAATATTTAGGAGGAGTAAGTTTTGCAACTGAACCATGAGATTTTTTTTAAAAACTCCTTTTGTCTGTTTGTAATCCACTTCAAAAATCCTTCACTGTATCTTTATTCTTACGTTAAGAATCATAGAATCATTAAGGTTCAAAAAGATGTTTTAGGTCATCAAGTCCAGCTGTCAAAGAAAGCACAATGAGAAGTCTTATTTTCCCTAACTATATTTCATTCATCTCTTCTCCATATGTTCACGTTCTTCTACTTTAAATTACACTACTAAAAAATATTAAAACATTCTTCCTTCCATTCTTAGTGAGTTTACAGGTGCAACAACAGATGTTGTCTCAGCTAAGCTACAGAGTATTGACAAAATTCTTGACTACAAGTATCAGATGTAATCAAAATATTTAAAAAGTTTATTAACATTTCAGAATTTATACTTAAGGGTACAGAGTGTTCCTTTAACTTTCGGTAAAGAACTTGTTAGGGGTTTGTTATCTCTTTCTTCTTAATATAGCCTTAAGTGCTGTATCTTAACACAAACTGACTACCACAGAAGCTCCCCAAGACAAATTTTATATATTTGTTTGAAGTTTTCCATACTTGACAGTCATATTTCTCTTATCCAATGATGTACAATATCACTCATGATGGGGAAAGAAAAAGTAAAAGGGAAATATAATATTACAAGTGCATAATTTGATATAGACACTTTTTCTAGTTTTAAAAAATGCCGACATTTCTTCTGCAATTGCAAAGAAGCTTGTTCACTAACATTTATTATGTGTTTGCTGTCTGTTCAAATGTATTTATTTTGATAATAAGGGATCCAATCAAACACTTTACCTGGGTTCCATTTCATTCTGGTTTTGAAGCAAAACGTTTTGCAGATCTAATTAGCTTCATGCTTCTAATTGTCATAGTTACTCCATGCCCTTTTAAATGTTATTCTGTAAACAGCATCATTTTTATACAAAGAGTATTTTTCAAAATAATTAATTCTGTCAGATATGAGATGAGATGTCTTATTATTTCTCCACATAAAGTAAGCTTTGAAAGGAAATATTACAGTACTCTTTGTTCCTATCCCAGTTAACACCATCTTTTCTTCTGCATACTTGCAATGTCCCAAAAGGATTAAAATTCTTTATTCTCTGGCCAAATTTATGTCTTCATCTTTGTACACCAATAATCCTTCTAGGGTAGATGCCAATAAAACACATCTGTTACATTTATATTCTGATAGTAGTCCAACTCTGTGCTCTGAACCATTGTGTTTTGATGCAATGTGCTATTAAGCAACTTCTGTGTTTTCCAATAAAGAAAGCTGTATATCACTGAATAATTAAGTAAGCCATTTATAAATAGCATTAATATCAACATTAGTACTTTCTCCTAAGCCCTGTATTGACTGTTTATCAACATTGCTTTCAACTATTTATTTCAATGATAAATAAAACAAAACACTGCCAAACTATATCCAGAAAATGCTCTGATGTTTCAGGAGTTGAGATCTGGGGTGTTAAAGGCTGAAGAATAGGATATACACTTGAATAAAATACGCCAAATGTTACTATTTTTCTTTAACAGGCAGTATATATTGTGCCTTTTGCCCAAATATATAACTGTTTCTGAGCAAAGCTTTCAAGCTTATTAAATAGGGAGTACTACTGTTATTTATATTACAAGACTGACACCACTTTTTCTTGCTGTTTGAATGGAATGTTCTTCTATCAAACATATTGGTGCTTCTTGTGAGAAAATTTGTGTGCATTTATGGATTCTATCACACCTGGCTTCCCTGACATATTAAAAAATCAAATTCCATAAAATTGGAATGCAATGACTACACATGAAAAAAGCAAGAACACTGGGTACTACTTTCATTTACCTATGTTGCCATTTAGCCACAGGGGACAGCGGAAAGCTTCTCACTCACCTTCCTCTATTCTTTTTCATTGGAATGGGGGAGCAAATCAGAAGGGTCAAAGTGAGAAAACTTGTGGGTTGAGACAAAGTCTATTCAATAGATAATACAGCTGTGCAAAGGTGACAAAAACAGCTGACAATACTTGTCATTATTTTTTCAATAAAAATTCTCACACAGTCTTCAGGCTAATTCAGTATTCAGTATTTAGGGAGGAAGAAGAATGTCAAAGCATAGGGAGACTACATCATCACTTCAAAATGAAACTTTTTCTATCTTGAATCCATCAAGATATTTTATCTCAGCTAATTACACTGTTTTCATTGATAGCACAAAAATAAGTGATCCTTGTCCTATTCTATCAAGTATTTTTCCCAAATGCGGACAAACCATTAATTCATAAACCTAATAATTGTCTTTGAAGACGTGTACTTTTTAATCCTATTCCAAATAATAGAAGTGTAAATGTAAAAGGAGAGACAATGCCATGTCACAGGTTATTTGGCTGTGTGGTGTTCAGGGCTGCAGATTCTCTCCAGGAACAGCTGGTTGCCTGGAGCAACAATACTGCAGGCTGTTTGCTGGCTGCCTGCATGCCTCTCTAGATACCAGGCTGCAGAGACTTTGTTGTTGTTAACTTAGGGCATTGGAGCTCTTAGGGCAAGACTAGGTAATAACTAAGCCTGCTTTTATATATAGTTGCCTCTTCTTTAATGATCAAACCCAACAGCTCTTACACGACTAGTGCTCTTTTCCTGATCAGCTAGGTTCATTCTCAGTGAAACATGTTGCCAGACAACGACACGTGGCTTACCAACACACACTGGTGGAGCCATTTGTGAAAGTGCCACCTTTAATTCTACCATGCAGGAGTTTATTGCAAGTGCCACAGACCCCAGACACTGCTAGGGCACCAACAGGTCAAAGTCCCAAAGGACTTGTTCCCACAAAGAGAGACAATCTGCCTCATTTATATCTGCTCTGGCACCTGCTTCAGAGGAGAAACAGATCCAGATTTTGCATTTGGTGCACATTTTAAATCATCCTGAAATGCAAATATAAACCATGAGCCAGTTACCATGTCAAACCTGATAAAGTCTTAATCTCTATAAAATGCAACAGCTACACCAGTGGTTAAGTTTTAAGTATTAAAAAGGCACCAGAATGTTCTAATAGTGAAAAATATCTTCCACACTCGCATTCAAATCTTCATTTGAATGTTTCTTTTATGGTCTCAGGCAATAACTTTTAGCCTGTATAAACATGGTGGAATAGTTTTGAAACATAAATACTATTTCTCCAGAATGCTTAGAAACTCTCCTCCTGAGTTGCCAGGTTTAAGGATTACAGCTTGCAGTATTCTTATACTGTAAAAAGATATTCTTTAAAATAAATACAATAATTAATCTGGTTTGTGCTTTCCCCCTGTATGTCCGCTCTTCTCTGGACAGGCTTTCCAATTTCAGAATATTAACTGACTGTGATGCATATATGCATGTCTACAAACACTGTAAAAAAAGAGAAGAGTGAAATCTGAATAAAACAATCATTAATATTACCTTGTGTGCTTTAGAAGTGTGCCACTCTTACATGAAGACAAAACTTTGGCCTCAATTGTACATGTGTGTGGAAGTTTAAAATCTAAATTTTCACTTTTAATAAAGAGTGCCAAAAATTAGAATATTTTTATCTAAACCCCCAAAATATGGAGATCATTAATCTACTTTAGGTAGCAGCATGGTACTTCCTGTATGTAGCAATCCTGCTGTTGAATCATCAGTTGCAGAATCATAGAAAAATTCACAGAATCCTAGAATGTCCTAAGCTGGAATGGACCTAAAAAACTGTCTTCTGGCCTTGAACAGTACAACCTGAAGAATCACACCATATGCCTTGTCCAAATCCTTAGTGAGCTCTACTGGTGCTATGACCATTTCCCTGGGGATCCTTTTCAGTGCCCAACCACTCTCTGGGTAAAGAACCTTTCTCTGATTTCCAGCCTAAACCTCCCCTAACCCAGCATCAGGCCATTCCCTCGGGTCCTGTCACTGGGCACCACAGAGCAGAGATCAGTGTCTGTCCTTCCCCTCACAAGGAAGTTGTAACTTCTGTGAGGTCTCCCCTCAGTCTGCTCAGAGCTGAACAGACCAAGTGACCTCAGCCCCTCCTCACAGAGATTTCTCTTCTAAATCATTCTCCATCTTCACAGCCCTCCTTTGGCCACTCACTAATAGTTTTGTATTCTTATATTGTGGTGCCCAGAACTGCCCCCAGCACTGGAGCTGAGGCTGCCCCAGCTCAGAGCAGAGAGGGACAATCCTTCCCTTGCCTGGCTGGCAATGCTGTGCCTGATGCCCCCCAGGACAGGGTTGTCCCTCCTGGCTGCCAAGGCACTGCTGACTCATGTTCAATTTCACACTGACCCCCAGGTCCCCCTTTCCACAGCACTGCTTCCCAGTGTCTCATTCCCCAGCCTGTCCATACATCCAGGGCTGCCCCATCCCAACTGCAGAACCCAGCACTTTCCCTGTTGAACTTGATGTGGTTGGTGATTGCCCAAACCCCTGATTTGTCAAGGTCTCTCTGCAGGGCCTCTGCCTTTCAGGGAGTCAACAGCTCCCCCCAGTCCAGAACTGTTGGTGAATTCCTTAGTGTACCTTTGAGTTCTGCACCCAGGTTGTTTAAGGAGACATTGAAGAACCCTGGGTGCAAGATGGATCCCTGCAGAACCCCAATACTGACAGGTCATCAGTCCCATGTGACTCCAATCACTATTAAGAATAGTTCAAGGCTGCCCTACCTGTGAAGCTCTTGTTCACCCCTTTCATGATGTGTTTAACCAGCTGTGTGCTGGACATTTTGTCACAAAGGTTACTGTGAGTCACTAATTTTTAAAAGCTAAAAAGTCAGTCTTTAAAGGCTAAACACTTACTAGTCTTTGAAAGCTTTATATTTCAATTCATTTTAAAGGAAAAGTGGAAGTAAAAGAAAGTAAGCAAATAATCTGCTTGAAATCAGAGCCTTCTTGCAATACCCCAAGGCTATACTTTGCTTCCAATTAATGTTTGCTTTTTTGGAATCATATACAAATATCTTTTATCTTCATTTTGCACAGCAAATCTGTCTAATGACTTCCTTAACATGTTCTAGTCCAGATCAAAGTATCTAATTGCTGTAACAGCACTATCTTTGAAAGTCTATAATTCCTGATCTCTGGTTAGCTGTTTCTTAAGCTGTACTGTCACATATGACGAGGAAAATAAACACAATCCAGTAAAAAGTTTCATTATTAAGAAAATACCTCTTTCAAAAGTATTTATTATATGCTACTTAACCTACTACAGGAAAAAAAAATGCAATTTTGTGTGACATGAATTACAGATACTACTTTTTATGGAAGACCAAATTAAAATTAAAAAAATAAATAAAGAAAGTGCAACCAATGATATTGAATTTATTTTAGTTATACTTTTGTGTTTTTCTGGCTAAATACTTCCTTGTTGTTTTCTCTTTGGAAATACATAAAAGCACACAGAAAGGATGCACACAGAAAGGAGATGTAAAGGATGAATCAGAATGAAAATCTGCCCTGATGGCCCCTATTAATATAATAGAACTATAAAAGTACATCACCTCTAGAAATCAAAGAAGTCTTGCTACTCATCAGTGGGAAATAAAATCAAGTTTCTGTGGCCAAAATTAAGCAACATGAAATATGCATTCACTGGAAAAAGATGGGAATTTTCACAATTTTTTCACAAACTTGGAACAGAGAGAGAAGTTTTACCATCCTGATAAAGCTGCTAAACCAACTAAAAGAAAGCTGGTGACTGCAAAGTTTCACATTACTTTAACTCCACTTACACATCTGTTTTCCCACATGCCAGAGAAAGAAACAATTACGTGTTCACTGACCACCTACAGAGACTGGATGACAAGGAAGTCAGGACATCTTCAAACTACCTTTTACAACAAACACACAAACTCAAATGTCCTGAGACCTTATTACTAAATCTAAAGGCAGAAAAATGGTGGGGATTTCACAAAGCATTTTAAAATTCCACTTACATCAAGAATCAGAAGTGGGGGCAAGGGAGTGGTGGAGTAAAACTTTGCAGAAAATCTGCTCCAGTTCAATTTTACATGTAAGCGTTGACTGGGTTTTAGCACCCTTATTTAGAATTATACTCATCACCATATCTCACTTAATCAATAGAATGGGAACAATTAACTATACTATTACTGAAGAAATTAAAATCTTGTTCTATACACTAAAAGGACATAATAGTTGCACATTATGTTGCTCAGAAGCTGTAGAATACAGTATACTGCTATTATTTTCACTATTCATAACTTGATTAATTCAGCCCACAAACTCCACATATTCAAATTATATTGAACTATCTAAAAATAAAGTAATTTCCTTCAACATATCAAATGTCATAATTCTTTTTCAAGTTCAGTATCAGTATTTAGGATTATTATTTCAAACATTTAATTTAATTTTAATAAAAAATAATTTTAAATCACACCATGGTGGGCTTTAAAATGGTCATTTTTGTATTTAACAAACTTTTTTTTTTATCTTTAGTAGAAAAGTCAAAAAGGGGGGTTTGCATCAGTAGGGGGGGAGAAGATAGCATAGGGAATGAGAGACAGAAACAGACAGAAAGGGAAAATGATTGGCACTAAAAAAGGCTCAACAACAAATTACTTAGCTGTTTAACATGATAAAGTAAAAAGAAGAATACAGACAGTGAGTAGTCTTATGTTCCTTCAGATATGGGTAACCCCATATTCCTACTGCTGAATGGATTTTCCTATGCCATGATGCAAACATCTCCCCTGTGAAGAGGGGTTAACTGTGATATTTAACTCCACAACGTGCAACAGTCTTCCATCTAGGATCACTACACTCTTCCCTTTCATCCATACACAGTTTACTTTTCCCAAAGATCTTGTAACCTACAGGTTATATCAATAGCACACAGATCTCTCAAGCCCTAAGTACAAGGCCAAACAGACCAGATATAATTCCTCAAGCACAATGCCTTCTGCAAAGCTCCCAGAACAGAAGGTTTTTCAGAATTCAAAACATGAAACTATTTATCATTTCTAAAACAGAAAATTCAGCAACAAGCTCATCAGCTGAAATATCTGCTACTTGATGTTGTTTATTAAAGGATTGGGAGTCATAACCTACATAAAAAATATCCTAAGTATTTTCTTTTTAAATTTTATATAGTACTGAAGTGCTATTCAAGGTGACATTTCATTTTTTTAGAGAGATGAATGTAGACAAAAAATACATTAAATCACAACTCATTGATCCATGCGTATACTTATATTCTGAAGTCATACAATCCTTCTCAAAAATTCTGGACTTACTACAGAGACAATATCAGAATTATGATTATCTGAATAATAATGATTCTGTTCACCAGTTTAGGCTCCAAAATCTCTAAGTATTTAAAGAAGAAAAAAAAAAATCCAGTTCCAAGTTTCATATTTTTAAAGTCTACAAATGAAAAATTTGCCACTTATTTCAGTAATCTGAATTTCATCATTGACCAGCAGTTGAAATTAAGGGAAAAGATAAAAGGAAGGAGGGAAAAATAGGCCTACAAGGCCTACAAACTTGTAAATTTTGTCTGTATTTTTTCTTTCATATTTGAATGACAAACTTGCTAAGTGAAATGATACACAGGCTTTCATCATGGCTCAGATAGGTCAGAATTATCCACACTTCATATAATTTATATTAGGTCAAAAAATGCGTAGTGATGAAAGTCAATAAACTCCAACCAACCAGCAGATGTGAGAGTCAGAAAACTTTAGTATGCTATCACTTATAACAACCGTGATCACATGTCTCATCTCAATAAACATAACAGGATAAAATTACATACATACATGAATGGCATCCAATAGCATTATTCAATTCCTGCTTCTGAAATTTTAAAATTCTATGAATATACTACTATCTGAGTAAAGGCTACATTAGTATAAGGCTCATATGTTGTAAGAAAGAAAAAGACATCATTTATTACCTAAAGCTCGGTTTCAGAAGACACCTAGGCCTCTTTGAAGAAAATATGCAGCCCTGAAAGACATGAGTACAAATGTGATGGAGTCAGCTATGAAGCATTTTCTGGGGAATCAGTAAACTTGGATGTCTCTCTGAATGCCTTTACACCAATGCCTATAACATGGGAAACTAACAGCAGGAGTCACAAGTCTGTGTGCAGCTACATGACTGTGACCTCCCTGGGATCATAGAGATATTGTGGGATGACTCACACAACTGGAGAGCTGCAAGAAATGGACAAAGGCCCTTCAGAAAGCACATGCTGCAAAGAAAAGAGTGTATATTACACTTCTTGTGAGAGTGGAAGACATGGAAGCGCATGGAGTGCATACCATCCTTGGGACTGCTCAGGAGCCAGGCAAGGGCATACAGTTCAAGGTTAGCAGGCAGAATACTACAAGTCTTGCTTGTCAAGTCACATTCTTGAAACAACTGGAAGTAGCTTCATGTTCACAGGCCCTGGTTTGCAAGCATTTCTTCAATCACCCTCATATTTTCTGGAAAGGCAACACAGCAGGGCACAACCAACCAAGGACTTATTTGAAGGGCATAAAGGAAAACTTCCTGGCCCAGGTGATCAAGGAGACAACAATGAATAGTGGACTCCACACTTAAAAACAAACAAAAACTGTCTTTGGATGCAAAAGTTTTGAGCAGTCTTGGTTGTAGAGACCATAAGATGGTAGAGTTCAGGAGTTGATGATCTAGGCAAGAGAATGCAAGTAAAAGAAGCAAATCACAGCCTGGATTCAGGAATGCAGACCTTACCTTCATCAGAGATGTTCCATATCATGGGATACAGCTCTATAAAGAGAGGAGTCTGGGAAAGCTGGTTGGTGCCTCCTTCAAACTCAAAAAGGTCCATCCCAACAAGCAGGAAATAAGCAGAGGTGGCAGGAGGCCTGCATGAAGGAGCAAGGAACTCCTGACTGAACTGAAATAAAAAGGAAGCGCAAAATACATTGAAGGAGGAACAAATAATCCAGAAGTGTAGAGATGCTGTTTAGTTTTGCAAGAATAGAGTAAAGAAAGCAAATAAATACCAACAGCTGAATCTAGCAGGAGCTGTCAAAGGCAACAGGAAAGGATATTACAAGAACAGAAATAGGAAAGAAGACATGAAAACTTGTATCCTTTGCTGAGTAGGCTGGGTACTTGGTGATAAAGAACATGAAAAAGGTCAAGGCTCTCAGTGCCCTCTTTGCCTCAGTCATTAACAGTAAGATTGGCTTCGATCCACCCATCAGGCCTGAGACCAGAGGAAAAGTCTGGAGGAATGCTGACATAACCTCAGCAGCGGGTGAAGAGGTTAGAGAACACTTGAGCAAACATGCACAAGTTCATGGGCCTGATGGAGGGCATCTCTATGGCATCACTATGAGGTCATTCTCAATTATAATTGAAAGGTCATGTTAATTGGCAGAAGCCTGTGAAGGCTGGAAAAGAACAAAGGTCACTCCTGTCTTCAAGTGCAAGAAGGAAATCTGTGGATTATCAAATGAGCTTCATAACATTCTTTATGAAGGTGGTAGAGCAACTAATCCCAAAAATCCATTCCAAATATATGAATGACACCAGGAGACTGAGAATAGTCAGCATGGATTAATACAGAGGAAACCAAATTTAACCAAATTTACAGACTCCTACAGTGAGGTATAGAGCTTCACAGATGAGCATCGGCAGTTTTAGGAAGGCTTCTGAAATCTTCTCATCCTCAAAGATAATTTCACAAAGCATAGTTTAGACAAAGTAGTCAGAGAGTTGGATGGAAAATTGTCTGAACAGCCAGGCCCAGAGAGGGCAGCAGAAAGCCCATTTGCAGGCAGATCATTAGTTGTGTACCTCAGCATCAACACCTGGGCCAATACTGTCTAACCTCATCATCAATGACCTGAGTGTTGGGACAATGTGTATGCTTCAAAAAGTTCAAAGATGACAAAAACTGGGAAGAATGACTGTTATGCACCAGAAGGTTATGCTGCTATTCAAAGGCAGCTAGACAGGCTGGAGAACTGGGCAGAGAGGAATCTCAAACAGTTTAACAAAGGCAAATGCAAAGTCTTTCACCTGGGAGGAATTACTCCAGGCACCAGTACTTCCTGGGGAACAACCAGCTGGAAAGCAGCTTTGCTATGCTTTGCTTTTGCTTTTAAGGAAATGTAAATATAGAAATTTCCACAGATGCTGAGGGGATTGATTTACAGCCTTGGAAGGAGTTTGGGTTAATGTAATGATAAAAGTATACAGACAGTGAGTGCAGAGGTCATAAACTTATGTTCCTATAATTGAAAGTAAGAATATGCTTTAAGTAAATAAGAAACTGTATTGGATAAGATGGTGAAAGGTTTTAAGTTGTAGTAGTGTGATTTATAGAGCAGGCTAAAGATTTATAAATTATAATAGAGATGTATTTGTGTACGTGGCCTAACTGTCTATTGGATGAAGATCAGATGCAGTGTGGGAAAATTAAGCAAATGTGAAGGGTATAAAGTAGAAACAAACTCCATGCCAACTGTCTATTGGACCAAAATGTTATATATTGCTGTATGAAGAAGAAACCCGTGACTACCTTTCAGCTATGGCTGACTTGTGGTTCTCTCAAAATCTCCTGCCTTTGAGATTGATGTCCTATCTGACTTATTTGGACAATAAATTATCTTAATAGCACAGTGGTCCCATCCCTCATTATTTACGGCCTGACAGAAAAGGACATGGGTGCTCTAGTGAGCAACAAGTTGATTATGAGTCAGCCATGCATGCTAACAGCAAAGGCAGCCAACAGCATTCTGGCCTGCAGGAGGAAAAAGCTTGCAGCAGGCTCCAGGGAAGTGATCCTGCCCTCTATTCAATCTTAGTGAGGCCATATCTGGAGTGCTGTGTTCAGTTAGGGGCTCCTCAGTACAAGTGAGACATGGAACTGCTGGAGCAGGACAAGCAGAGTGAGACAATGATTATGGGACTGGAGCATCTCTCTTATGAGGAAAGGCTGAGGGAGCTGGGCCTCATGTCCAGCCATGGGAAAAGCCACCTGAGAGGGGTTCTTGTCAAAGCATACAAGGAGTTGAAAGGACAGTGTCATAAAGATGGAGCCAGGCTCTGCTTCCTGGTGCCAAACAACAGGATGACAAGCAATAGGCAGAAATTGGAGTACAGCACGTTCCATCTGAGCATGTCACTGTGAGAGTGACTGAGTGCTGGAATAGGCTGCCCAGAGAGGTTGTGGAGTCTTTTTTTTCCAGAAATATTAAGAACCCACCTCGACAAAAACCTGAGTAATGTGCTGTAGGGAACACTGCTTGAGCAGGGAGGTTGAAGTAGATGATCTCCAGTGGTCTCTTCCAAGGTCTCTTCCATTTTTTGATTCTGTGAACATTCAGAAAAATTAATAATTTGTTCAGCTATCTCAACTAAAATGTATTAAAAAAAATAAATAATGGGTTTTCATATTCTTAAGAATTCAGGATACTGTAAATTAATACAGTGCAAATATTCTCAAATTAAAATGCAAACTTTAATGCCTCAGTAAAACTATGTAGTAATAAGACTATAATAAGTGGCTTATCAAAAAAATTCATTTATTATTCATTACAATAAAACTAATTACAATTAATTTATTTTCTGTGCCTATCATTGTAAAAAATACTTGATCTAGCATAAGTTAATAAATATGTAAATGAAAAGTTACCAAAGCAGGGTAAAAAAGAATTGGATGTTAACAGCACTCCATATCCTTTCTTATTTTGTAAATGTGCTTTGTGCTTTCAAAACTTCATCAGCTTCTTGTTCCAAAGCAACTAGTCTTTATTTGCTAGTCTCATTAGCACATCCAGACATATGCACACTGAGATGGCAGACCAAAGGAATACATCTACATGGCCAGAAATTAAAAAATCTTATAGAAAAATGGTTTAGTTGTCCTCCCTGAGTAAACTACAGAATTAATTCTTCTGTGAAAAACTGATCTGTCATATTAAATAAAAGTGCCACCAGGTCTTCAGTTACATAAACTCAGTGATTTTGGCAAATATAAAAAGTCTAGTCATTGGACTGTTATACTTAGACCCAGGTAAATAACCATGATTATTCACAGACACTGTACTCTGGAAAAAACTCATTTCTATTTTTATGCCATTTCTTTACGTCATTTGTTTTCTTTGTCAGAAATACAGGCAATGAAAAATACTCCTTGCATTTCATGTTGGCCACAAAATCTATCACTTGATGACAACAACATACGACAATGTAGGACAGACATGACTAGGTTATTTTACCAAGCTTAGTTTCAATGTCCATCTCCTTCATGTGAGTTTTCTGAATTCAGTTCAAGAGGTGGTTTCAAAGAAATTTCATCCACCCTTAAAGTAATCAGTACTGGGCAACTCCTAAAAAACATATTGTCTTCCTCTTTTAGCTAGTAAGTCCACAGAGACTCCACGATCTTAAACCATGCCCCAACATCTTGCCACATGCCCAGCACTAAAAATTACTTAAAAGTTAGCACATACCTAAGACAAAGGCCTTGGATTTTGCACCCTACACTGAATAGCATTCCTGACAGCTTGAAAGTGATACTTTTTCTCTCACTGAACTAGGATTCTCCATCAGCAAAAAATTTGAAACCTACCAGTTTCACTCTCAAAAGAGAACTGGGAAGATTAGGTCATTCATGTTTCATAAGTAATAAGATGTTAGGCTAATAAGAGCCCTGGAGAAAACAGCAACAACAACAATCAACTAAAGAAAAGAAAAGGATTATAAAGTTCAGAATTCAGATGATGCACAACAAATAAGTAAAGCCACATAGTCAATAATGATGATCAAAGTAAATATTGGACATCTTTCTTATAATGCAGGAGTTTAACAGAAACAAACAAACAAACCAGTATCTGATGGAGTAATTAAGAATCAATCATTATATCACTGTTATAGTAGTTGCTGGCTAACATCTCCTTATTGCTAAGTATTTGGGATTGCAGTATTAAAGCTTTCCTTTTTCTAGGGTGCCTTTTGCAAATGAAAGTGTGTACGTAGTGCTTTAGAAGCTGTATTTCCTTATGTGTTAATTTTCAGACATGTGCTCTTACTGCTCTTATCCACAGAGCTGAATCTTTATTTCAAACTGAAGTAAGTTCTGCTTCAAGCAGAGGTCTCTGTTCATCCAAAACAGCAGCCTTTTTCATGAGCATTGTGTGTATATATTTGACAACCTATTTGTCCAGAAAGTTTCCCAAGTATGCATAATGGAAGTCGTAAACTCACCAAACACCTGAATGATATTTTATAAATTATCAAAAGCTAATAAATGCCTCACACAGAGAAGAGATGACAGAACCATGCCCTCTCATGGTCTAGGGGGAGACTGCCTCAGCATGAGTATTTCACATTACTAAGGCAATATAAGGAAGAGAGAACCAATGCAATGACACACAACATCAGACTGAGTCTTTCGTCTTTAACAAATCTCTTTTTGGTGTATAAATTTCAAAGTTTCATTCTGTCTTCGTTTCAGTATAGTTCATAGACTTGTCAAAGTACATAAATACCTAAGATTACATCTGCCACACAGATACTTTGTTCCTTTGATATTCCTCTTTAATTATAGGTCTTATGATTGCCAGTGAAATCATTATATCAACCAAAAGGAAGCTTCACTGCATCTCATTATACTGAACAAAAAAACCAAACCAAAACAAAAAGTTAAAAAATTCAAAATACACATTTTTGTGTTACTTGTTACTACAGTATATGTGCAACTCATGATCACTGCTTTTTCTATAATGGGATTAGGCCATTATGTAATCTTGCATTCATCTTCTGTCAAAGTCAGGCTGCTTGAAGGACTGCATGACAGCAAATTTTAATTTTATTCAACACATTTACAAAGCTGTATACAAGAAACTGTTGTCTATACTTTGCTCTTTTTTTTTTTCTGTTTCTGTTAAAATATACCCTTTTTTTTAGTATACTGTGACAAAGTATGTTTAATAAAAAATTAAATTCACAGACTTCATTTAATGATCCACCAGTGGTTAACAAAGTCATTTAAGTCAAATAAAAATATTTTAATTATTTGCTTTCCATTATGCTATTTATGTTAAATTCCAGAGATTCAGGAATTGGTGCAATGGATTATTTGACATAGTGTTTGGACACAGAAGACATAATTGTGCTTGCCTTTGAATTTGTTGGAGGGCTCATCAATGCACCAAATTAAGGACTCTCAAAAGGAAGGTTCTTGTCTTCACTAATTAAATAGAATGCTGTAATGTTGTTGGTATCCCAGTCCATGCCTGTGTAATCAAGTCTGATTTCAGACAGACCCTTGCTAAAACAATGGGTATTAAAAAGGAATTGCAACACTTGAATGTACCTGGTATTCTCACGAAAGTGAATTTGTTTTTATTAGCTTTTGAATGTTCTTATTCATGAGAAGAATTCTGGAGATTAACCTACACAATACACAGATACAGGAATATTGTCAGAGCCAGTAAAGGCAAAAGGATGCAGTCAGAAACATGAGCCACACCTGACATTTGTTTGTAAGTTTCAAACCAGAATCTAGCTGAGAAGACACAAAGAGAAGGGGTGGAGGATAAGAGAAAGAAAGTAAAAAAGAAGAAAAAGAATAACAGTCCATGTTTCCTGTTGGAGCAGCTTTACTCCTTACAATATTAAATATTCAGATGGATAGACAGTCCCAGTCTGTCTTGGCACATAATCATGAAGCCACTTAGCAAATGTTTGGAATGTTGATTAAACAGCTAAATCCAACATTCCCCAAAGGAAAGTGTTTAGCTCATATTTCAGTCTTGACCTTTCTTGAACCAAGTCTCTCTGTAAAATACTATGTGGATAAAAAATATTAATCCCTCAGATATTGTAATCAAGACAACAGGGATCATTTATTGTTAAAGTAACTTGAGCCACCTCACATGACTTAAGTTCTTACACACAATCATCAAGAATAAGAAAACAGGAAGCCAGAGACACTTTTATTAACTCCAGAGTTCCTTGATACAAGCCCAAGACATAGCCATTGGAAATGCATAAAAACTAATCAAACATTTAAAATCATAAACAAAACAGTCATCAGATCAGTATCAGTTTTCCCTGAAACTGAGCACTCTGATATGTTGTCTAGTTAGAGAAACAATCTACACAAACCCAAAACCAATATTCTCACAAACTTAATGTATGGAATTTGAAACTCTTTTTTGTCTTTACAATATACAAGCTTGATGAATATACAACCTTGAGCTACTCATCTTGAGCAGCATTTTATAAAGAACACCAAATACGACAAGAAAAATCTCTCTTAATGGCAATGAATCTAGATAAGATAAAGTTAGGATCTCATCAGAAAAAATACCTCCTATGGATAATTTCAATGTATGTCCAGAAGATTAGATCTACATGTTGATTAAGGCATGACAAGACAAATTACTTTTAAAATGTACATATTTTGGGAAAACAAGTGTTGACCACAAGAATCATTGAACACCAAAGGGAGAAATAAAAAACACAGATTTTTCCAGGTATTTCAACAGCTTCATTTATATACATTCATGTGGTAGCTGAACATTCAAAAACAACCAAGAGACTTAGCAATAAAATGCCATTAACTTTCAGTTAAATTGCTTCTCTGAGCACCTTAGTGATTTAGAAAATCTTCCCTGTAGATAATTAATCAGTTTACGTCCGCATTCAGCGGTGATCTGCACTGATGCACTGATTTTAAATCTGTTTGTTATTTGTGTGTCAGCTGCATACAGTCAGAAGTTATTGTACAGTTTAGTTGTTATTTCAGCATGTAAGCAATTTGCTATCATAGCTTAATAACAGCAACCTTTTTTTTATTTTAATCAAAAAGCACACAGAAATTTTGTATGGTGAAAAACAGACTGTTACCACATTTTTCTTTCTTGAATATCTTTCACACATTGTCAGAAAAATATTTTGCTATGAAAAGTATCGGAAGTACATTTACCCAACACAGCAGAGTGCAATGCTAGTCACACTTTTCAGCCTCCATTGAATATTGTTATTGTGAATGATTGAAAGAACTCTTCCAAACATGCATATACTTTTGCTAATTTCAATGCAATTACTTTGCTTTGCACATTTCATAATTAGTTCACTGTAAATAAAAGAGCCAAAGAAATACAGTTCATATCAATATCACATCTAAACACAACAGGTTTATAAGGACATAACACAATACTTCAAATTATGTTTAAAGAAAAAACAGGAAGAGAGAATTAACTGGTATGTGGCGGTAAATACAGATCTTCTGGATATAGCTACCAGGAAAAAGTTAAAACTGCTTGTTACCGCTGAAGATCATTAGATCACGCGGACACAGGTTGAGGTGTGGTGCAGAAAGAGCAGAGTTTATTTTTCCTCCCAGGATTTATAGGCTTGTGACCATGGCCAGGGATCGGATGGTCAGGATAACACTTTCTCACTGCACTGGCCATGAGAGATGCCCATCACAAGACGTGTAACAGAAAGAATGTACACATATCTATGTTTACAGTTACTGTCCTGGGAAAGTCTTTAGAAAACCATGTCAGCAAGCTCAGAAGCTGAGCTTTCAGGGCGACAACTGCTAATATTGTGTACTCAGTTTTGCATCAAAATCTAAATAATCAGACACCCTGAGCATTTGTCCTTTATCTTGCTCTTAGTCTTTCCTTTAATCCACTACAATCACCCATAGGATTTTGTCATTTAGCACTGAAATACTGAATTACAATTTTAGGTTATATTTAACACATATTTGTCTGAAACCAAAGTCTTTTCTCACTTTTATTCCTCTTGAGGAATCCCAAATGACCTGTTCTTCAGTATTTTGTATCAGTGCTCTATCTGAAGAGCAGAAGTCAGAATCAACTGCTATTGTCTGTGCTCATGAGAACTTTACTGGGCCTCCTTTGCACTTGTAGGACAGAGACTACTGAGGAAACAATTTGACTTTTGTTTGCAAAAACTATTAAAGAACTTTTCTAGACTTTCTAGATGAGTTCTTACTATATAAGCAAAAAGCCTCTACAGAGGCACAAAACAGAAGGAATGTGAACAAAAGCGACAACCTACATAGCAGTGGAAAGTTAAAAAAACAGGGATGTAGATGAGAGTGGTAGTTGTTGGGGCTCTTTTCAGTTGTTTTGGAACAAAGATATTTTTTTACTTTAATCTTTTATGCAATCATTAAAACTGTATTCACAGTCACAAGATCTATAATCATTTTTGTTTTTCAGAGCAAAGAATATTTTGGAGCTTGTGATTAACTACAGCAACAATGAAATTTGACAACTGTCCAAAATTTATTTTCCATGTTCTCCTCTATTTGCTCTGATAAATAGTCCCAGATGATAGCTGATCGACAATAGTAAGCCTGCACATCTGGACTGCCTTTCACTGTAGCATTTTGAATTAGAATTTTAGTTAGTGATGACAAGATTGAATAATTCTAGAATTTTTCAAATGGAACTAATATTTGCAATCTTGCATAACATACTGGTATCAAATTTCAATTATTGCATAGGCACCAAAACCCGTTTGGCCAGCAGCTTCTGGGTCACATCCAACCAGATTTCAACAGATATGCAGACTTAAATTACTGTTTTTTTCTTTATCTCCTTTTAATAATTACTTCCTTCCATGGGGAAAAAACAAACTTTTCAGAAAACTGAACAGCAGAGCTGTGTGATATACAAAGTGTTCTAAACGAAAAGGTTTGCAGCTGGGAGAGCAGTAGTAGGTACAAGTTTTTCTTTTGGATATAATAACTTTGATGTTAATTTTAGAGCTTGCAGTGTCTTTGATACTGTCTCCTGATAGACATTTTTGAATTGCCTAGCAGCCCTCAGTGACTAATTGCTTCTCTGAAAGCACTGTATCACCTGAAGAAGATGACACACGCTTAACACAAAGAGAGTACAGAATCAAAAATGCCTTCAAAAGCAGTGTTTTGAACTGGGTACTACTGCAGTGGTGAATCACAAGATGGTACAGGCAGCTTGGTGCCAGCCCACATTTGCTGGCAAGTTTTTTGAGTCTTAACTGCTGACTTAAGAAAAATTCTCTTCATTTATAAAGGTCGGTTTCATACTGACTGTGGGAAATGACTGTGAATGCTGTGGCATAATCCTTCTTACTTCACTGGCCCTGGTACAGAGAATTACTTCACTTGTATTGAGAATTTATCCAATACCAGACACTAAATACTATTGGTAATAAAAGTTTAGGAAACATTTAGTTTAGGGAACTCAAGACAAATTAATGGAAACCATTGTTTACATTAAATTTGCTACAGTTTGGGCAGCATTTGCATAAGCAATGAAATATGATATTTCTAATGCTTAATACCTAAAGCAAGCTGCCTGTTTAAGAAGACCCCAGTCAGAGCTTCAGATTAGAATCAATGAAGCAGTTCAGCATTTGGATGAGTAAACATAAACTGGGAGGAAAAGGACATTGAAATCTATTAAAACAGACCATGATCAATAACAAAATAACATTCCTAAGAGCAGCTCTCCATGACTGATCTAACCTGCACACCTGTAGCATAATCAAACCTCAAACCACATGCTTGTTTTTCCACAATTGTATTTAAGATCAGTGCTGTGAAAATGAGCTTTTGCACTTCATTCCAAATACTTCCCTGTTGAAGTCAAAAAGTATTTTCAAGGTTTCTGTAGAAACTTAAGCAGAGATATGCAGTCAGAAGAAGAGATACATAAAGATAGCTAATTTTACAATTTATTGTATTTAATTTAAATTCATAGCTTCATTGTTGTACGCACATCCATCAAGGTTTTTCTTTTGGGCTTGTTCAATCAACAAGAATGTATTCACAGTACAAATTTTATGATGTCAAATTTTAATGTGTTGACATCCTGCTTGGTACGTATTTGTGCCACTCTGTGGGGAAGTTGGAATCAGCTTTCTTTAATTCATTCATTCATCAGCTGTGACTGTATTCTGCTGACATTGTTGTGATTCTTTGGTTTCTTGCTTTTCTTCCAAAGAAGAGGTATGCATGTTAAATGCACCTATAAGCACAGGTCACTGGCATAAAGGCAGCCTGGTATGTGTTCACAATCACAAGGGTAGAAATCATGTATTATCTTTACTTAGCATTTCATTTTACTGCTGCAAAACTTCTGAGATATTAATTTAGTATATGTGGTATTTTGACCCAAATTATCTAGTGTTTAAAATAAGCTTTACATTAACTATTTGTCTGTAGCTTAAGAAAACTGTAAAAAGGTTTCCTTTTCCATCTTAGTCACTACTGTGTATATCAGGGAGACACCTGACCTGGTGTTACAAAGAGAAAGAGGCTCAGGGAAGGAGGCTTGTTAATTGGATAGGAAGGTCTTTTCTTTCTGTTTCGTTTTCAAAAAGAATTTTTATCTACAGGGGAGTTTGCAAGCTGGGTTCAACATAATGATGGGCAAATTTCAAATTCAGGGTTTGTATCCAGACTGCTGCTTGAAATAGGTCATTGGTTGATGCCAGCTCCTCAATTAAATTTATTTCTCTGCCTCTTCTACATAATGTCAATATACATATATATTAGCACACACTGAAAACCATGCTTTTTACTTCCACTTATTACAAAAATTGCAATGCAATTTTGTAACTTGGTGAAATCCCTGAAGTCCCACAACAGCATTAGCTTCCATAGCAATTTCCCTGCTAAATAATAATATCGGGAGTGCTTCTTCAATTTGTTTAGTTATTTATTCTTCCAGCCCTTTATTTATAAATATAGCATATTAATTTGGAACTACTATACTAACAAAGAAAAAGCAGTTAGAGGTGTCTCTGTTAAGCAACCTGCTAATTTGCTTCCTTACATCTTTACCTGTTAGAGATCCTGTGATACAAAAGGCGGCATCATTCACATTTATGACTCACAGCTTCATGAGCAGTTTACATACCATTTGTGCAGATGAATTTGTATGCATGTTTTATGTATGCATGTTGCTTTTTCCAACAAGTAATTGAATATAGCAAAATATCCATGTAGTTATGCCAAGATGCTGAAAATTTTCTCAGGAGACAGTGGAGCGTTAAGCCACAGATGCAGTTTTATAGCCACAGTTTGCATCCAGCTTGTGTTTGTCTTGCACATGTGTAGGGAAGAAGCAACACACAATCAGATAAAAACAAAACAAACAATCCCACCACAGTCCCTCCCGCCAGCCCTACCCTCCCCAAAACACCCACAACCAAAGGCAAAGCAGCAAAATGTTAAATCTGTCAACAGAAGTTAATTAGTAATTTTTGATACAAAATCCTTGCACATCAGGGGAAGCATATAGTAAGACAACTGAGGTATTTGATGTTCTGCATATAGCCTGGAAGAGTTCTCATTAACTAATTTTATGAATGCAGGAAACAATCCTTACCAAGTTATCTGGATGATATAAAGGGTTCTGACAGTTAGAGGATCGAAAAACATTAATTTATTTCCTGATCTACTCCCCTTATTTAGCAGCATTTCATCTCAGAGATGTTTTAAAATATTCTGAAGGATAGGACCTCAGTAATACGACTACCAGACAGCTAATCCCACAGACCTTAAAACATCAATTGGGAACATGAATAGTTTGGCACTTGAGTTCTGATCAAGGTACACATGGGTCTTCTAAATTGGCAACATTGAAAGCTGCATATTAAAAACATTAAGTTCACAAGGTAAGGAAAGAAATCAAACATTTATCATCATTAGGTTAAAAATTGTATAAATTCTAGCTACCCAGCAAGCATACACAGATATTTTTTTTAGTTGGACTGTACAAAACCTTAGAACTGATACAGTTCTCAAAAGGAGTTTTTTGTATGATCACAAAACTCTATTATTTTGTTTTTAGTAGAACAGACATGCATATGGCCTAGTCAGTTTTAGGTAGTATTTCCTATTATATCAAAAATTCAATTTCACTAGCATACAAGTAAGCAAGGAAAATGTATGTTCTGTTACAATAGCAAAGATGGATCAGAATTTGTCTAATTTAGTTAATTCCAGTGGTACTTCTATTCAAATGCATACTCAGCAGAGAATGACACTTCAAAGTAACAACATTGCTTTGACAAAATATGGCAAAACACGTCTTCTGTAATTGACAGCATAAAAAGTTTTGAACAATCTGCACAATATATAGCATTTCAGATTAGGATTAATTTACAGGCTATTTACACTCCTATCATCTCCCTTTAGGATTTTTGATACTTAGATAGGCCTACTGAATATTATCGTTAATAGTAACAATGCATACTTAGTATTTTAAAGATCTTCAAAGTCCTTTTTTCATTCTTCCAATTTTACTTCACTATTTATAGTTAAACAGAGAAAGCAAATACAGCTAATGCTTATTTTTTCAGATGAAAAACACAAATTCCAAGGATCTCTCTGATAAATACAAAGTGAAAATTATTCATTTACAAAAGAACCACAAAAACAACCCACACAGCTGTTTTCTAAGGAGGATAAAATATGACATCAATAATGAACAATTCTCTTTCTACTACCAGCATTCTTTCTGTGAAATGCTTTTGTAAGTGCTCCCAAGAGAGAATTGTAAACTACTTTCCCACTTTAGGGAAAGGAAAAATATAAAGAAGGGTTTTGTTCATGTGGAATCCAAATCTCTACACAAGCCATTTCAGACACATAGCCTGGTCACAGTGTCAGTGTTTCTGAGAACCCTGCAAAGCAGCTGTGCTCTGGACAGCACCACCTCTCTTCCTGAGGAGGCAGGTCCTGCGGGCAAGGAACCACGGCTCTCAGCAAGCTTCCATGCTTTAGTTTGACTCTCACAGGAGGGGCCTGCCAGCTCCTTGTGCCCCCTGCCCTCGACAGACCAACAGCCTGTACCTGTTCAGGGTATCAATCAGTTGTGATTCTATTCTTGAGCCAGCCATAGCACTTATGCTTTCGCCCACATACCCCCAGAGCTTGTGCTGCAACAGCAGGAGGGCAAGGAGATGGGAAAGTAAGATAAAAAAAGTTATTTCAGAGATTAGATAAACAGTCAGGTAATGCTTTGAATTTTCATTTTGATTTTACTTTCAGCAGCTTTATTCATGTCTATTAATACTGTAGCTAACAAGGGGAAGCCATCTGAAGGAATTGTGCGTGTTCCAATTAAAAGTGAGACAGGAACCACTGTGCCCAGATCCCATGAACACCTGTGAACCAAAGCAGGCAATTAAGGCAGTGTAGCTCTCTTCTTCAGCCCCATTAACAGAAGCTGTAAGCTAGCCACCTACACAGGGTTTGCAGGCTGGTTTTGGGTTTTTTTCACAGTTTCCTCAGTTTGAAGTGTCTTATTATTTCTTATTTATTTTTCCCTGTAATAAGTCTTTCCACTACAATGCTTTTATGATCTGACAGTAGAGTTTGCCCTGTCACTGCTAGTTTTGATTAACTCACTTCAGATGCACTCGAAGGCTTGAAACTCTGGAGCTGAGCACAAGGCAGGATGCTACAGAAATGTCATGCTAACTTTAAAACAAACTTACACATCCCTTCCTCCTAGGAGTGAAACTCAACCTATCACTTTCAGCCAAACAAACATCCTGCAGTCAGAAATTTTCTTGTATTATTCCCCCCTCCCTTTTAGACAGGGAGAATAAAAAAAAAAGTATACTCTTTAATCAATATCACATTGTAACTATGTCTACTAAGGTGTATTGAGGGGACCTCTAATATTACATTTGATAATGCACCACAATCCGTGAGTGTAGGAGCAGTGCAGTGTGACAGTGCTACTGTGCAACACATAGAATCTGGATTCTAGATCATCCTCCTATTAATCAGTCAATTAATGGGCCATATGTAACCTCCAAAACTTCACTAACATGGAGAAACAGTGTCAAAACACGTGTTTGGAGTTCGATGCAGTTCACTTCTCCAGGCAGCAGACAGTTTTTATGACACGTAACAAAGATCTTGAGCTATAAGGTTTTGCTTGACTACTTCATTGTAATGGGTTATTTTTTTATAACTTATAGTAGGTTGACATACCAACTGGTCAAATTTATCTTTAGTGCAAAGCCAGTGGCTTGCATAGCTTTGCTCCAAGGATAAATTAGGAGCCCTCTGACATGTACTGTCAGCAGTAGCACCACAAAATTGTTGATTAAAATGAGAAAGAAAGTGCATTCACTGTGAACAGAGCTGAAATGCAGCAAGTAAGCACAAATAATGCTCAGAAAATAAATCTTACCAGTGCAATGGTCCACTGACTATATAAGTTATTCCTGAATAATTTCTTCTTCCTATCTAATGAAAAAAAAAAGCTATCTAACTATATCTATACATACATATATATACATATATAGACATATAGACATATATATACACATATATATACATATATACACATATATACATATATATATATACATATATACATACATATATATATATATTTTCACACACTATCTTTTTCTTACTTCACAATACCAGTCTCTGCAACTGAAAAGGAAAGCAATGTTTTTCCTTTGGTGGACTACAGAGCAATATACTTTTTTTTTAATCCTTATTAGAATTTTGCTATGACTTGGATACTTAATCTGTTCATGCATATTTATCCATTTTTAAAAATCAGCTAATGAAAATTGCCTCTCACCTTGATTAAAAAGACCTTTCAGTATCTAAACTTATACTAATAAATATTAATCTGCATCCCAACAGGAAATCAAAACTGTCTTCTAATATTTAATCTGGGTTCCCCCTTCTTTCTCTAATTGTTATTTTACAGACATTTTATTTTGTTTTTTATTTTTTTCATTAGCAGAGTGACAGCATAGCCTTCAAGCAGACGACTCAGCTTCTCACTGAAAACTCACAGACTCTCAGTTTTGTAAACAACTCAAGTCTCTCTCGTAGCTTCTTAATTGATTTCATTTGTAGACTGTAAATGTTGTTTGCATGTTACTTCAAAAGGAAGAAGAATTTAAATGAAGTGACAAAAATAGGCTCAGCACTCTGCCAATCGAGGTCCTTCCTGCTTCCTATCGCTTTTGTTTAAAATCCTGTTTCTATCCTGTGTTCTTTTTATGAGGTGTATATTGAGTTCAGAAGGAATTTTACACTTTTATGCGGGCTTATAGAAAAGATTCAGCATTATGCAAGGCTTCCCATGGAAATACTGCCACAGGCTAGGTTTTGAAGGAGGAGTTACCCACTTGGGTAATAGCTATTGCATTTGGTAGAATCCATTGAAAAACAAAATTTGCTCTTTCCACATCTCATAGGATGCAATTTAAAATACTGAGAAATTTAGAATACAATTTGCAATGCTTAAAAACATTTAAAAAGCAAATTAACATCTAGATAAAGAAAAGTCCTACCTTCCCATAAGTACATAAAGACCAAAATATAACAACAGGTAAGAAGAGCAGGAAAGTTATGCAAGACCAACTATCACCCAGAGAAAACAAAAAAAAACCAAAAAAACAAAACAAAACAAACAAACAAACAAAAAAAACCAAAAAAAACCCTGGAGAATTAAAGAGGGCTAAGGAAGTATAAATCTCAGTTATTTTGAGCTTCTGGGGGACTTCTTAAGGGCAATATTTAATAAAAAGTAACCTTTTGTCTATATTAAAATTTTGAAAAGCAACAGGGTATAATTCGCCCACTTGAACAAAAGTGACATTCTTTGACATCATCTGCTCTTTTTAGTTATCAGAAAGGAGATATCTCTTCTGACTTCTAGACATTGGTATCTATACTAGCTTGTTTACCTCCATTTCTAGTCAATAGAGAGAAACAAGTACTTCTAAATAGCACAATTCATCCAACCTATTTTAGTTATCAGCCTTAAAAGGAGATGAATTTCACCTTGAAAATGTCTGGCTTTTGCCATTGTCTACAAAGAGAGCCTGGATAACAAATGAAGTATTCAAATCTATATTGTAGCTACCTGAAGTTTGAAGAAAATCCCTACATACACAGCCAGCAAGAAACCTAAACACAATCTCCTGTTTTCATTTTTTCCTCTCATTATCCCTATTTTATGCAGTGAAAAATACTGTTCTATTCTCATCACATCTGAACCAACAAAAAAATAACAGCCTCTTTTGCTAACAAAAGTTATGTTACATACGTTTCTTTTCAGCAAATTTAAAAAGCTGTTCCAGGAAAGGAACATAAGTAGTGAATGATCCTTCCTTTCTCACCCCTCAGCAATGCAGGCAGCATCAAAATGAGACAGGAGATAGGAAACTTCCCTCAATGCATGCAGCCACTTTTTTAAGAGGCCAGGTGAAGAGGTAGAAAGAAATGAAACCTGAATCCTGGTGGTTCCAAAAGGAAAGGTCAAAATATTTGAAAGGGGCTGAAGAACAAATGAAGTAAATTACTTTTATTTTATCTTACCCAGCCATATTTTTCCTTTATCACTGAGAGGGAATTTTTGAAGTATATCTCTATAAAACATTTCCAGAATGTTCAACATTTGAATACCTTAACAATATAAATTATAATAATCATTCTAAAGTGATCAGTACAACAGACCTTTTATGTTTCCATCCATTTTTTACACTGCTGGTGGTATTTTTGCCCCATTTATGGTTCCAGAGACTTCTACCTAGAGCTATGTATATCAATAGCACACTGTTCCACTAACACAGTAATTGTTCAGACAAAAGGTGCCTGTTTGAGATGGCTCTGATACTGATCAGAATTTTCTGTACCTACACAGAGAACAACTCAATGTAGAGAAAGGAAAGTAATAAAAACCTAACATTTTCTAACTTCCATTGATGTTTTAGAATATTAAATGCTTTCTAGTCATCTAAAACGGTAAATATATTTGTTCAGAAAAAAGAAATTAACCACAAAGCCAACAAAAACCTATTTATAGTGATAGTTTAGCGGTCATCATATATTAACACCAAATAAATAGCATCTTTAGATTAAGTTTTCAATTAGTGAAAGAGTACATCCATAGCTTATTCTAAATATGAACAACCAATGTGTCCTTCTTAACCAATCAATTATTACTTGTATCTGCCAGTGTTCAATATATTTCTCTTGTTTACAAACTATGGACTGACTTAAAAGTACTTTGAAAGATGAATGAATGAATGAATGAATGGTATCAAACTCACTCTATGATGAAATTTCAGTTTATTTATTTTCTTTTTCCTCATCAAACAAGGGTAGGGAAAGTGACAAAAGAATGCAGTAGGGTGGAAATAAAAGATGGAACCTTAAAATTATCCCTACATTCTTTTTACAGATTTTTGGAGTGTGGATGTAAAAAGCTACAATGTTTAGTGTGTGATCATTTATTAGGCTCATTCTTTTTACTGCTGAATCCCCTATCAAAATGTTGTCATATTTTTTGAGTTCAGTGGTGTGGTTTCTTTGCCATATGGGTCTATGTTCTGACTGTACTGTCTACAGAGTGCATATTCATGGTGACATTTCTCTCTAGAGCATTTAAACAAAAGTAATCTGTTACTAGCAGAACTTCCTAGAGCATTTAAACAAAAGTAATCTGTTACTAGCAGAACTTCCTAACACTAAAAGCCAGAATGTTTTCAGGTAAATACTAAAAAAAAAAAAAAAAGATGTGTAATAATTTTAAATTATCTAATCTTACAGTCTTCACCCTCTGAATTAGAATATTGCTTCTAATAATTAGAGGCAAATGACAAAATTTTAGTATTCAGCAATATAGAAAAAGAAGCCTACATCAAAAATGTGTGGAATGAAGATCCTGTGCACTTCATCATGAAGAGTCCAGGTTGTTGCTCATGTTGGGAAATTTTACATCATCCTATTTTAAACATACATGCCTGGCTTGAAAAGGCTACCATGTTATATGGAAAAAACATCAATGGCAAAACCCTACAGGAAATATATACAGCAGAGGGAGGAAGCAGCCAACAAAATGCATTAGGAAAGCTGGCATCTGATAATTAAATCTTCCCTTGGTAATGCTATTTGCTGCTGGAGTCATTTCCAAGCTCCACAGGGAGATTTAAATAATAAGGCCCAAGATGATAGCAAAAGAAGGGATTTCTGTAGCTGCTGGTCACTTCAGGAAATGCTGCTGACAACATGTATATTGTTCTCACGGTGCTTTACAGCAATAGCTGGCAACAAAAGGGATCAGTTCATGATGACTTGAGAATGAATAAATCAGCTGTCATAAAATGTTACTTATACAAAATACACTAATAAAGCAATTATTGTAAAGTACATGAGCAATTATTGGACATGAACAATTGCTACTGTGTGTATAAACAATTGTCTAGGCAAACAATAAAGAGCATCATGTCTTAGTAAGAGCTTTATTGATAAAAAGTAGTCTAAATAAGCTCCTGACAAAGAAAAATGTGTGGCAGCCTTAATCCATTTATAAGAGTAGAAGTTAAAATTATAGGAGAGGATGGTGATATGGCCTTTCATTACCAGTTCCATGTACTTCCCACCAACAAAACTATTTTCAATAGCACATAAGTTATTCAAATTATTCACAATATCTTTCATATCACATTGCTGTTGGGGGCTGATTTATGAAAAATACTAACCAATATACAATGACCATTTTCTAGAAAAAGGATAAGGTTTTCACTGAAAACTCAACAGGCTTCTTATGTTAGAATGACTTTCAGTCAGCCTTTGTGCTAGACAGGTCTATATCCCTTTTCCCTTGAAAATTTATTAGCAGAATTTATTCCCATCAATTTAGAAGTGAATTTCCCAGGGGCTTAACAGAGAGGCAGCAAATTAAATTCCATCTGCAACAAGCATGATCCAAACTGTGCAAATTCATGACTTGTCGTCCAACCTCATGAACTAAGAAAAAATGGGCTGGTCAGTTGTCTCATCTGAAGTTCAAACCCTACAGAAATATTTGATCAATTGAATGGGAGGGGTAGGTAGAAAGGCTTACAATTGTAACAGGCTAAAGCAATTAGTCTGTGTAGCAAGAGAAAATAGCAGAAACCTAATTTTGGTGTGTAAATGCTAGTTCTAGACTGGAAAAGGAAACTGGATCTGAGATACCAGTAAAGACACAAGGGAAAAAGCTGTAATCATTCCAGCTGTTGGCTAAGTGCTGGTTAATAACTTTGGTCATCCAAACTGACTGAAATGTACAAAATTACTATTTAAAGGGTAAATATGTCTGAAGTAATAGACTCTGAAAATTGATTCAAGAAATGCTTGAGGAACAGTGACATAAGGAGCTTAATGTTGAATGTATCACCTATAACTAAAGCCTTGTAAAAAGACATTCCTAGTCTTACGTAAAAAAGAGCACCTGGGCTATACAAGCTGCACAACCTATACCAGGCTCTACGGAAAAGAATGTTTTAAAAATGTGCTGCTTTTTATTTTCTCTCAGGCTGTGTTTTTCTGGTCACATTAACACATAATTAAAGGGTCACAGCCAAAGAAATTTTGCATTTAAGGGAAACATGAGCATGCACCTCAAATATCCAAGACTGACAGATTTCTTAGAACATCTTTCCTCAGAATCAGTCTCAAAGATCAAGAGAACATTGCAAGGTGTTTTTTCTTAAGGCAAAGGCACCTCTAGATATCTCCTGAAGAGGAGAGCAGATGATAATTGATGTGTGCTGGAGAGCATGATGTGGAAGCACAGTGATTTATTAGCAATTAAAACTAAGGCAGGAAAGCATCAACTAGATTGTTTTCCTATAGAGGTAGAATGAAGATTCCATAAAACATTAGAATCTGTTACTGATGATCTCTAGTGGCCTACAAGAACAAATGGTCATTTGGTATTTTATAAACTGCATTTCGATTTAAATTGAATGAATACAGGAAAACAGTGGTTGTATAACTGAGCAAATGGTAATCATTTAAAGTCTTTATTTCATTGCTGAAGAGCCCAGCTTGCGATGGGACTTACAATAACCTTTTCTTTATCCCTTTTGAAAGTCTGAAAAAGCAGTAGCAGGTTTACAATGAAAACAATTCCAACCCAAACAGCAAGGGGATGCTGCAAAAACTCACTATTCTTTACAATAACAACAAAAAAGCAATTTTTTCTAAAGGAAACAAAACTTCCATTTTTTTAGGAATGACAGCTTTCAGGTATAGAATATGAATGTTTAAACAGTGCTACCTAAAGCTTCCAGCTTCCTTAAACCATGGAATGGATCTTCAATTACACAGATGTTTTAAGTAGAAAGTAATAATGAAATTATCAGTACTAGCCACTTTCTCCCACCTCGCTTCAGTAAAGCCCAGGCAATTCGCTGAAAGGGGTTTACAGTGGTCCATGTACTCTGGGTTAGATGCACAGGAACAATACAATATTCTCAAGAGGTCTAAGCAAGAAAAAAGCATACCGGCAAACTATAGAAAATCAGAGAACTTTGGTAAAAGGCTTAGTACAACATTTAATCAACATAAGCACTTCTCAGAGCATTAATGTGGACAATTCAAACTTCAATTAAACTTCAAACCCCTCTGATATTAAGTTACTCAAAATGTTCCAAGAAGAGGGAATTAGAAGAGAGAAAGATGGAAAACAAAGAAAAATACACATAGAGCTACCAACTCCTAGGTTCCAGCAGCACTCACACATAAAGCCCAAGACCAAGGCAGGGTTAAGACTCACGGTCAACCTTTAAAATCCCAGGGGCTTCATGGGCCCTCCCCTGAGGTGGGACTTCTGGTCATTTGGCCACTCAGGAGCTGGGTTAGGAGAGAGTGGAGCCCTGCCTCTGGAGTGTCGTGACTGGCAGCTCTGCTAGGCTGGAGGCTCCTTTCTTCAGGCTCTGGCAACCTCCTCTTTCTACCTTCCCATTTAGTACAGCACCCTTCAAAACTCATTTGACACTAAAAAAGCAACACAGATTCTGTTTCTCCTGGACCTGTGTAGATACTATACTTGCCCAGTTGTCCTGGGTTGATTATGATGTTAAATTGTATCCCCATTCGTCCACCTAACCCAGACAGAGGTTTTGTATTCTTAAAATTTCATCTGAGACTAAAAGTGAGTGGAAAAGAAGCACCGAGTTTGTTATCAGAGACTGTACTTGCTCCCCCCACATCGGGAGTTTTGACTACAGCACAGACAGACAACAAGACACAGATCGCCTTGGCTTTCCAACTAGCCGGAGCAGAGAGGTCTTCCTGGACTGTTTTCTTTCCCTTTTTCTGAAACAAATCGAACCTGCTCTGGGCTGGGGACTAGGGGGAGCACCGGGAGCTTGCACCCGTGGACTACTGGGAGCCCAGCCTGGGCAACAGCATTTTCCAGCACCAGAGGGATTGATAACAGAGCGAACACCCACAGGAAACAGACCCTCTGAAGTTTGTCATCTCTTCTGAAGGGTGAAAGGTTTTGTAATTTGATATAGTTCATTTTTGTGCTGGGTAGTGCTGTGCCTGTGAAATAAACAGGTTTTTTCCACTTCTCTCAGAGAAATCTCTTCCCAGACTGGTTGGGTGGGTGGGAGAAAGGGGCCACGTGGGTTTGCTTCCCGGGGGGAGCCCCACTGGAGGTTTTCTCCCAAATCTGCCCTAAACCAGGACAAATACACCAGTAGACCCAAGTGTAGCAAATGCTGGCAGGCAGAGTTCTTCTGCTGTAGCATTTCACATGTACCCCAGTGGCATATATTTATAACTGCCTTCCAGTATGACACAAGTGAACACAATTACATTGTCAAAGAAACACTGAAGAAGAGACAGGCAGATATTTTTGTGTGCTTCAAATCAAAGAAAAAATTCCATATGAAGTTCATATTGTGGCGGTTGTGGAGCTGTAGTAAGAATCAGCAATGACCTCACACATTCCACTAAACATGACATATAACATTGCATGTTTTTCTAGGTTTCACCAACACAACTGCACTTTATTTCTGGGCTATGGTTCACAGCCCTTGGAGGATGCATATGATCTTTCTACTGGATCTGCTAGGGTGTTCAGGAAAAGAGGGCTACATGTCAGACACTCCAGGTCCACTGTAACTGTAGAGACTTAAAATTTCAATCACACATCATTAAACAAAAAACCAAAACAAAACAAAAACAACTTGTTAACTTGAAGTTCTCTACAGGTATGATTGTCTATGAGCAAACTGATATAGGTTAAAACAGATGGGGAGAAACGCATTGCTCACTTTAAAGCAGGGACAATGAACAACAGCTAAATTGCTGCCCAAAAGGACAATTCTATCCCCATTTCCTCATCAGGTGTTCCAGGGCAGCCCACTCTGTGGCTGTCAGCTCTTTGATTAGGCTATCTATCTCTAGTCTAGATTTGATGAGTTCATCTATCAGTGCACTGCTGCTGGGAAAGGGCTGCTCTTACCTCTTTGTGTCCTTCCTTCTTGTAGCAGCCATAGCGTGTGCTGCATCCTTCACTGGGATCATCCTTCACCACCAACCCAACAGTAAAAATACTGCATGACTGCAGTTGATCTTGGATCCCCAGATTATTTATCCCTGGACTTTAATGGAAATTCATGGTGAGGAATAGGGAAAATGGATGTCACATTTTAAATAACAATGAACTGTTTAAATTATTTTGGATTTATTTCATGATGGTTTTAACTGTGCATTCCTTTTTAGTGGAGGCATTTTCTGAAACTGAGTTTGAGTTGTTGACCTTGGAATTTTTTCTTTCTACTTTGTTGTTTGAATATTTTATTTGAGTATGTGAGTCTGATGTTTGATGCATGAATGATAATTTTTCCTTCCTTGTTTTAGTATGTTGATATTTGTTTCATTTCTGACTAATTAAATTATAGAAGTACATGTAGCTTAATGTTTCAGGCATGGCTTTTACACAGCTGCCAATGACAAGTCATGTTCTGCTGTGAATGTTCATTTGCACTGTAGATTAGCTCACCCTTCATTTTCATTAGGCACAAACAACATTCAAATTTTCTAAACCTATTTTAGAGATAAAACTTCATGGTTTTGTCAGTTCACAGCTTTTTTTCCATCATTGCTCTAGAATTACATCTCACCAATTGACAGCTTTTTCATTGTGTTGCACCACATGCTCAAGTAAGTGCAAATATGTCACATTATCTTGAAGTCCTTGTTGTTTTCAATAATATATGGCAGAAAACTCTCCAAATTGAAAATCTTACTTTATTCTACACTGCTGAATTTATCCCATTTTAGAGCTCCTCCACTCACTCTGTGCTGTTAATTATTGATTGTTATTCCTCCGCTTGCTGCTGCACTAGTTCAACACTTCAACACGGCGTTAAAAGAAATATTCAGAAGCCTCATCCTCACAGGCAGCCAGTAGCAGAGTGCCAGCCAGCTATATATTTGTATTCACATTACCACCTGTTCACAGAACTTCCATGTTCATTTACCTTCTTGGACATTATCACTTCACCCATTCCTGTACCTTCTGTCCTTTGTGTAGGCTGGATATGAACCATGCACTTCATGCAATTACATTTTGCTGTACTGAACACTCCTTGAAAGGCAGAACAAGAGGTCACAGAAAAAAGAATTGCTCAGTCCTGTCTCCCTTATAGTCATTATCATTTTGAGACCTTTCTTCCTTAATGTATTGGCACTAGAAAAGGCCAAATGCACATAATGTCTGGAGATGATTTGGATTCAGAATATGAGAATATGAGAATATGAAATAAATTACCTTTAGGGTAATTGAATCAAATACTATTGCTTCTAGGCAGTTAAATTAAAATGTTTTAGACCTGTAAGATTTGTATAAACTGAAATCAGAAGCCAAAGAAATCAGTTTTCAAGTGAAACAATACAATCACTCCACATTTTATTTCCTTGTCATTTTTACATCTTTCCCATATTGTAATGAGAGTTATACATTTTATTCATCATAATCAATAAAAATAAATCACTTCTTAAATCCTTATAAAATTTTGCTGCTGTGGCAGTTACTGTATTATATAGAAAGTCAGTGGAAGAGCAACCAGATTCTGGAGGGAAAATAGCCTGTTTTCTCTTGATATCAGTTAGATATAATGATTAGTATTAGCAGCTCTTATACAAGACACAGAGTTCAGATAAGAATAATCAATGCCTTCATAAAGAAAAAATATTCCAACCAGTTGTAGCAATGTGCCTTCAGCAGGTTTTGGGTGAAATAATATTAAAAATTTTTCTACCAGTCTTGCTTCAACTTCATTTCAGCTTGTCCCACATACCCATTTTAAAAGGTTTAATAATTTTAAAATCCTTATCTGAGAACTAAAGGAAAACAAAGAATTATATGGGGTTTGTTCCTGGATCTAGAACTGAAGAGTTCAGATTCTGTTCAGAGGTGTCCCAAATCTTGTGTCTTTTAAAGAAATCAATCTGTGTATGCAATGTTCCACTTTATGCAGCCTTCAATCCAGTAAAATTATGGAATGATGAGCGTCATTGTTTCATCTAAATGCAAACAAAAATAATCAAATATACATAATAAGCAAAAATATTTTAGTTTTCAGAACCTCTACTGATCTGTAAGGAAGAGTGAGCATAAAAATAGCCAGCATAAATCCACAACAATAGTGGATTTAGAAGAATTTGTAATGTCTGAGATGCAAGGTATAAGACACTTTGGAGATGAAATTGTGTATTGTATGTAAACCTAATTCTCTTTTAATAATGAGTACAAGACTCACTGCCTCAGAAGGGTGACAAGTAATTATGTCCCACATGCAGAACAATTTCGCCTCAACTCAAACAATAAAGCATCACATTATATATAGGGTTGTATCTCCTATTTCTTTTAAATTCTTTCCTCTTGCTGAAGTAACAGAGCTCCTCTGGCTTGTACATAACAGATAATTTTACACAATAGTTTTTGGTGGTGCCATAGAGAAAAGTAGAGAAAGAACACAAAGAACACAAAACAGCAGAGAAAGAACACAAAACTGAATAGTAACCTTTTCTCCAAGACTGAAACTGTGAAGAAAAAAAAAAAATTAGGATTTGTTTTCCTTCACCTGGGAAGAGAAGAGGATAAGTAAGCTCAGTTAGCAAATATACAGTATGCTTAATTTGATAATAAACTTTGAAAAGGAGGTTTCACCTCACTATTGTGTAAATGGAGGTGGGTTTAAATGAATTTCTATGAAAAGTTCTTAACTATGTCTACTATCACAGAGAGTTCTATTAACCAGCTTAATTTTTCCAGTTTAGTTTTTGACTCAAAAGAATGTTTTAAAAAGTACTTACCCATTTCTCTTTAACTACAAACACTTTGATTTAAATATTTAATTGTGTGGTATGGAACCCCAGAAGACTGTAGCTGCCATGATGGTGAAATGGGACACAAAGGCAGCATCAGCCTCCAGGGTAAGTTCCTGTATATTTATATACAATACATGTTTTGGCTTATGACTAGAGATGACAGTGAACATCACCTCAGAAAAATCTATGGAATGACACACAAAGAGATTTAATCTCCAGGTTTTGGAAGGATAAGAACCTAGCTACTACAAATAATTTGTATAAATTCTACTGATAATTCACAAGTGGTTCAGAATTGTTTGTTTACTTCTAGGTGTTTATTTTATCCTTTATTTTTATTCACCATATATTATCTTTCCATAGAAATCTGTTGTATTTGGTTACTGCTGGGCAGTTAATGTTACTAGTCCTTTTACAGTGGGATACTCACATCCTCATTGTAGTGTTATATGTAGAATTTAACTTGCAGCTCTCTTATTGTATCTCAAAAAAAAATGGAAGAACACACATATTATCTTCTCCCTATTACCTATTTACTGAAGAGTTTCTTTAGCCCCAGCCAGACCAACGCATGAAACTTTAAAACAGTAAGATTTCATCCAGTCATGGTCCTAGATACCATTCCAAACAATTTGGAATTCTTAGGACCAACCTGATCTCCCTTTAGGACAAAGGGCCCTGTTTAGTAGATCAGGCATGAGTAGATGAGGCAAAGTCTGTTGGAGTATTCAGATTTCAGTGAAGTGTTTGACACTGTCTCCCACAGCATTTTCCTGGAGAAGCTGATTGCTCAGGACTTGGGTGGGCATACTCTGCTGGGCACAGGACTGGCTGGATGGCTGGACCCAGAGTGTGGTGGTGAATGGATTACACCTGGTTGGTGGCCTGTGACTAATGGCATTCTTCAGGCCTCTACTGGTGCCACTCCTGTTTGACTTCTTTATCAATGAGCTGGATCAGGGGATTGAATGCACCCTCAGTTAGTTCTTCTGGAGGGTACAAAGGGTCTGCAGAGGGATCTGAGCAGGCTGGATCAATGGGGTGAGGACAACTGCATGAGGTTCAAACAAGGCAAAGTGGGTCCTGCACTTGGAATACAACAACCCCAGGCATCACTGCAGGCTTGGTAAAGAATGTCTGAGACCAGCTCAGCAGAAAGGGATTTGGAGGTGTTAGTTCACAGGTGACTGGATATGAACCAGCAAAGTGTGCAGGTGGCCAGGAAGACCAATCCTGGCCTGTGTCAGCAACAGTGTGGCCAGCAGGACCAGGGCAGTGACTAGTGCTGGTTAGGCTGCTCCTCAAATTCATGGTGGGGGTCAATCTCTTCTGCCATGTTCCAAGTGAAAGGACAAAAAGAAATGGCCTTAAATTGTGCCATTGGAGGTTTAGATTAGTTATTTAAAAAAAAAAATTATTCACTGAAAGAGCGGTTAGACACTGGGCAGAGGTGTAGGGTCTTTGGAATGGCTCAGAGGTGTCAGAGTTGTTGAGAAGTACGTTCAGTGGGGGTGGCTGGGTGAGCAGCTGCAGTGCCCGATGCAGGTTGAGCCCTGGGTGACAGCACCCCCAGGCAAGAGGCCATCACCTGGCACCAGCCCTTTGCATAACAAAGGACATGGGGACCTGTGGTGACAGAACACTCAGAAGGGCTACACACTTTCATATGTTCAGACTGTGAGGGTAAAAAACACCAGGATTTCCTTTGTTCCTTTTTTTGTAGTAAGGATTTCACAAAGCATGAAGAGGAATTCTAAAATTTTTGTGAGAAACATGAGCCACTGAAATTCTATGTCTTTTTCTTCAGCTTGAAAGGGTCTTTAACACTAAACTGATATTCTTAAATTGGTTTCCTAGCTCATTCTTCAGAAGTTCTGCGTTTAAAAAGTTATACAGTGTTCAAACTTTTTACAAAATTATGAGCTAGTAGAAAAAAAAATATTAATTGAACATTCATAGAACCAGATAAAGACGATATTTCGAATTATTGGTTTAGAGTAAAACCTAAGAAGAGAAAAATAAGTTTCTGTACATTTAAACAGCTTTAAAATAACAATAAATAAATATAGTAAAATTTTTACTGTCAAATTTCAAAAGCACCTTTCATATGGACAATTTACGTAGCTTCTTGAGATGAAGTAACAAAACAAGTAAGCATTATGATTCTTGGGGCTGTCCTGTGCCTGGCCAGGAGCTGGACTTGGATAATCCCTGATCATCCCTTCCAGCTTGGGATAGTCAATGAGTCTATGATCTGATCACTGCCAGTTAATAAATCTCTGACTATACAGTCAATTCCCTTATGTGCGCATCAACATAATTCTGTAGACAAAAAAGATCACTTTTTCCTTTTTTTGCAGCAATTTGCACTTTGTAAAAATGGAGCCTAAGGAAAGCTTTCTTATGGATTTTAAGGAACAATAGAAATTACTAATATGACTCATTGAAAAAATTAAATGTCTGAAAATTGAGGAAAATATATCCATTCTCCTAATATTTGCCATTTCATTTTTGAAGTGGAGGATATTTTCGTGCAGTAAATGTCAGCGCAAGTTCTGAGAAAATATTTCATGTAATTTCATGTAATTATTTGGATTTTTCAATTGAGTCTGATTTACTTACAGACATTTTTCCACTCAAATGGGCATGCAAGAAATCGCTAGCTGAAATATAGTTCAAACCAACAGATTTTAAAAAACGCTGTAGATGATTTATTTAGAACAATCTCAATCTGAAAGCAGAAATATGTGTAATCTTTTAAATCAAATAGGTTTAAATTTCATATACCCAAAAAGTTTCAAAGGAATTGTTTACAATAAAGAGTTATTTGCAGAAATTACATTGGGGAAGAAAGCTGAATAATATCATTACAACAATATCTTTGGAAATACAATTTGCAAAGAAAATAAGGCAAGTCGTTTGATATGAATATTTCATTACATTCAATTGAAAATTCAGTTTTAAAATAAACTGAAACATCAAGACTTTCTGTATTTTTGAGAGGCTGAGTAGAACACATTCTTTCTATTTGTGAAAGTTTACAAGCAAACAAAGAATACCCATGTACACACAAAGATCCTACCAAAACCCCAGCCTGAAAAGCTTAACATCAGCTTCAGCTACACTCTGTAAGAATTCACATTTCACAGACATTTTCTTGCCTAAATGTCAGCGGTATGCACACTTATTAAACAAACTGTCAACAACTGAAAAGGGTTTACTCTGGCTGAATGTCATCTGCAAGTTGTTAGGAGTCTAATCTCACCATCTGACAAATGTTAATGGTTTAGCAAGGCAGCAGATCCATTCAAAAAAGAAATGTTCCTCATGAACAGAGAAAGCACAAATGGCACCTTATAGTAATAACTGTTAATATGACTTGCTTATGCGACAGCAATTTCAATCAGTCTTTATAAATCCGTGTCTGATGCAGACATTTACATTTCTGTTATTTTGCATTTCCACCTGTATGAAGATTCCTCAATCATTCATATTCATGTGCACTGAAGAAATATTTTTTTAAAAAAAAAAAAAAAACAACCAAAAAAAAAAAAAATTATAGTTCATGAGCTGGAGAAATTAAATCAGTGTGTTTGCTTTTCAACTCTATTTCACATCTTCAGGCAAACAGAAATAAATGACGATTGCTGTCCACTGAAGGGTGAAGAAGGCAAAAGCACAGCTTTTCACAGCTCCTATTAAATTCAATGTAAATCCCTTGTTATTTTTCTGAGGAAGTCTCAGTAGTTCTGTAACACCCTGGTTCTTTACTTTCCTTCTTCACAGAACTTGTTTTTAAATGAAGGGCTATTTCTTACAAATCTTACGGATAAAATCAAACTTGAATGAATTATTATTATTAGTGCAAAGACAGTCTCATTATCTGGGGAAGAGATGAAATAGAAGAAAAGGGTATTAGAACCATAAAATCATAGAATGGTTGGTTTTGGAAGGAACCTTCAAAGATCACCTTGCTCCAAGACACCTGCCCTGGGCAGGGATGCCTTTTGCTAGATCAAGTTGCTCAAAGCCCCATCAAACCTCGCCTGGAACATTTCCAGGAATTGGATATCAACTACTCTGGGCAAACTGTTCCAGTATTTTACAACCTTACCAGTATAGAATTTCTTGCAGTTCAAAATTGATACCCCTTTTCCTATCATTAGTGTTCCTGATAAAAAGTTCTCCATCTTTCCAGTACATCCCTTTTGAGTTTGATGTGTAAGGAGTGAATGTTGTGTCATCTCTGTAGAGCAATTACAGAAAACTCTGATAAATTGGTATACACTCTAAATAATACACCTGTGATGGTCAAAAACAGTAAGATCATAAAATGAATATTGCAATGATGTATTTTTATGAGGAAGAGAAAGTCAGGATAAACTTAGTCATACACAGTTTTATCCTTTAACTCTTTATGATTAATCTATAAGGACATAGATCACATTCTTGGTTAGTTTAATTAGGAGAGGGATAAAAAATGCTTTTCATTTTCTGTGGATTGCCAAGTTCAAAATAATTATTTTAAACAGGACTTTGCTATAAATATAATTCAGTTTAACAGATCTTATCCACATGGAAGTTAAAGTTCTTAGTTAAGCTTTAGAGAGATATTTATATGATTAAAATATCATAGCCTTTGCTACTAAAATTTCTTCCTGTAACTTATTTTTTCCCATTTCCCTACATCTACAACTGATCCTGCGTTTTTCTTTGCTTTATTGAAATTTTATAGGTTAATTCAACCTGTTTAGTTTCTTAGCTATTGACCATCTACCTCCTATATTTTCAATTTTCACTTTTTGGTTGGTGGAGGTTTTTTCTTCTTTTAAAGTATCACTGGGGAGACACAGAAGAGCATTTTATTTACTCTCTGTGGAGCTAAGAAGACACTTCACTTGAACAATCAGTAGTCTTTGGCCTAGAGTCCCCTTTGGCAATTTTCATTTTTTTTCTTTCTGTAGTATTAGTTCTTTTATAAGCTTAGACTGATCCAAAACAAAACTAAACCATTTCTATTAGCTAGAAAGAGATCACTATACATTTCCCATAGGAATTTTTCACTATGTGCTGTCACCACTGTACTAGTGGACAAGCTTACTAAGGTGTTGCAGAAATATTCTCTCAGACACAGTGGATGTTTTCCTACATTAAACTTTACTAGCTCCTTGCATTATTTTACTAAGTGGTCAAATTTGGAAGATGAGGAATAGATTTATTTAACCAAGCAAATGCTAGTATTATCTTAAAAAAGGATAATTTTTCTGCAATAAATGGAAGTCTAAGAATAAAATAAAAAATGTTTTCATAATTAAATTAAAAGGATTTATTAATTAAAGAAATAGAGTCTATAGAAGGAGAGAGTGCAGTAAAATGGAAGTTTAGTTGCATGCAAGTAACCACAGGTTGTGATCAGTGTTACTTTTAGATATTTTAAGTTTTTCAAGGTACTCCTCCGTGTAACAAAATGTATCAAATTTGGCAAAAATAACTTCTCAAATTCTACTACTGGTCACAGTATCTTGCTTACTTGTTCCTACAGTTTTTTCTGTGAATTTGTCTTTATCTTAAAATAGATCAGGATATGTATTATTTTATTTTAAAAGCTATTTTAGAATTTCACTTCTCTGATAGGAAGCTTATAATCCTGATCCATATAACCATGCCACAGTACTTGAAGGAATTCAGAAAAGTAGTCATATCCTTCATGACATTCAGGTTAGGATAGGGATTCAGAATTCTCTTATCTGATGATAAAATATGGTAGTGGCATAACTGATAATGTAATGCAAACACTCTCCACTGCAGAAATCTCTCAGGAATGACAGCTGTTAGATTTCTCCACCAAATACTCACCTAGATGAAATTTTGGATACATCACAGTAACTAGCAAAAAAACTCACAAAAGTTCAGCAGGAGAAAGGCTCTCAGATCAAGATATCTTGAACTGATTTAATTCATTTTAGGTAACAAGATAGACAAAATTGCAGTTAAACATATGATCTCATTATTCTTATTCCCATAAAAATCTGTAAAAACATGTTTTATTAAATTAAGTAAATCATATTTTCAGAATGACTGCACTGGAAAGTTTATCTTGAGCTGGAGAGTTCTAGAGATTTAAAGCCAAAGAAGCACAAAATTTTATACAGTATAGAAGTTTGTGTCCTAAGGAAAGGAAGGGGCCATTAAGAAAGAGAGATTACCTAGATGAATCATCCCTCTGTAAACAATAGAAAGAAGATATAGATGCTTTAGGAGACAGTGTCTGACAGCAAGGAAACTATGTATAAAAAAGAAGACCTTTCCAACTATGCCTGTTTAATAATATATTTTTAAATCAAGAAATGGTAAAAAAACAAACAAACAAACAAATAAACAAGCAAACAAAAAATGAACCACAACCCAAAGGGAAAAATTGAAACACACTGACCTGCAGCCTAAATACAATCTCAAAAATTAATATCAATTTTCATTAAGTAGAAAAGATATGACAGTAATTATTTCCCTAGAAGGAACTATGAAAACAAAAATGTCCACAGCTGAGTTGGAAGTAATTTATACTTTGTTCTTGAGGGAATGAGGCAGGGGAGAGGGAAAGAGGATAATCTTTATTCCAAAATAATGGTAGCTTATAAAACCCAGCCTGTGTTATAAACAGCTATTGAGCAGTCTCTTCTGGAGCATCCAAGAATTGTGAAACAGCAAATATGGTATTTCTTCACACAACCAGAAAAAGGGGTAGACAACTATAGATCTCTGATTGAATGCAAATTTTTACAGGAGTTTTTGAAGAAGATAGTAATCAAGGGCATGGAGAAATAAAATGTTATAATATAAAACACTATTTTTATCAGAGGTTAGAGTTCATGATATCAGACTAACCTAACATCCTTTTCATAAGATGATTTTAATGATACTTAATTAATAAAAATGCAGTAAACATCTATCTAGATACAAGTAAATCTTTTCATTCAGTACCTCAGGAGAATTTATCCTGTGAAGTGACAAAATGCAGTTATTAATTCAGAACCATTAAGATGGTGTATCATGTGTCCTTGGACGTGCTAGTAGCTGGGGGCTGCAGGGCCAGTCTCAATGAGGAGAGGCTGGAGCCACAAGCACACAAGCTGGCAGCAAGTGAAGACAGCTCTGTCAGACCCACTGCAGCACACAGCTGAGCCCTCAGACAAGCTGATGGCACCTGTGGGAAAACATATTTAAGAAGGGATAAAAACACTTCACAGCAGCTGTGCGAGAGAAGGGGAGGGGAGTGAAGGAAAAAAAACCAAACAAACAACATAAAACGGGTGAGAGAGACTACCCTGCAGACACCAAGGTCATTGAAGGAAGGAGAGGAGATGCTCCAGATGTTGGAGCAGAGATTTGTCTGCAGCCCCTGGTGAAGACCATGGTGAGTCAGACCAGGGAGGTCTGCAATGTGGCAGGTACCCACCTGCAGCCTGTGGAGTGACTTATGCCAAAGCTGGTGGGCATGCCCTGTGGGAAGATGCCCTGAGGTAGAAAACCCTCACCAGCACAGGTTTTCTGATAGAAACTGTGGCCTGTGGAAGACCCATGCTGGAGCAGGTGAAAAGGAGGAAAGTGCAGCAGAGGGGAGCTGTTATGATTCCATTCCCATTTCTCTGAGCCAGGGAAATAGAGGATAAGAGAATATAGAAACGAAACAGAGCCTGAGAAGAATGGGATGTGGCAAGGGTGCTTTAGTTTTTGTTCTTTTTTCTCAGCATTCCTCTCAATTTTTCACTGGCAATATATTAAATTAATTGCTCTGGGTTGAGATTAGTTTGCATGTGATGGTAATTGATGAAAGAAAACTCTGCTTATATCTCAACCAGCAGTCTTTTCCATCTAATCTCACAAAGTGTAATGAGTAATATCAAAAGGCTAGTTTTTACGGTAATGGAGTTGGGAGGGTCAACTTGACACACACCCCTCACCCACAACCTCTATTTTCACTAGTTACTTCCTTGCGGTGTGCAGCTATGATACTGCCATAAAAGGTCAGAAGATGCAGCCTCTGTTGAAGAGATGGCTCAAATGAGGTTGTCCTGTAGCCTGGTATAACAGGATGGGAGTAAGAGTTTTACAACTGGGTTATTAGGGACTAGTGACAAGACATGCACCTTATGGTCCTGTTACTTTATTTTCTGATTTTACTCTCTCCTCTCTCAATGTTCCTTCTCTGTGATTAATTTCCATCCTCTTTATGCTACTGAGCAGACAGGTTCATGCTAGGGGAAAGCACCTTGTGGGAAGACTAAGTTTTCATCACTGAATAGAAAATCTAGGCTTCTATCGAGTTGTTGTAATAGCAGTTGCCATGGTGACACACAGGTTGCAACAGTGGCTCTGATTCTCCCTCACAATTTCTGGCTCTATAATAAAGCAGTTGTTGCATCTGTGAATGTTTTTTGATGAGTTTTCTTTAGGGCATCTCTGTGAGGCCTTAAGCTCTTCATTTTCTCTTACCCATTTGTATGGACAGATTATGTCAGTCCCGACTCAAGCTAAAAATCAAGGTGTGAGGCAAAGGCACTTACTAATTCCTCTCAGAAGACAGCTGTTGATAGATTTGGCTGCCATATAATCAAGGAAAAGGGGAAGCTCAAGAGTAGGTGTGAAGTCTCCAAACTGAGCCTTGTTTTAATTCCCAGCTAACCTTGTTCTGCTTGTTTTACGCTGAAGTCAGGCAGTGGTGGCTCCTACACTTCCCAGTTTGGCACTGCACATATGAAAGGGACTCTCAATCTGTTAGTATTTAGAAAAACATACTAAGAGACCAGATGATTACGCAGGACTTGAAAGTAGTAACTGTATAACCCCATATTAGGCCTACAGCAAAACAAGGGGAAAACAGCTATTTCTATCCTTTCCCATTAATACCCCATTATCTTCCTACGCACTTTTAGGCTAAACAGCAGACAAGGAGTTTTGATCACTGGTTTGCAGCAACTCCATTGTTCAGCCATGACAGCCTCATGTACTACAGTGCAGAAAAGAAGTTCAGTTCCTGTACAAACGGGGTACATGCTGGTGGGTGCAGCCCTGAGTTATTATTGGACTAAAGAGAGAAGATAACAGACTTGGTTTTTAATCTATGTTTATCCTGCTTAGGAATCACATAAGTAAAAGCATGTTGTTAATGTCACATTGCAGCAATGTTTCCACCTCATCTATAACATTTTGAAGGCCAGTTTATTACTTCTGTCAACCAGTCTTTCCCTGTAACAGCCAATAAATAGAGCAACACCTTTCATCAAGTATCTTCTCTAAATAGCCTTTACTTAAATGCATGAGGAGACACTTGCTTCCTCCTGATGATTTTTGGCACTTGTGCAGACAACTTGGTTTACCACTTGTGTGCTCATTTTTAATCAGCTTACACACTGTCCTCAACAGGTTATGCAGCCAGTGGCCAAAACCACTTCTATTTTATGATGCACCAGCTAAGATCTAGTGTACAGTTGAAGAGATCCATTCTTCTTCCCAAGCCATGTGGATTATTTTTCAGGGTGCATCTGCCAGCACCTCAGTCTTGACCATGAACTGGAAAAACTGGTGAGAGCTTTATTCAAATCCCTGATGGTTTCTCTGAGTAGTTAATTTATTTTTTTATGCATGTCTCAGCATGATCCAGATTGTTCTTTACTTACCTTCTTCTTCCTACAGCTCTCCCAAGTGCTGCCTGAGTAATTTTACTGATAAGCAGACTTATAAAATCCAATTTAATTTCAAATAACTATGAAACAATTCAGGGTGAAAGAAGAAGGGGAAGTCAGATTTTTGTTTAAGCTTTTTTTTTTGGTCCTGCTTGTCCTGCCTTTATCTGCTGTTACTCTTTATTTTTATTCTGGTTAAATTACAAAAAATACAAAATATCAAGTTGGAAATGCCATATTTGGATTTGAAAATGAATTTCAGTTTTTCAAATATTGCTATCTATTGTTTTTTCTTTTCCTCTCTAAGTAGTTATGGCTCCTGCAAAGTGTTATGATTTCAGTAGAAGAGTTTTGCAGTGGCTAACTTTCTAACAAAGTTTCTCTGACTACATCTTTATACTACACATATTCTTCCTACACCTGTGACTGAAATAAAATAGCAGCTCTAGGTAGAATTGCTTAATTGGATCTCTATTATTTTCTTGTTCTTACTTCTTTTTATAACTCCAAATCATAGTCTCATGTTAATCTGAACACTCTTGAAAGTGAAAAATACATAATTGTTTTACAAACCAATTTTCTCCACTTAGGTAATTGTATAGCCTCCAGATTGATGATATGACAGCATCTTTCTAGCTCTACACAGTCATCAGAAAGGAAATTTAACTATAATATCAGTCAACTTTAGGCTACCACTGAATAGAAATGTGGTCTTGTGTAAAACATGGTTTGCAACAAATTGGATGTGACAAGCAGGGAAGATCAGTAGATTACAGTTCTGAAATTGTAAGAATGGTTATACTCTAACCTATGCTTGTTACAGACTTTGCCAGGACAACAGAGGAGTTGAGTGTGATTTTCCATTCTCTTCACTGTCTTTGTCCAGTAGAGGAATCATTAAAAATATAATTCCTAACAGTATCATGTCAAGCAAATCAGAATATCATAATGGGAAAGTACATTGGCCTTTTCACTTCTTTGCAATTTGATTGGCTTGCCATTATGCTCCTTCCTTATATTTGAGTGAAGCTATAAACAGGTAAAGAGCTGCAGTGCCAGCTAACCATGAAATTGAACAGGTCAGTGCATCATGACACTTAACATACTATTCATTGGTTTTTCTCTTGCAGTACAAGTGCTGAACCAGAAACTGTGAGAGACAGACATTTTTCCCTTCTGTCATTAATTGGATCATAGGTAAAATTGGGGTTTAGCTTTCTTTCAGATTCAGAACAGTTGATCCCTGATTACTTTTCACCAAGGAAACTGAATGAATGCAGCAAACCTAGGTATCACTTTTATTGCCCTCTGTGATTAGAAAATAAACAAGTTAGGTTTAGTTAATATTTCTGTCTTCAGATAGCCCATACGAATTTTATCTATAAACACAATAGCATTGTATATAGCACAATCTTTCTTGTGCTCTTCAAAACCACAGGATTCTTCTTTAATCCATGCTACATTACAGAGTGATTTAAGGTACTTCTACTATCCAATCTAATTTTTTTGTTACTTTATCACTTCCAAAGCTGTGATAGGGATGCTCCAAAAGATAGAGAAAGCTAATAGACTCTCAACCTCTGAATTTTCCCTGCCTTAAACATGCACACAGCTTCAGTCATGAAGCTGATGACTATTGTTGCCAAAGAATATTAAAGGATTAATCATGGAATATATTTCATATGTAACAGAAAACAAGGAATAATGAAAGCTACAAAATGCCTTATCCAGAAATACGACTGATTCTCCATTGATAAATGTAGATTTGTATATACCTCATTGATCCGAAGTACAACTTTATCTATCTATGTGGGATGTTAGAACATAATGAGTTTTTCTCCTCAAATTAACCAAGGCACAAAACTTAATATTTGTTTCCTTTATGTTAGAGAAGAAGAAACAATGAGGGATCCCATATTAAGTGCTCTGGGACAAAGTTAACAAGTGAAAAATTTCTAATGAATTTCAGTCAGGAGTTTGAATTTTTGCTGTTTCAGTACTTTGCAATATGTAAAAACACTGGGCTCTTGTCACTACTAAGTACAGGTTTCAAAATGCATGAGAAAACCACTGAAATCTCAAGCACACGTTAAACTATTAGTACTTCCCAAATTTAATAAAATATTTTCAAATATATCTTCTCAAGGTTGAGAGAACTGCAGTGAACATTTATTTTTCTTATTCCAAGTATTTGTTATAATGAGACTGGCTAAGAATGCCTACATAACCACACATTTCATAAAAGACAAGGTTTTTCTCCTTCTCCTCCAAAATATCCAAAAATCAAAAAAATCAAAAAAAAGACAAGGTTTTTCTCCTTCTCCTCCAAAATATCCAAAAATCCAAAATGCTTTTTGGCTGAAACAGACACAGGTACAAGTAGCACTATGGCTAATTGGAAACTAGAAGTCAATTTACATTGAGAATTTAGTGAGCTGACTTATGATATTCTAGGTCTACTGGGTTAGTAAACTAAGCTTCCTGCATGAATTGATGTTGACTAATGCGGTTCCACACAAAAAAAAAAAAAAAAAAAAAAAAAAGAAAAAAAAAGAAAAAGACATTAAAGTAACCAATGACATTGCTATGAATTTAGTTTAAAATATTGCTCCCAGGCACAGAGCCAGATTTGAAGCTAGAGCAGTCTTTTACCTTCAGCTAAATTAGAACATCCTATGTGTGTTCTAAGCAGAATTGCTGACACAACCTTGATCAAAACAGGCTGAAATGCATGGCTTTAATAGAGTTGTGCAGTCGTTTCCATTAGCATAAATGTCTTCTGCAACACAAGCAAAACAAAACTCTCCATTTACTGAACTCAGCACAGATTTGTGTGTTTTTATCGTCTGTGATTTATGAAAGAATAGATCACATTAAAACCAGCAGTCTTTCCAAAAGAAATAAGTGTTTCAGCAAACAACTTCTGAAAATTAAAACCTCCACTCAAACTCAGATTACCAACTCATAGACATGATTTAATCAAGAACTTAAAAGTGCATCTAAAAGTTTCACATGACTGGCTATAAAATATCAGCTTTCTTCCGTCTTCTCTTCTATGGATCGTATTCCTTGTGAAGGACTGAAAATACTTGGTTCATTAAAGTCTACTTGGCAGAGATACATATGCAGACAGAGAGTAGTACCACAAACTTAACCTAGCTGGGACTTTGAGTATCATAATAGCAGCCTGATGGAAGAAAAATAAATACTCAGCAGTGGAGGTACAAAGGCATATCACTAGCAAAGGTTACACTTTTGCTACCTAAACTAAGGCCCCTTTCCAAAAGCCCAGTTTTGAGAGATGGTAGAAAGCAACAAAGCTAAGATTCCCTGAATCACTGCCATTATCCTGGACTCATGGGCTTTTATTTATTCCAGGTAGATTAATTTATTCCTTCTATGATCCCACCAGTTTTCCTTTCATCTGGGAGCAGACAGGCTGTGAACCTGTTGGTGCTCTCACAGTTCCCTAAAAGCTGCCTTTGCACTTCGGGGGTTTCATTCTAGCCCCATGTTTCTTTTTGCAAGGCAATTTTTTTCCTTGCCTCCAACCCTGGCTGTATGCAGGATGGCTGCAATCTTTTGTATAGAAATCTAACTTGAGAAATATATGTAGACCATATTCACTCCGCAAGGCATTTCTGTTCATATTTCTGAGCTTCCAAGACAGGTAACAAACTTAAATCCTCCACATGTGGCATAAGGGATACTGTGTTAGATAGGATTAGACAGCTAATCGGGGTTTCAGAAGAGGGACTTAACTTTGTTTTCTGATGGGATATTTAAATATCTAAATCTTTTTTCCAGATCTGTCACTTAGTTTATGTCTTCCCTCTTCTCTGTCCCCTTCTCCCCCACTCTTTCCCCTTCTTCTTTTTTCTTTCAAAAACAATAAAAATTAACTCTGCTTGTACTGTGCCTTGAACCCAAGTATGCTACTGTGTAAACAGCATCTATTATGTTGTTTACAATAGCAGAACTGTTGTAAAATAGCTGCTGCTTCTACTACCACTATTGATACAACACAAGAAAACAAATGGATAATGTACCATATAAGGTAGAAAGAGAAAATTAGATAAAATAATTTGTGGTTTTTTCTCTTCCATGATAGAATATTTATCTACTAAAGAGATTTTACTGATTCCCTTAAAATAATATTTCAAAGCTCTTTATCTGTCTTTTGCTGTGATGTGAAAGTTCCAGTGGCACTCCCAGTGTTTTAAGGAGAAACTGTTTATTACACTGTGAATTAAAAAATATTTGTTTTAGAATGCCAGGAAAAAAATTCACAATCCATTTTATGTGATACCCTATAGTTGGCTGTTTCTTTAAAAAGCAGCATCTACAATTTCTGCATGTGTTTCAACTCAATATACTGCAAAACTATAGCCTTTCTATATAAAAATTAACTCTGCGATCTAACCAGCCTCTTAGGTAACAGAAAGGACAAAATCAGACAATGTCAAGCATTTTAAACTGCACATTTTGTGGCATTGATTGCAAAAGAAACTACCTTAAGGCAGAAACTGATTATCAGGTTAAGAAGGCAGGAACATTTTTTTTAAGCCTTGACCTTCAGGAATGTGCAGTGATGAAAACTGGCATAGTTCTCAGATATGATAACGACAACTTTAAAGACAAATTAAAGGATTGGAGTTGAAAGTAATTATTTGCGTAACATGGTTGAATTAATTCATTTTTCTAAAGATATTTTTAATGGTGGAAGGTATGCTCTCATGTGACATTTGATTTGTCTGATCTGGGGAGCCATGTCCCTTTGATCTTCTAGCAATGGTCTATATTTTCAGCTAGCATGGCAGAAAAATAAGGAGATTGCCCTTGCCTCAAAAGGCAGCAAGCAAGAAGCAGAGTGTGGAGAAAGTAACTGGTAAAGCAGATTACATAATATTAATCTAATTTTAGTTGTTTAAAACAACTCGTCCTTGGCAAATTGTAATGAATTGAGATGAAATGTGGAGTAGCGGCTCACTTATCTTTTCTTCTAGACAAATACAGTAAAAACTATTTCTGTTAATAAGTACTGTACTCATGTTAGGAATCATGGTGGTGCCTTTCTCAGTCACTCTAGGACTTTGAAGGATGGATGTGGAGTTTGGCAGTGCATTGACCATAGTGGAAGGAATCATGCAATTAACCATGTGTAGGAAAATGTACCTGTATTTAGAGAAGTAGATAATTTACCTAAAACCAGCTTTTCATCATATTCTGCAGTGAAATCCTTCAATTTCTCGCTTTCTACCTGTGCTTCTTTTCCTTTCTTACAGTCACTAAGGTTCTGTTCACAACAGAACAGGACCACTGAACATGGTGTAGTCCAAATCCAAATGAGACTTCCTTCCTAGGATCCTTTCACAAAATCTAGTAGAAATGACTATGAATGGGAGGTCCACCATCCTTTGCTAATACAGAAGTTGCTTCCAGAAAAATATCTGGCAAGACAGAAAGCAGAAAGAGAAGTAGACCAGTTGTGACCTTTAGCTGAGTGACACATGAGCACAAAAAGAAAAAGACTGGGGACAGTTCTCTTGCTCCCAAACCCAGCTGGTCCAGCCTGGGACTGGAGGGATGAGAGAATGTAAGGAAGCCAAGACTGGTGGCTACAGGGCTGTTTGAGAATACAGAACTGGGGGCTCTGAGCACAAAAATTTGCAACTAGTTTAAAGGTGAAGAGGTTGGCCTGGACATAGAGAAGCAGTTGTTGCTGAGAGCCTGGGCTCAGGCCAAGTAGCTAGCACTTACTTGACAAGAAGTCTGGCAAGACTGACTGGTTAGGCAAAGAGCATGCAATAATGTTAGATGGTTAGAGAATGAGTGGATTCTGGCAGAAAGAATTTCAAATCTCCACTGGAAGGAAAGGTAGAATAAAATCCCAGCAGTAAGAAGCCCGTTTGAATGAGCAAACAGACCAAGGAAAAAGAGCAGGTATAGCTAAGGGGCACTGTGTTGGCTTAAGGAGAGTACAGGGATGAAAATGGGAAGAATCTATAGAATAAGAGATAAGACTAGGCCTTTAACAATAGATGAGACAGGTATAGCTGCAGTAGAGATTTTGCCTGAATAGTAGAGACTGGAAGAGAGAAGACAAAGGCAACATGACTGGGAGAATAAATTGGTTTGGGAAGGAACATGATTGGAACAGAGAAGAGAAAACAGTAATAGCGTGTGTTTATGGCTGTATATTGTCAGATAGAGGATTAGATTAGATACAGGAATTGAAGAGAAAATTTTTAAAAATTTGTTATAGTTCTATTATCATCAAATACAGAAACAAAACAAAACAAAAAAAAACAAAACAAAAAAAAAAAAAACACTGACCATTCACGAACTGACCACTGCTGCTGTATCATCTCCAGTGCAACAGATCCAGTGACATTGATAACCAGTACAGGTGAACATATATTAAAAAAATGTGCACTTACCCACAATATGGCTGACCTTACATTTGATGCCCTTTGTCTAGAATAATAAGCTCAAAAGCAAAGAACCCACAGAAATTAAAAATGTTCTAAGGTTACTAAACAGGGCAAATGTTGTTGAGGTAGTATTTTGAAAAACTGTTTATTGCAGTCACTAGGAAGAGGCTGAAATAGAAAAAATAGCAGGAAATGAACTACCATGTCATAGCATACATGTTGTAAAATTAGATTAAGCTTCTTAAAACTACATTTAATCCTGACTGTTTCTAAGTTTTAATGCTTCCTCACCAAAATTAATTCATTTTAATGTAGCTTTCTGAGTAAAATATTTTTTTAAAGTAGCTTTTTCTGCAAGTTCTTGATTCTCTTTTTTTAAAATTTAAATAATCAGGTCATATACTAGCTCTGTTTCTGACATACAGAGGTGTCTGGGAAAGCTGAAAGAATCAGATATTTTAGGCAGTTCTCTGCTTGTAGGTACCAACCAGCTGTAACCTCTTGACAGATCCAACATAGACTTTGCCCCTACTGAGAGTATGCAGCATCATCCTGCTGCATCCCCTTTCCAGCTGGATCTTGCATATTGATGTCTGCTTGTCATATTCAAAATAGGAATGGAAAAAGTAATTATGAATAATATATAATACAGTATTAGCTATAACTGCCTGTCAGGGTTTTAAAATATCTACAGAGTGCAAAAGATAATCCTGAAAGACAGGCAGCTCAGAAAAACAGAGAGTAAAACCCCAGTTTTATTTCATGACTTTGGTCACTTGACTGCAGTTTATAGTTAGGCTGCAAAGATGCTCAGATTAGACAGAAGTGAAGGGTATCAATGAATAGATAAGCAGACAGGCAGGCAGAGAAGAATTTTTTGCCATTTTAAAATGTTGCAATGTTTCTGTCACAAACTGAAATGTATTCATACCTCCAACACATGTATAGGGACAATTCATTCACTTGTCCTCATTAACCCTATGCCGTGAAGATGACTACCATTTAAATATTCTCTTTTATTTACTAAATACAAGATATCATGACTACAAACAATAGTATTCAGGACAGTTACTGCAGAACTAGATATTTTTTTGCATTTTGGTTTTTCTGGAGTGGCCATATACACAAAAATTGCAGAGTTTTGGATAAATGTCCATTATAGTCATGCCAGGTGAAAATTAAAACATATATCACCCTCTGAAGGCTCCTGTGACTAAAATAAAATCTTAACCATTCATTCTTCCTTTTATGACAGAAAAATATTGGGCAAATTAAGTAGAGTGTAATATATGAAATAATGTATTCATCAATGCATCCAAGAGGACACTGAAGGAAGTAAAAATATTACTGATTTTGTTGTCTTCAGTCAGAATGATGGAGTGGCAATAAGTCATTTTTGTGCATGGACTAGCGACTTTTTTGCATATTTGCAAGGTGGATATATGGTGGGTTTCTTCTTCTGCTTAGACAAAAATGTGATTATTTTTGTCCATCTTCAGCTTAGGTTATTGCATAGAGGCATGCCAGTACTTTCAGCTTTTAATATTTACATACAGTTTTTAGAGCAGCAAAAACACTGTGCTTAGCACTTGCAAAATGTTCTGTCAAAAGCTGCATAAAAATAAGATCAAGCACCTTCTGACAGTATGTTTGGGAATTAAAACAATAAGACACCATATATCCTAACACTGTACTTAACAAAGTAAAATATAAATAAATAGATGTGTAGGAATCAACACCTTCACATTGCTTTACAGCTGACTTCCTTGATAGCACCAACACATTTGTAAAATTAATGTAGTCAAAAAAGTAATTCAGTATTCCTATCCAAAATGCTAGCTACATTGCACTTCAGACTTTTTTTCTTCCACATCCTAAACCCAAATGAAATAACTAATTTTTAAGAACCTGGAACTCTGCACTGGCAAGGGCTGTTGTTGGGCTTTGACATTGGTTAAAAGCCAAGTACCCATAAAAAAAAAAATTCACTCATTCTCCTCTGCTATAGTTGAGCAGAGGAGGGGGAAGAAAAAAGCTGAAGGGCTTATGACTTGGGATAAGGATTGGGAGAAAACATTAAAGGTAAAACAGGCTTATATTTAAACCATATAAAGAAAAATTAATTAACAGAATTAAAAATTGGTAACACGGTTGTCTGTGTCCACAATATGGTTTCTGTCAAACAGAATTTGATCCACTCACAATCTTTAAAATATAGCATCCAAGGCTGGCAGTTTCATTGCCACTAGATAACAGCTGTGTAAGGAAGGTTTCAAGTCAATCTTTCCAAGGCTCCCAGAAGTGTTGATACAGTACCTTTAAAAAACATGCTTTAAAAAGTACATTACTCAGCTGTTGAACTTCTGCAGGACTTTAAAATTCAAATAGGGAATAAGGCTAAAATGTATTAGATTATCTTAAAACCACAGAACCATAAAATGATTTAGGTTGGAAGGGACTTTACAAAATATATAGTTCCAGCCTCACTACCATGGACAGAGACACCATCCACTAGAGCAGAAAAAGCCCCATCCAGCCTGGTCTTGAGCACTTCCTGGCATAGAGAGTCTGCATCCTCACTGGACAACTTCTTCCAGTGCCTCACCACGCCCACAGTAATGAATTTCTTCTTAATATCAAAACTAAACCTACACTCCCTCATCTAAAAGCCATCACCCCTTATACTGTCACTGCAATTTAATACCTTTGTAAGAAATCCCTGTCCAATCCCTCTCTGAGAAGTGGAAGGTGCTGTACGGTCTCCCCAGAGCCTTGTCTTTTCCAGGCTGAACAACCCAAACTCCCTGGGCCTGTCTTCAAAGGAGGAGTATTCCCCTGAGCCCTCTTATCACTTTTGTGGCCCTCTGGACTTGTTTCAACAGGTCTAGGTCTTTCTTTTGTTAGGTGCCCCCAGAGCTGGACACAGTATTCTGGGTTAGGTCTCACAAGAGATTCCCTCCTTAAGTATAACTTGTTATGTGCAACTGAAGTTAACTTTTCCTGTATTATCAGAGAGACTTTATTTTTCAGTGCAGCAAAATATAGTGTTATTATACTTCCTTGGCATTCTCCTTGGTATCCTAATGGGTCATTCCTTTATTTCCTCAACTTTGATTAATTTATTCTGAGCTGGCTGTTTCAGACCACAACTAACAAAAAAAAAAACTGTCTGCAACCATAAATTGCCTAAATTTTATTCCCATTTTCTCCAAACTGATATTTAAGCTTCTTTTTCATCCTGTGTAATATAAAGGATAGATATGACTGTTAGAAATTAGAATGTTTCCCTGATTGCTTCCAAAACTAAGCCAAAGCTTTTCTGACAACTGTCCTAATTTCAAGCAAGAATAGAGATAAAAACATACAACTTTCACTGTATTTCCTCCTACTTACCACTCTATTTTCCAGCACCAAACTGGTCAATCATAAATGACAAGATATTTAAATAATTTCAAAATATATCTCAATATTTCTGCATGTTATTATTTCAACAAAATGGAAAACCAGATGAAATAAGAAAAAAATCAGAACTACCATAGAAAAAAAAGTAATTGAGTAGAATTTCCTCTACTAGGTAAAAGTATCTACTTTTCTACTCTTCTTCATTTTGTTTTATTTCCCATGGATTTCTTGTTGCTCTAATTGTTGTTCTGTATCTTTTGTAAGAATACCTGGAAAATATAGTTCCACATATTATGAAATACTCTTGGACCAGAAGTATAACTTGAGTCCCAAAATACATGTCAGTGTTTTGGCAACCAAGATCCATGTACCAACTCATGACTACAGAAAATATTGGATCATAACTATGATGAAATCAAAGGAAAAACACAGAAAGACAGTTTCATAACAATTGTTCAGTCATTTCACAGGGGCAAAACTGGAGATGCTAATCTTACAGGTGTAGAGAAAAGCAGAGTTCCAAATTTCAAAAAGTGTCTTCTTTCCAAAATTAAAAAAAAAAATAAAAGCCCAAAGAGAATGGAAGTTCTCTGAGTCTACCATGCTGTTTTCCCCTTCCTCTTTCTAAAACTTTTCTTTAAAATTAGATAAAAATTATGTCAAGATTTTGGATCCAAGCACGGTGATGTTTTACAGCTACGTTAACAGTGGATCTTTTCCTCAAAGATCTCAAGTCTATTTTGTCATTTGGTCCATATATCAGCACCTAAGGGCATGAATGTAATTTATTCTTTGCAGACACCTAAAAAATATATTTACTAATATGGATTTTGCTTATGGAGCCATTCTGCATTTTTATCCAGCTATCTTTGAAAGCCAAAACTGAAAGAGCAAATTCAGCTAAATGAAAAACACCCTTGCTATACAAACAGAAATTACATTTATTTCAACATACAGTATAAGGTCAATGTGTTATTGCATGGATATATACACTTTTTTGTTGTTGCTTGTTACAGTACTTAGATTAAAAGTTGCTGAAGTATATGTATGCACTTTGATGTAATGGGAAAAAATGGATGCTTATCTCACAGAATCACACCAAAGCTATGAAACCAGAAGTTTTTAGATGCCATGGTCAAAAGCAGGATTTGGTTTCATTCAAAAGTATCAAATTATACATATAAAACTATCAGTACAAATTATAACAGAAATATCTACATTTCAATATTCAGGAAAAAATAATGGATTCTAAAGTATATAAACATCACATGAATACTCATTTTCTCTTCCTGTATATGTAAAATAATAAAATATCTCTGTCCAATTTATTTGCACTTGCTGGGGTATACTAAGTTAAATAAATTTTTGGGCCAAGTGACCCTCTTCCTATAGCTTGTAATCACCTTCAGTGGAAAATTTTATTCCGTACAAAAAAAAAAAAAAATTATAAAATGGTTCTTTGTCATTCCAAATGGAGCAAGTAATAGCTGGATTAGGATGAAATTGGATTTTGGAGATGGAAAAAGGAGATTGCTCTTTCTTCCATTCAACCACTGAAACTTAAGGGCTGGTTACTTGTCCAGCTCTGCCTTACACTGAATGCAGCCTCTGCCTGACATGGTTTCAAGCACCCACTTTCTGCAGCAATAGCAACCCAAGCTGCTGCTGCCTCCTCGACTTTATGGTTCCTTGGAATAATGCCAAAAGAATGAAATGAAAGTGCATCAGATAGGAACACTTAAACAGAGATAAGCTACATTTTCAACTTTAAAATCCCCCTCAATCTAGTTTTCCAGAGATGTAACAGAAAAAGAACTTTCCACAGACGAGGAACAGGAAAGAATAAAAGCTGGGAATGCCATTCCTCCTCCTCCTCCTGGTAGAAAGGAGAACTTCTCTATCAATAGCCCTGTGTGCCTCCTAATAAAGAGACACTTATCAATTGCAGGCAAGTGTTTAGTCTAGAATTGTTGAAAATGGACTGTAAAGTTTTTGCTTCTGAAATTGGCACATCACTATTTTAGGAAGTTTATAAATTACAGGAATTCAACTCATTATAGAACAGTATAGTATAAACAGCATAAGTAACTCAGTAGAAAATTATGTTTCATTGTTTGGTTCAAAGTCTTTAAAATTTTTTTTGACCTTACAAAGGCTATAATTTGTTTTGCTGCTTTTCCCAAAGATAACAAAGGGAAGAACATGAAATTACCATGAATACATTTGCATTACTAGTGCAATGGAGTTTTATGCTCCAAAAAGGAAGCATATTCCTCCATACTCTGAAGAAAAGATATAATGATCAGTGGATTAGGCTAATGATTCCAGTAAGTCTCCTTGAATACTATTACTGGTAGAAATGCATCCAGGAATATCTTCTAATTAAGTAATTGCTATTAGAGTCTCAGCCAGATGCTGGAACTAATTCTGAGTGCTTAGTAGCCATTAGATAGTCCTAGAGACAATAGGTCGGCAATTAATAAAATACAGGATAGAATAATTGCTTCGCCAGTAGAAATTACAGGCTTGCTCCTGGTTTATTATGTTTAGTTATCCCTTGCTGTGGTTTCCATTTGCTTTAAGAGAAACCACAAATATCTAAGCTTCTTTTTTCATATTAAAAAAAAAATTCAAAACAGACTATTAGAAAAACTCTTTGGTTATAATTTAAATGGAAATTGAGTTACTGAATGCCCCAAGTTTTGAGTCCATAATATCAAAGTGTTACCATTTAGAAGTATTCAAGGCTAGAATGTGGCCTTCAACTGATCTGTTGAGTGCCATCCCTGCCTATGGCAGGGGGCTTGGAATTAGGTGATCTTTGAGGTCCCTTCCATCCTAAACCATTCTATAGTTCTATGAGTCCATGAAATTTATGAAATTAATTCACAAATGATTCAATTTCTACACTTTGACACTTGAGATAACAGCATATGGTAATTTATCTACACTGTCTAGAGTCAATTTAAACTCTAATCCTGCACCAGTTTATGTGCAATCATATTCAGCACCATGAGCTTTCAGAGAAAATTCAGGGTGCAAAGATGTTAAAAGCCCAATATACAATGTACTGCCCTGTATTCCTAAAGGTACTGTCCATATCCATTAGTATTCCTCTACTAGACAAAATACTTTTTTCCATCAGCTGTGATATATATTTAAGTTTAGTATATTTGTAATGATGTTGTAAAGAATGAATGATCCAATGTATTTTTCTTTCACAACTCTCTATAGAAAAAATATGATGAGTCTGGATACAAAAAAAAAAAATCAAGTACAATGCTGACAGCAGAGTCTATCAGAATACATTGAACTCTACAACCCTGACCTATTTCTGTACCTGCTGTATACTAAACAATCAAGTGATCTCATGGGCTCTACAAGACCTACTAACTCTTTAACTTAGAACTTTTTGTTTGGGGTTTTTTTTAGTATGGCATGCCACATTTCAACATTAGACAAGAGATGATGCAAAGCACACCTGCTAAGAACCTGGAGGCTTTGTAACCTAAGCCTGGAAAGGCAAGTTTAAAACAGACATATAAAAAGCTATTTTAATTTTAGAAGACATCCAGCAAATATAATGGTAAATTTGGGATTTTTTTTTTCTTCATTAGAAAGAAGTATTATATATATTTTTTTGAAGATAGGAACCTGATTTGTTCCATACAAGATTTCTATAGTCAAAATCACTTTATGAAAAAGGAGTTCTAAAGTTTGCTTGAAAGCTTGAACTTTTCCAGCCTTCTAATGCTTGCTTGAGTGACAGAATGATATTATTCTGAAGGTTGCACAGTGACTCTTTGATCTTAAAGCTTGTAAGGGCTGTCTCACATGTGCGTGTTCTAATATTCACTGATAATCTGACTTGAACTTCAAGGCTTTAAGACCTTGGATCAGTGATTTGCAATTCAAGTGCCTAAAAAAAAAAAAAAAAAAGGAAAACCAGCTTAGTCTTATTAAGTGTTGTTGTAAAGCTATTGAAAGCAATTTTTTTTTAAGCAGCTCTGAAGTTCTGGACAGAAACTTTGCCTACATAAATACATAGAGAATGTCACAAATATCAGAGAAGTGGGCTCCCTTGAGTCACCTTTTCCCTCTGCCAACCCATAAGAAATCCACACAAAATTTTAAGTTAAACAAAATATTAAAACACTCAACCAGGTAGTCTAAGAAAAAAGGGCAAAAGAATTTATTTTTTAAGCTGCATCCTTAAGCTCTGCCCCTTTTTTGCTATGTGTTGTTTTTATTGCAATACAAATTGTGAACCTTCTGGATAGGATTGTCATAATGCAGTATGCTGTGCAGAGGTGTAAAAGGGAAAATAGTGTTAAAAACTTATATAGGAAAAATGCTAATACTAAATCCTGAACAAAATATAAAATGTAAAGAGACAGCCTGAAATGGCCTGTCATTTGTCTGTGTAAATTCCTCTGGCTCAAAAGCCCAGCCTGCCTGACAAGGGGTCCTCCAAGGCTTAATTGGTCAAACCTGTCATGAGACATGTCCTCAGTGAAAGGTGACTGCACTGAGGTCAAGACTGTAGCAAGTCACAGGAACAGTATCTTGCACTGAAGAGAATGGAAAACTAAGTCTACAATTTGTGCCCTTTACAAATCAAGTCATGCCAAAGTTCACTCAGAATAAAGTACTGTTCTAATTTTTTTTCTGATTTCCATCTCTCTGCTCTGTCTCCTTTAGCCTTCTTCACATTTTACATTCTTTTTCAGTAACTGCATTAAATAATTATGCTATTTTATCAGTTTTCATGTAATCACTGTTCCATCTTTATTTTAAAATACAGAGTTTGCATCAGTGATTTTCTTAATTACTTAATGTCTTAGGTGTGAGATAAAATATACTTATTTCTTTCCATTCAAATTTGTGTTTCCTAAAGAGCAACAACATATGTATTTGAGATTGTGCTTGAAAGTACATTATGGAATATAGAAAACTGTATTGGGTTTGCACAGGGGAAAAGACAAAATATTTCTATCTGAAATTCACAGCCTTCAACAACTTTGTTTTTGTTTGCCTATATTTTATAGTAACAGTAACCAGTGCACTGAATGTATACAACAGTCTTCCAAAATAAATTGATTAGTAAAGAAAAATAATTTGTTGATCTTTGTGGAGATTATTTAAAAAAAACCAAACTACTATAACCCTTAGAATCCTTAGAGATCATTAACAATTTAAAACATTTTTGAAACATCAAAAATAGTAGACTAGTGTTATGCCATTCAGTTACCTAGACTAAAAGAATGAGAATAAGTGGAAGACATACAATAATGATTTAGTAACTAAATCCATTCTGTGTTTTATTGACACAGAATTCATCAGAAATTAAAGTCTCGCAAGTAACAGGATGTCACAAAAACAAATAAAATTTAATTTACAGAAAAGAAAAGTTTAAACTATGGTTTGGCCTTGAATTATAAGGAGACTTTATGGTAGGGGAAGATTATTTGGCTCCCTATCACACAAAGTCAACCAATAAGCAAGGTGCTTTAAGCTTCTAAAGGTACAAATCATACATTCCTTTATCTAGTTTTTTTGAGTACCTATACATAGCCTAAAATTATTTTTAGGAACAATAATATCCTGTGATATGTGTTTTTACAAGCAGAAAATCACCTTGGGCCCCAAGACCACCTCAACATATTAATCCAGAAGTCCAGCCCTGAAACTTGGCCTAGTGCCCTGTACTTTGCTGCGGTGGATCTGGGGAGACAATTCCTCTGCCAGAGAGCTTCAAAACATAGTCTGTGAGGCTCCCTACATTACTTAAAGAAAAGTATGATACTTAAAGTACCATATAGGTTAAAAGATCTGTTTCATTGAAGAAATAGGCCCACATTTGAAGTAATGGAAAAACTATGCATTTTCTATACATGTTTTTTAAAGGAGACCACACACAACAAAGTCTCCTGGCAGTGAGTAATTGTTGCTGAAACATATGGTAGGAATGCATTAAATTTAAGGGTACATGACTGAAAATTTTTTAAGTGTATTATATGTGGAACCAGACCTTAATTTGTGTTCTCTAGCTAGAAGTTACCATCCTGTTCCATCATTGATGTTGTACAGGTTTCACATAGTCTTATAAATGTGGATGCACCCATAATCTTTTTTCCTTTTTTGTCTAACCTTATTACTTGACTGCTTATCAATTCCAAGAGAGAGATGATGGTTTTTTGTAATGCATTTCTCTTATTTTTGATTCCTCCACCTCCTTGATCTGTCAATCAAAATTACACCTTCTATAGGATAAGAAGGGAACAGCTTAAAGATCATGAATCTTCACTTTAAATGAGTTAACAACACACTAAGAAAACACAACAGATAGATAGATAGATAGATAGATAGATAGATAGATAGATAGATAGATAGATAGATAGATAGATAGATAGATAGATAGGTAATAGGCAGGCAGACAGGAGACAGACCGGCTTAAATAAAAAAAAGGATAAAAAAAAGATAAGTAAATGTGGCATTTACAATTAACAACCACAAGCCTACAAAAATTTCTGTTAAAATGATAGGAATGCTACGTGTGTTTGGATGCAGAATTGTACCATAAATTCAGAATGTAATCCCATATTTCAAATTCTGTCTCATTTCAATCAGAAATTCATACATTCAAGTTTAATTTCATTTTATTTACTCATTGTGACACAATAGGAAACAAGCATTTTGCCCTTTTAATAGAGACTTTACTAATGAGAATAACAGCTGTTCTCCAAATTTCTGTACTCCAAGGCATCTTAAAAAGATTGCACATCTTTTTATGTGTAAAAACAGTTGAAAGCTTTATGCATAATTATTTTGTGCAGTAGAGGTAAAATTAAAGTTCAAATGTAATCAAGTGGTTTATACTTCTCAATGTTTTGTTACACTGTTTTTGTAGTTTAAAAGTTTATTTTTTATGACAAAGAGCTAGTCATAAAAATTAAATTTTATTATTATAAAATAAAATTATTTTTAACAAAAAGTACATAATAAAAATTATATACAACCATACCTATATCCCTTATATGCATACCTATATTTGTTTTGTACAATAGAACTTTATAATATATATATTAGATCTATTATTTCTAGTTAATGCATTTAAGAAAAGGTTACACTAGACACCGGCTAATTAATTATTCAACATTTGGTTCTATTCTATTTTCTAAGCAAACCAGTATACAGCACCATAAAGCAAGTGATTAGAAAGGGCTTGTAAAACATATCCAAAACTAGGTATTTAAACAAATATGTCATACAGGAGATACTCTCTAGAAGCAATAGAAAAAAATATACAATACACACTATAATGTGTGTCATGCTACCCACACCTACATTTTGATCTATAGCATTCTATTTTTGCATTTTGGTGAAAAATTGGTATCAAGTTTGACTGACAATATTTATGGGTTAATTTCCCTATGTGTCAATCAAAGAAAATAAATTTCTCCAGAGGACATTTTTTAATGTAAATACCTATGCTCTTCCACTAATGTTAGGAAACATGGATATGATCTGCCTCTAGTGACTTCCCAAGAAGTCATTTATGACATTCAGTCTTACAACTCACTCAAGTCAAACTTATGTAGAAAAAATTCTAGGTACCTCTTTACTAAAGGCAGGCAACTTGCATCTATGGCTCATAAGGCAATATGCTACAAAACAGACCATGCAATTGGCAAACAGACAGCAGAGATACTTAGCTTTTTCTGGTACTGTATTTTTTACCATCTTTTTTTTAATCTCTGTATTTTTCATTTGACAGAAAAGGCATAAAATAAACTCAAACTGACTGAGAGACTTGAATTTTGCATGCAAGGAAAAGTAAAATATGAAAGTAAAGGAATGTTGCCGTTTGTTCGTTTTATTCTGATTATTAATTTAAGTGGTTTGTTCCTGGTGTTGTTCCCCCCATAAGTTATAATGGTTTTGCCCAGTTGTCAGTTCTGTAAACCCCTCCCCTTTTTCCTGAACCTTCCCTGTCGGTCACTTTGTTCCTGCCCCTAAGCCCCATCAATCTGTGTAAACCCCACCTTTTGTTCTAGCTCCTTCCCTGCCATTCATCCCTCCCTCGAG
>NC_031799.1:38662505-38671633 GCF_001522545.3 Parus major | reverse complement strand
AAAAACAGCTCCCAGACCGTTCCCCACTCCTGACGCTGCAAGCGGCCAGTGAGCTGGGCTAGCCAAAGGCGTGACGGGTCGCAGCGGGCAGCGTCAAAGGAAGAAAGGGCAAATGGATCAAAATGTTATAGTTAGGTCAATTAATTTGTAACGTATTTCCTCACTGAAGTGTTTTCTTCTTTTTATATCAAATGATAAACTTTCATAAAGCATATATGTGTTTTCATGACATATTTGCAAAGTTTAATGTACTTCCCAACTGAGCATGACCCCAGACAAATTCTTAGAGATTCATTTGTTTTGGAGCTACATGTGATAGTCATCTAACAACATGAAAGAGAAGGCTTATAAGGCATGAGAGACAAGCATTATTAGGGGAAGTTATGTAGCCTAAACATCTTGATGTGTGAAGGTCATACATGAAACAAATTTGCTTGAAACATATGTGTAACATAGAATCAGAAAATGTTGAGGAGTTGGAATGGACCTTAAAGATCATCTAGCTCCAGCATCCCACCTCAGAGCCTCATCCACCCTGTCTCGGACACTACCAGAGATGAGACATCCACAATCTCCCTGGGCAACCCTCATATTTAATTTCTTCTTAATATCCAACCTAAATTTCCCCTCTTTCAGTCTGTACCCATTACTCCTTGTCCTGTCACTACATTTCCTTATCAAGTGTCCCACTCCAGCTTCCCTGTGGGGCCCTTCACATGCTGTGAGGTTGCCATGAAGTCTCCACACAGGCTGCAGGATGAATGACCCCGGTTTTCTCAGCCTGTCTTTGTAGGGGAGGTGCTCCAGTCCTCTTATCAATTTCCTGGCCTTTTCTTGACTTGCTCCAAGAGTTCCATCTCCTTCTTTTGCTGGGGATCCCAGAGCTGGAGGCAGCACTGCAAGTAGGGTCTCAAGAGAGTAGAGGGCTAGAATCCTCTCCCTTGACCTGCTGGTCACTCTTTTGATGGAAGCCAGGATGTTAAGACCTCCCCCACCCCTCTATCTTTTCTCCATCTCTCTCTCTCTCTACCTCAATGTGCTGTTGAAAAAAAGTCTGTGCTACTGACTTCAACATTTGTACCTTAGTTCAAGCAGAGGCATCTCTCTAGTAATTTTAATAATCAGATCCTAACACCATCAAATCCATGTTTCTTTGATTTGGAGTCAATTATGTTGTGCAGAATGGTGTCAACCATGCCTACAACTGTTTTGTCACATACATGTACAAAGTGATTTTTCAATTGACAATTCATATTTTTCTAGTTCTCATGATTTAATGTGTGCTGAATTCTTATCTTTGTAGATAAATTCTGGGGTTTAGGTGAAAAAAATTATTACAACACAGAGTACACCCCAGTGATAACATGTTTTAATATGAAGTAACACTATCCTTATTTTATAAGAACTAAAAGTGAGAGGACAAGAATCAAATCCACCACAAGATTTGATCCACCCCTAAAAAATTCTGGAACTTTAATTCACATATAAATCTTCACTTCCAGACAGCTCCAGCTCTCTAAAGGACAGGTGAACTCTAGTACCTTAGTGTTTACCTTGGGGTTTTCCATGTATTTAAAGCTGTGTCTGTGACCAGTATCTATTTAACCTCAACAGGTTTTGGTCTCTAGCTCCTATGACCAGAAACTATAAACTAGGATCAGTGATTGTAAACAATACAGTCTCTGAGGTCTGAGGCCATTAGCCAAGACACAGAGCTATCATTTTTGAGATCACTACAATTGCAACCCAGTTTAACAATTCATTCTGTGAAGGCCATTTTTACAGCCACTCAGACACAACTAACAACTCAGCAGGTTGTTTCAGTCTCCCTCATCTTCTTCCAACACAATACCTAACGAACTGTAACAAGAAAATACAATCAAGCTGTTTTGAGGTGAGAGCACAGAAACTGATATTTCAATGCAGCAGATGTATCAATACAGCAAATGACTACCAACAGGTCTTTATCTGTATTGAATACTTCTAAAAAACCTGAAAATAAAATGAGATGTAGATTGGACTAGCAGTCTAGTCCATTTTGCAAAAAGCACGTTATGTTTCTGCCTCCATTTTGACTTTGTACTTGATTGCTTCCTTCAGAATGAATTGTAACCAGCTACTGGACTGTACCTTTATTGTTGAGTGTTTGGCTTTTAATAAAGGAAAAAAGAACTTTGAAAGTCTCATGTTTAAGTTAAAGCTTAAAGAATGCTTGTGTTCCCACACTCTGTTTACTCTCAGATGGTGAAATATCAATAGATGAGTTACAAGATGAAGAAAAGTCTCTTCACAGACAAAGCCTTGACCTAACATTCAGAGACAAAAGTTTTTTGTTGATAGAAGGCAGACTACACAGATGTTTGCTTTTTCCACACTGTACCAGAAAGGAAATAGTTGATGTGAATATGTCTCCCTGCAACACATTTCTTTAGGAAAAGAAGTTTCTGTATGCTTTACATGATGTGTCATGTTTTCCAAAGCAGCTATTTGACAGATTGCTAATAAGAGCAGAGCTCTGCAAAAAGAATACATAATATATTTTGCATGCTTAGGAAGTTTCAGTATTAATCCTGAACCACTAGCGTGGCTTTTCATGCGTTCAAGGAGACATATCAAGGAATACCATACACTCTTGGATGTTCCTAAAAGGCTGCACTTGAACAGATGGTCCAGACTGCATTAAACTCAGTAGGTCTGGAAGGAAAAATGGGACCCATTATCACAGTGGAATGATCATCTACAAAGTCTCTCTGTAGGGTTACTATAGGTTGCATTTTTATTCATGATTTCAACATGGTAGTATAAAGCACTGGTTTATGAACATGTTCAGTGCTCCCCAAACATCTCTGTACCCTAGTACTTTCCAATAATAATATGCCATATCTCTAGTATATTAACAATATTGATGCCATAGGTTGCATAATGTTTTTATCAGTTTTTTCACTAAATATCAGTAAAGGCTGCAGCTGAAACTCCTGTAGGCATAGCTATCAATATTGGATGCACTTAGTCAGAGGTGCTTTTTCCTGCAGAGTAGACTGTATATTATCAGAGTGAGAGTGTTTTAAATCCCTTGATGTTCGTGGGAGGAAGAGTTCTTCCTGACATGGCATAACTGACTGCATGAACAGCTACACATCTTACACAGACATGAACTCTGCTATAATCATGTGACACTTGTAGAAAGAATATGATATATTGACTAGAATATGAAAGAAAAATCATCATCTCAAAAGCAATGGATTTCTGCTGGGCATAAAACTGTTCTTTTGTTAATAAACTCCCATGAGATTCATGGAGAAACATGAATATTCATGGATTCTTGATTAGACTTGAAAATGCATGATGATTTTACTCCACCTAAAATATCCATGTCACTAAAATGTCCCATGGGTCCCAAATATTTAATGAAGTCACCTCAGAACTGTGGCTTTCTACTGCAGAGCAATCTCTTTAAGTGAAGACTAGAGCTTATTTGCTAAAGAACTGTAATATCCTGGTCTTCCAAAGCACAAACTGGCATTGCTGAAATATTTATCAGATCTCAAAAATATTAAAAGTCAAAAACTTCGCACCACTCATCCATACATAGAGATTCCTATACTGAGTCAGCTTCAGTACCTTGAATGGTGTGTGGCTATACATAAATACCAGTTTGAACATAGTGGCAGTGATTTATATTTTCTTACAGGGAATCTTATTATTTATTTAAACATATCTTAGGATCCAGGAATTGTACTCAAACTGTTTTATTTGTATTGATTGTCCTTAAAGCACTGAGTACTTCTTATCTATACAACTCTTCTGTTCTGTAACTAGCTACTCATGGTGAGAAATGATGCACTTCAATTTAATTAGCTTGAAAAACATCCACATTAATCTGCTGATATTCTTTCATAGGACGCCCACACAGTCTCAGAGATGTTACAAAGATACGTTTTTACCTTTTGTTTGTTTGTTTTGTTTCTTTATTTACTGCATCACAAGGCTGGCACAGAATCTCAACTGCTAATAGGTATTATTCACTGCAAAAGGATTGTGTTTAATTACTTAATGCTTTTTTGATTTAAGGAATCCATATCAATTATTTAATTAGCATCCTGCTATAATTATTTGAATACTCAAAAATTAATTAAGAGCTTTTTACCTTTTGTTAGTTCAGTAACATCAAAGGAGCATTCTGAGAAAAAGCAGTATTTACATAGTAAAGGCAATCCCATCCTAGCTTCAAAACCCATGTTGGAAAGATAGTAGCATGTCCTACACATTGCATTGCCCTTCTGGGTAGTTCAGTAGACAGCTTTCTGGCACTCTGGATTGACGGGTTCTCCTTTATGAAGCCAGTATTCACAGCAAATTCATTTGGGATTCAGGCAGACATTCTCTCTTTTTCCATGTTTATGCCATTGTAATTAGTCCCACTGAAAAACAGAGAGGATTCCAGCAATGGCAATTTATTTGTGTACCACGGATTAACATTTCAAACTCTCTGCTTTTCTCTATGAATCTGAACGCAGGTGGTTTTCAGCATCTGACACACCAAGCTTATAAGCCAACCAGGAGCAGTTTGTAGCAATTCTGCAGCAAAAAAGCTCCTACTTTTCTGCACATAGAGTTGATCTACTTTACTCTCTGATCCTGCATCATGGAATCTCTAAAATTGCAGACAGCGAACCAGCCGTGCCACTGAACACAAAAAATTAGAGAAAACTGGGATTTTACTTTATAAGGACTTCCATAAAACTGTACATAAAACCTCTTTCTGTTATTTAGGATTTCACCATCTGCATCAGTAAGGGAAGAATTCATGCTTAACCATTTCCAAATTGTTTGTAATTTTATCTTTTTTCATGAGCTTCTTGGGAAAAAGTACATAGGGTTTGCCAATCTGCTAAGCTTTGTGCTCTAGAAACGAGAGGTGGCTTGTTGCCTAGTTGACAAATAAAACGTTTCCTTTGAGTTTAGTGGTACTGACACTTAAAATGATTTGGTCACTGATTTTAAGCTTTATTTTGGAAAGAAATAAGCTGCGAATACAAAATTTTAAGTAACCATTTTCTTAAATGTTGATTAATCACCACTCCTGAGAAAGCTCCAGGATAAGGCAAAAATTTTCATAAAAGTGAATTGCCTGATTGAAACCACAGGCTTGATCCCATGGAATGTTTCATTTGAGCTCCCATGGAACTGGTAGAAGGAGAGGGCATCCACATTTCTTGAGCACTGCTAAAACAATTTAACAAAACAGTAATCTATGTAATAAAATAGTGTACCTCCTAAGGTACATTTCACATTTGGTTGAAAGTCCTTATGATGGGTACTAGCTAAGGAATTGTATTCTAGAGTTATAAGCTTCTATAAACATCCTGAACCTCATCCTAGCCCAGCTTTTTCCTCAAGTCTCACCCATACCTAAAACTGCTCTGATATCCAAGGAGAACTGCAGTCTCAAGGATTTCCTCCTATTAGTCCTTTTTTAGTAGAAATTTCATTGTACAGATAGAGCATCTCAGTTTCTCCTAAAGAGAAATAAATAATTAGGCTATCATTTTTGCTTGGCTTCATTCAGTTTGAGCTGGAACCCTTTGACTGGAAGAATTATGCTGAATACATTTGCTCAAACATCACAGAGCAGCCAATATACTAAAACAGCAGAGCAAAAAAATTGCTTTTCCCCTCCATATTTAATTTGTGAGGGCACCCTCTTATTAGGGGGTATTGTGAATGGAAAATAAATATCTCCTGTGAAACCCAAGGAATCCCTTTAGCATGTGCACCATTTCTACTTAAAGTGAAGGAGGAATTTACAAACTAGAAACCTAAAGTTCATTCACATAGGTTCTACAGTGTGTGGTTTGTGGTTAGGTAATTTTTCCTGAATATGACCTGAACTATATGCAGTACTCCAGATTTAAGTCTTACCAATATCCTTTTCAAAAACATTGACTTACTTCAGCTCTTCCAGAAATACCTTTCCTGACTCATTCTAAGAGTGCATTACAGGCTTAACTGTCCCATCACACCGACAATCAGAGATGGGTCTGAACAAACTACTCTGTCAGGTTGTTCTCTGCAGACATAATTTCTGACTCATCAGGTTACAGCTGAAATGACTATGATTAGATTGTCAGCACATAATTTTGCACTGTTGCATTTTGTGCCCTATCGCTTACAGCACTCTTCCTTATTATTTAGTTTCTAGACCTAAATTGCTTTCTGCTACTAGTTATAACAATTTTTAAGGTCTAATTCCCCTGACCTGTAATACCTTCCCATGTGAAGGCTTATCCCTAAGTTTCAGATCTCTAAAAAATGCTTTTTTGGTGAATATTATCTCTAAGTAAAATTAAAGTAAGTAAAAAAACTTTAAAGCTTACACAAAACTGAAAGGTTTTTTCCTATTTCAGCATTTCTTATGCTTCTTGAGAATGCAGATTTCTTATATTTTGGCATGTCCTTTCCTACATGCTTTTTGCTTCTTTTTTAGGGAATACAGATTCCTAAGAGCTTCAGCACATATTTCACAGAAATTCCACTGTTTATGCCTTCCAATTCCCAAACTCCTAGTCTAGAGCACTTCTTCCAGCTAGTTCCTTTACCTGAGTGATCAGTTTTAATGATAGTGTTTTCACCATTCCTTACCATTTCACTTAAATTGAATCTGTTTGTAATGACTTCATCTAGAATCTATTACCCAAAGCTCATTCTTCTCTAGTACCCTAATTTCATACCAAAAAATAAGCCTGGAGTAATAACTCTTTTTATTGATTCAGCAAATATTTGGTGAAGAAAGTCGCTAGCAATCTCATCCAGGAATTTCAAACACTATCAATATCAAAGTACTATGTTCTTTTAAATGTCTTTCTGGGAAAAAAAATAACATTAACATAACAATCAGTAACATTTATTCCTGGTGATAGTGCATATTGTGATCAATATCTCGTTCAATCTCATAGCATTTCAAAACATCACTCACTAGAAATAATCTTCGCCCTACCACAATCATGACCAAAAGTGGTTGTTTCCTCTGCTCCATCTGTCTTCATTTTAATACAGTCTTATCCCAGCACAAATTTCCAGTGAATATTTTTTCTCTTTTTCTGATACTTACCTTAGTGCTCTATTTCCTGGCAAATACCTACCTACCTTAGTGTTCCTGCCATCACTTTTGTCTACTTCAGTTCTGCTTACAACATCACTGTCAACTATAGCTGGCCTGAGTAGTAACATCTCTGTAGAAATATATCCATTATTTCTGATTTCCTCAGCTACTTAACTTCTACGCTTAACAGTTCATACCCACACATACACTGTCTTTTTGCTTCTTCTAGGAAGTCTTATTAATAATTGCTTGTAGACTCTTTTCTCAACAAGTATTGAAACAAATTGATCATTACTGTATCTCAGGATTTGTCAGCCCAACATCCCAGGTGTCTGTGGTCAGGTCTGACTAAATAGGGAGAAATGTTTTCTTCAGGAACATCTCCAACAGCTCAACAGCCCAATCCTCCTTACAGTAATAATCAATATAATCAAAAGAACTTGTGTATTTAAATACATAGATGATAATCATGTGGTTCTTTAAAAGACAGCACCATCCATGCTGTGGCTTGTTGTTAAGTCAATATCATAAGATATTTCACTTTTGTAGTTCAGAAACTGTTATGTTGTATGGTCACACAGATTTTTTGCTTCAGCCAACCTGAAATAACATTCCTCATTTGTGTTTGTTTGTTGTTTTTTTTTGGTTTTTTTATTATTCTAGTAAATCTTTTACTGATGAAGAATAGAGTAATTCAGGAGTTTCCCTATAGAGTAATATATATATATTAATATATTGGTGACTCAAACCCCCAGAGTGGCCCAGCTTAGCTCAGTGATGAGGTTTCTCTTCACTCTGGTTTTGAGCCAGCATATGTTTGTGGGGTTCACTGATTTTCTTCAGGAATTCAAGTCTATCAAGCAAGAAAAGAAATCAGGGGTAGACTCTCTCCTCCAGGTTGCATTCCACAGTTTATTTCTGTGAAGGGGAATCCAAAGGACGAGAGACCAAGAATTTGGGGTTGGGGGGGGTTTCTTTTAACAGGGTTTTTCGGAGGGAGGGAACATCAGAGAGAGAACCAATTATTTTCTCAGTTAGTACATCTTACATACTTTCTACAAATCAAGGTTACACACACCAAGATAAGAAATAACAGATACTAACTTCTTCAAATGCCCACAAAGGTGTAGGAGTGTTCTCCACAGAGGGGCAGAGGGGGAGAGAAGGGGGAGGCTGCTTTCCTGACAACACAGGGGGGAAAGAAAGAGAAGTATGCCCTCTCAGCTTCCATAGTTTAGAGGCATTCTAGGAGAGGAAAAACAGAGTTACAAACTTCCGTGTTGGAAAGAAGGGTTCTCTTCTCCCAACCCCGTGCTTTCCTGGGCTAAAGAAACTTCAAGCAGCTGGAAATGCCAGCAGGGTCTCCTCTCTCCACTCCATCCGGCTTCTCGCCGTGGAGCTGAGGAGAAAAAACTTCATTAACCATGGTAACTTGACTCCAGATAAGCAATAGAATAAAATAGAATAATATAATAATAAATAAAAAAAGAAGCGGGGGGAGGGGGGAATCCCAAATAAAAGAGGGGAAAATATATATTTCAAGCTATCAACTACTAACATAAACTTACTTAACAACATTCTAGCAACTTTGCAACAACATATAGATATTGATATATTCCATATAACATAGGACTTGGCCTATACCAGCAGATTCTCCATATACTACATACTTATTACTCCATATTTATTACTGTTTACTGTACAGTAAGGACTCTCTGCAAGGCCTGATATGGAAGCCGTACATGATACAAGGCAATAATTTTCTTATATTCTTTCAAGTGAACACACAGCACACACAGGATGGCCAGGGTATCAGACCCAGCCAGTGTGGGTTTAGGAAGGGTAGGTCATGTTTGACCAACCTGATCTACTTTTATGACCAGGTGACCCACCTGCTGGCTGCAGGAAGGGCTGTGGATGTTGTCTGTTTGGATTTCAGCAAGGCTTTGACACTGTCTCCCACAGCACACTCCTGGAACAGCTGGCAGCCCTCAGCTTGGGCAGGAGCACTCTGTGCTGGGTTAGG
>NC_031799.1:38598129-38661885 GCF_001522545.3 Parus major | reverse complement strand
GAGCTGGGGTTGTTCAGCCTGGAGAAAAGGAGACTCAGGGGTGACCTCATCACTCTCTACAACTTCCTGAAAGGTGTTTGCAGTCAGGTGGGGGTTGGTCTCTTTCTCCAGGCAGCAACTGACAGAACAAGAGGACGTCATCTCAAGCTGCACCAAGGGAAATATAGGCTGGATATTAGGAAAAAGTTTTTTATGGAAGGAGTGATGATAAAGTACTGGAATAGTCTGCCCAGGGAGGTGGTGGAGTCACCATCCCTCGATATATTTAAAACAAGACTGGATGTGGCACTCAGTGCCATAGTTTAGTTGAGGACTTGGTTGGACTCCATGATCTTAAAGCTCTCTTCCAACCTAGTGATTCTGTGATTCTGTGATTTTGTGACTGGTGTCACTCATGTAACTGACTATTGATTTTAATATGTTTTGTTAGTCTTTATAAAATTACATAAATAGCCATCTGTTTTTTCATTATATTTCTGGTATTTTAAAATATAATCTGGTTTAGTAACTCTAAAAATGTTGAAGAACAGAATCGATAAAGTAGAACACATGCAGGTACAGTCAGTGGCAAAAGGTACTTCTCTGCAAAATTCTAGCAGGTATAAAATGAAACTAATAGTAAGTGAACTCTATATACTAAGTAAATAGATATACATATATGGTAACCTGGTTTCCTAAAACTCTTGATTAATTTGGTATTTAGGTACAGATGTTCAATTTTATTCTTGGACTTCCTGAAATCTCAAAACAGCATGTTGCAAAATGTAAAAAGTACTATAGAGAGAAAAGTAGACATCGATTCCAGTGCAGTGTGACACTGTTGAATAATAACTTACATAATGGTCATGAGAAAATGGGATCCAGTATATATTTACACACTGATATTGAAATCCTTATCCTTTTAGCTGCCCTGCTTATTTTTGATAGAGACTACCCCATCTTTAAGACAGGAATTTCAAATAAAATTACTTATGCCCATTTCCAAGGATATTCCTGAAAACATACATATTATATACATATTCTAGTAGAGCTTGTATTCTTTTTAAGGGTTCCTAACACTGGCCTTCTAAGGGCCTTCCATTTTCTTCCAGTAGAATTTGTAAAGAATTATGTATTCATTATTTGTAGGATAATCATGTATGTTGTCCATTGACACGGGGAAGAATCCCAATGTGCTACACACTGAGCATGCATATCATTATGTTATCTTTTTATTTTATTATACCATTAGTTAAACACCACCATGGCTTACAACTGAGTAAGAAAGTCAACTGTTTCATTAGTTTCAAATACACATGGACTGTATACAAAAGAGAGCCTATTCTCATTTCTGTGTTTATTTCATTATTTGGGTGGGCTGAGAAAAAATTGCTATAGGCTCTCCATGGGAAAATATTTTGAAACAAACCAAAAGGCAACTATATTTAATAGCTTACAATATTAATATTTTTCCTTACTTACATTAACAAGAAGGCTTAATGAACAGCTTGAAATTTTGCAATAATTATGGGGTTTGTTCCATAATAGCTATTTAGCTATTGAAACAGACAAAAATGAATGAATCATCATTTATCAAAGTGGTTTTATGTATACCTACATTAACTATTCAAGAAAAGGTTTTTTCCACTTGTTTCCCCTATGGAAAAAATGTTCTATTTCTAACTTCCTGGCATTACTATTTCTAGTTTTTAACAGCAGCAGAACAACTCACAATGCTATCCATTCACTTAGGCACTCAACAAGTGTAGAAGAGCTATTATAAAATAAGTAATCAAATTCATTGCTAACAACCACACGAATAAATATAGTAAATTTTATTCTGATAATAGTGTCCTGCCTAGTGAGAAGGGTCACAAGGGAAATTTCCACAGCTGGTCACAGCATGCAGCTATTTTGAATTTCATTTATTGATATCAGATTAAAGTAATTTTATTGTGCCAAATCAGATGATGCCAAGATAATAATGAATGTCAAGGAAGAGAAGTGTTGCCAGCAAATCCTAATGAAGAATCACAGTCAAGCATGTTTTCAGTATCCTAGACAGGAACACAAAATAGCATGGAAACTATATGAAATGCCATTATTCAGAGAACATTGTTACAATAAATGCACTTTTAAACCACCACATAAGACATCTTTCAAAGAAAATGCAGTATTCACTGGAGGAAGAAACAGGATAAATAATTAACCAAAGCCTGAACAGAACTGCTTTTTTTTTGTCCTGTGCACTGCATGTTTTGAAGTCCTCTGATAAACATTTTGCTCAACTTCTGTGCCAAAATAGTCAGAAATGGTTGTAGCCCCTGTCTCTTGGTAGGTAACTCTCTGTTCCTCTTTTCTAATGGAATGACACTGAAGACTTGCAGAGCTCGTCATTGGCAGAACATCAAAAATAAAGATTTTGAAACCCAGAGCTCATTGGGCAGATGTCACAGAGCGTGATTTGTTTTTTTTCTTCTCTTCATCTCCATAAAACTGCTGTTGTATTCCACTGGACTATATGACACACACACCAAGATGTGTTACTCAAAGTTCAGAAGTTTTAGGTTAGTTGATTTAGGCAATTACCACAATGATTCAGAAATAGGTCAGCTGTTAAAAGAGTGTAACACATCACTGAAAGAATCCTTACATGACCTACCTAGGACAGCTTGTCTCATGCTTAAAATAGATGGGGTTTGGATCATATGTCCACCTAGTCATCTACATTTCAACAATCTTGTTGATGCATTAGAACTGAATATAGTAGCTCGAGTTAATTCTGAAAGAACGCAAGCTAATTTCAATAGCAGTGACAAAATACCTTTTAATAGAATATTGCTGTGAATTTATACAGCCATAAAACTATTTCCATACAATGGTGATAACACTTGATGTTACAATACCACCTGTAACAACAAATTCTATCACAGCTGCCTTCTTCACTGACTTCCAACATACTGTGTTTCATTGTGTTACATTGTGAATGGTCTTTGCAGCAGCAGCTGCATTCAAATCTAGAAATCACCATACCTAAGCACAAGCCCTGAGTCATTGAGAGTGAGTCCTTCCTTTCCACAAGCCTGATTTCAACATGTTTTTGTATCTACCAATTTGTCTAGAGATGTTTATAAAGAGTTATAAACAGTTTAGAGATGTAAATAAAGAGTTTGCTAATTCCCTTAATTTTATGAAGCCAAGACTTTTCATTAAATATCCATTGCAAACAATTATGACAACTCTTTGACCAAATATCAAGCTCATATTTGCTTTTACACTCATCCAAAGCTTCTTTTATGTTGTTATCTAGTGAGTTCTTACTAATGTGATTATTCTTCTGCTCCAGTGGTTCCAGAACTGTGTCCAGAACTGGACAGAGAACTCCAGATGCAGTCTTACCAGGGCTGAGTTGAATGACAGGATCATTTCCTGTGTATTGCACTGGCAGCATTCTTCCTGGTGCAGCCCAGGACACCACTGGCCTTCTTGGTTACCAGGGCACACTGCTGGCTCATGGACAGCTTGTTTTCCATAAGGACCACCAGATCCTCCTCTGCAGAAGTGAAGCTGCTTTACAGCAGATCAGCCCCCAGCCTCTGTGCAGGGGTGATGTTATAACTGGCATTATTCCTGCCCAGGCACAGAACTTGCAGGCTTGCTTTTGTTGAACTTCAGCCCATCCAGCTCATGCTGGCTGCTGACACAGACATCTGCTCTAGGAGACTCTGCTTCAAGTTTTGTACCATCAGCAAGTTTGCTGAGGGTATGCTCTGCCCCTATTACCCAGGTCATTGACCACCTGGGAATACAGCTATAAGCCTTCAAATTATCACAACCCCCCGAGTTTTGCCATCCAGCCAGTTCTCAAACCACCTCTCTGCTGCTCCTCTCACCCACATTTCCTGACCTCACCTACGGGATATTATGGAAGACAGTGTCCAAAGCCTTGCTGAAGTTAAGGCAAACATCCTACTGCTCTCCCTCCATCTATGTAGTCATTCTAGCCTAGAAGTCTATCAGGTTAGTCAGGCATGTTTTCCCTTTGGTGAATCCACATTGACTACTCCTGATAACCTCCTTTTACTATCCAAGTAAATGATATCCAGGATAAGCTGTCCGATCACATTTCCAGGGATGCACATGAGACTGACTGGCCTGTAGTTTCCTGAGTTCTCCTTCTTGCCATTTTTGAAAACTGGAATGACATTCCTCCAGTCTACAGGCAGCTCTCCTGTTCTCCATGACCTTTAAAAAATTATGGAGGGCGGCTTGGCAGTAACATCTGCCAATGTTCTCAGCACTTGTCCCATCAGGGCCCATGGATTTGTGGCTGTCGGGTTTGCCTGTATGATCTCCCAACTGATCTTTCTTGATCAAGGGAAAGTCTTCCTTTCTTCAGATGCTCTCTTGCCTCCAGGAGCTGGGGTTCCTGAAGGCTGGGCTTAGCAGTTAAGGCTGAAGCAGAGAAAGCATTTAGTAACTCCCTCTGTGTCACTAGAGCACCCACTCACCTCATTCAGCACTGGGACACATTTTCCTGATTTACTACTGATGTACTTGAAGAAAACTTGTGGTAACTGACATCCCTTGCCATATTTCATTCCAAATAGACCTTCAGCTCTTTTGTCACATCCCTGCACACTCTGAAAATATTCCTATATTTTTCACAAGTGGCCTGTCTCTTTTTCCATTGTAAAATTGCTGCTTCTGCTTGAGTTTCGCCAGAACCTCCTTGCTCATCCATGCAGATGACCTGTCTTCTTCACTTGATTTCTTGCTCACAAGGGTGCAATGCTCTTGAGCTTGGTGGAAATGATGCTTGAATACTTACTGTCTTAGGCCCTCCTGCCCTCTGGATCCCTAAGGACTACGGATCTTCCAAATAGATTCTTGAGGAGGCCAAGATTAGTTCTTTCAAAGTCCAAGACTGTAATCCTATTTGTTATCCTGTTTCCTCCAAGCAGGATCCTGAACTCACCACGTCATGATCACTGCAGCCAAGGCTATCCCAGTCTCCACATCCCCAGCCAGTCCTTATTTGTGTGTTATTTCAAGGTCTAGCAGCACATCTTTCCTTGGTGGCTTCTACACTACCCATGTCAAATGCTCTGGATATATGTGTATATATACATAGATAAAGATATATAGATATACAGATATATAGTTGATATATAGATAGACATATGTATATGCTCTCAAATGCATATAAACACACAAAGATAGGAAGAAATTAAGATATAAAACAAATTTTTCAATAAGTCACCATGAATATACCAAACAATTTTTAAAATGCGTGGCTTCTACTCAATCATACAATCAGAGACTATTTTCTAGTCTTGTTTATAATTTGGTTTTTTTTAATTCTGGCTATCTCAAAAGTTTGCAGGTACTGCAGGTGTTTCTAAATCTTATTTTATCCCTCAAAATTACTTTTGTCATCTTCTTGTTTGAAATTAATCTGAGACTAACAAAATCTTTCCCGAAAGGAGTTTTAAATTCAGTTATCACATTATGTCAACACCATCTCTGCAGCAACAGCAGTAATCATTGCTTCAGCAATAAAAGATTCACCAAAAACACCAAAGGTTATACATATGCAGCAATACTCTTCAATGTCACTTTTAAAAATTCAAATAAACAAACAAGCAAAACTCCAAACAAACAGACAATAGACTTTTTTTAGGGTCAATTTTTATTTTGGAGTCTTTTTTAAAATCTTTCCTTAACATTCCTTCCCTTTTTTTTTTTTTCTTTTTTTCTTTTTTTCTTTTTTTCTTTCTTAATTGCTGCTTGTGTCTTTTAAGAGGCCTTAAAAATAGATGTGACTGGATTAACCCAACCTGGAAATAGTGAATGTGATGACCTTGATCAGGGGGACAAAAATGAGCTACTTCACACACAAAACACATATTAAAAACAGCTGCTAGCTTATCTTATAAAGCATCCACTTAGAGTCATCAAGCAGTTTTTACCATTATGAATTTGAATGAGCACTATGACTGTAAAAATTAAGCTTGGTAACTCTTTTATCAAGCATATCCGGGAAGGTAAGAAGGGAATGTAAAACTTCTATAAATTTTTAAAAGACAGATTCCTATTGCTTTATGTCTGTCACTGATGTGCACTTTGAGTTACAATGTATGAAGTATATATATTATTTGGAATCATCAGGGTTTTCCTGCACAAGTTATGTTACTCAAAGTAGGTCAAATTTGGTTCTTGCAGATTAAACTCTTTCTTTTTACATGGAAAAATCAATATTAATTTTAAATCAGGAAAAATAATATTTCTATGCACAAAATAGTGCTGAACATACACATTTCAATTTTTTTAAAAAGTGCCTAAAGGAAAACAGCCAATAAGTAAATTATTTTATCCAAAATAACGTACTTAACCATTAGCCTCAGGTCTTGACCAATATAGTACTAATGATAGAATACTGATTGTCTTTAACAGACTTTAAATAACTGGAGCAAAACCTTTACCAAACCCAAGTACTGCAGAGTATTATGGGGAAAACTGTTTTTTCCTAGGCTGTAGCAAAGAAAAATTCCTTTCTTTGAGGTTCCACACATTTCCAAAAGGGGAGCAAGTGTCAAAAACTTGGATTTATGCAGCCAGTAGCCTCACCTCTATCTGCTTGCACTCATACCAACACATTAAAGGATTTAACTGGCAACTCCAAATAGCTTTTTAACTGTAGCATTGCTCATCTCTCCCAAATTGGAAAAACAATCCCAGAAAACATGCTTATAGATTTCCCTGAGGAAAAAAACATAGATGGGGAAAACAGAGAAATCAAGGCACTCCTTTGATTCCTGCCTATTGCACACAACTGAGAATCATGTTGAACAAACATTGGGCATTGTTTTTGTTTAGCTGTTTGCTTGTTTGTTTTTAATGGAAGTTCAAATGTGTGCAGTGATCTCTGCCTGGAGCAGCTACTCATTTGTATTCATTGCCAATAAAGGAGTAGCAATACCTCTAGAGGCAAATGTAACTGAAGTTGCTAGAACAGTCCAGGATGAGAACCAAAAACTAGATGCAAGCACAAATAAAGACTCAAAACAAAAGCACAGTCTCTCAATTTTTCTTTTTCTGACTGTGCACAGCAGTGTAGCCAGAGAAGCTCAATCCAAAACCATTTCAAGCAGAGCTGTTACAGGAGAAAAAAAGGATATCAGAATGAACAGCCACAGCCACAAATGTAAACTATGCTAGCTCTCTCTCTTTTCTGAAAGGTCTCTGTGGAGTTTCTTACCCAAGTGTCTCAGTGTCAAGACTTGGTCCTTTCAGGATGGAATCCTGCTGCTTTTGTGTTTTTAAACGAATTTAGGATGAAAAAGTTTTGAAACACAGGTTGTTTTCTTCACTGTTTTCCAATTAGGTTGTCAATAATAAGTTTTCTGAGTAAAAAATTTTCAAACCAGAACACATACAGCAATAAGAAAAGTGAGGTGTAAGCACATTTGTTTCACACTTGCTTTTCAAACTTTGAAACCTTTTCACTGATTTCAGCACCATGAACAACTTTATTTTTAAAAAATAAAATTAAATAAATAAAATTAAATTAAATAAAACCAAAGAAAATTAAATATACCAAAAAACCCCACACTGAAAGAATTTTTATTGAAACATCTCATTATTAATTTTTAAATGAATAAAAACCACTGGAATAAGGTAAGACCAAAGTGAAGCCTCGTACTAAAAGTATTGTGCTAACAGCAATGAGTTACAAAATCAAATTCAGGTCAAGAAAATAATTTGAAATAAGTTTTTGAATTATAGACCGACTCTTACATTGGTACAATTGACAGAATTATTCTGTCTTCATTTTTTAAAAAATAGTATCCCTACATTCCTAACTCTGCCAGTTGCAGTCCACACATAACCTAGAAAAACACAGGAGGAAAGAAGGGAAAAAGACAAAAGCAAGTCAGGGAATAGATGAACATGGAAACCTATTTATACACAGATTCTGCCCCTATTCCTTCTCTAACATGACCTGCCTCATGACTTCATAAAACCTTTAGAGGATTAGTTCAAGCAGTACCTACCATGCCACAAAAGTATTCCTCAGTAGGCTACACTGTCCCAAAATGATCAGCCCTGCCTGAGAAGCTAATTTTTTTACATACTCCTCTGTTATAAAACCTGGAAACAAAGCACTGTTCCACTGTAACTCTGTTGTGAATGTGTTGCAGGAGATACCTGACCTACAAGACTTCAACAAAGGAGAGTAAATATTCCTATGAAGGAAAATGAAATGGACATGCCTCTTACTGTGGCCACACTATGGGAGATACCCACAACATCCTTCCTCTGCTCCAGGGATGTGCCCAGACTTCATTGATTCTCAAATAGTTCAATCTACTGCAGATATATATGGAAGAATTGAAGGGAAAATCTAAAGGTCTCCTTAGTTTCTTCCCTCTACAGAAAACATGAAATCAGTTGCTCAAATACTTTGTGTCATGAAAGAGGAATAACTGGGTTTTTCCTTCCTCTCTGTTACTTCTAGTTATCTAAAAGCTGGTGTATTTTTCTTATATTCCACCCACACCTGGGGGGGATTCTGGATGTATCCTGCTCGCTGCACTGCCAAAGCCCTCTCTTTAAATACCAGATGGCTTGCTTAGCAGAATTGAGAATTAGAAGTTGAGTTTTAGGGCAACTAATAATGCTTGTAATAGACATGATTGCTAACATGAGTAAAATGGCAATTAAGTTTATGGAATGTATGAAGTGCCAAATACATTTTAGCACAAAAAGATGCTGAGAAAAGACAGCTTTTATTACTGTGCAGATCTCTACCAGGTCCATCAATTATAATCTTTGAGTATTGTTGAGTGATAAATCACCATATATCAGGGTGATTTTTATCATGTGGCATTTTTACCATGAATGATTACACGAGGAATGCTCTTAGGTTTACCTCCTGCCTGCAGTTTCCCAGCTGAATTCTGAACTCTAAATTAACCTCTGAACTAGTTCCTGACACCTTGCTTTCCTTTCTTCTGCTGCCCCAGGGAGGAAAAATAACAAAGAAACGAACCAAATAATGGTGGTTGAGGACAAACAGGTATGTCTCCAGCATAAAAGAGGCCTGAAGTCATTTCCATGACATGTGTGTCGTTTCCATTCCTCAGACTCCTTCTTCAGGTGCTACTGGAATAGCACTCACAGCCCCTCAGGACTTGTTCTTTTTGCTTAAACTCAAAGCAATGGTGCCAAGCTACTCTGCACTGGAAAAATAACATCATCCCCATTACATGAGAACAGTCACCTCACATACAAGGACAAGGCAGAGGTGTTTAAGGCATTCTCTGCCTCTGTCTTCAGCACAGATGACAGACCAGGGGGTATCAGTACCCTCTAGCTGGAGCACCATGACAGTAAGAATGATCATTCCCCTGAAATTTTGTGAGATCTGCTGCTCCAGCTGGATCCCTATATGGTTATGGGGACTGATGGGCTTCACAGAGAGCTGGCTAATGTCATTGCATAACCTCACTCAATGATTTTTGAGTGGTCTTGGGAATCCAGAGAGGTCGCAGGTGACTGGAAGCTGGAAACTATTGTCCTGATTTTCAAGAAGGGCAGGAAGGAGGACCCAGGAAACGACAGGTCTCTCAGTCTCACTCCAGTGCCTGATAAAGTTATGGAGAAGTTTATTCTGGGGACACTGAATAACACCTGAAAGACAAAACAGTCATTGGTCACAGCCAGCACAGCTTCAGGTGAAGAAAGTCCTGCTTATCAACCTGGTTTCCTTTCATGACAAGGTGACCCAGCTGACCAAGGGAAGCCAGTAAAGCCTTTGAAGCTGTCTCTCACAGGATCCTTCTGGACCTAATCTCCAGCCCACAGCTGGATAAACACATCTTGGGATGGGTGAACAGCTGGGTCACGGGTTGGGCACAAAGGGTCACAGTGAATAGGGTGACATCAGACTGGGAATCTGTCACTGGTGGGGTTCCGCAGGGCCCCATCCTCAGCCCTCTGCTCTTCAACATCTTCATAATGACCTGGACACAGGACTGGAAAGGATACTGAGCAAGTTTGCAGATGATATTAAACTGGAAGGAGCTGTTGACTTCCTCGAGGGCAGGGAGGCCCTGCAGAGAGACCTTGACAAATCAGGGGTCTGGGCAATCACCAACCACATCAAGTTCAACAGGGAAAGTGCTGGGTTCTGCAGCTGGGATGGGGCAGCCCTGGATGTATGGACAGACTGGGGAATGAGACACTGGGAAGCAGCACCGTGGAAAGGGACCTGGGGTTCCTGGTCAATGATGTGTTAAACATGAGCCAGCAGTGCCTTGGCAGCCAGGAGGGACAACCCTGTCCTGGGGGCATCAAGGGAGGGGATTTTCCCTCTCTGCTCTGACCTGGGGTGGCCTCACCTCCAGTGCTGGGGCAACTGAGGGCATTTGGTCTGTTCAGCCTGGAGGAGACTGAGGACAGACCTCACTGCAGTTACAGCTTCCTCACAAGGGGAAGGGGAGGGGCAGGCTCTGATCTCTGTGATGAGCAGCGACGGAGCCCCAGGGAATAGCCTGAAGTTGTCTTGGGAGAGGTTTAAGTTGGGTTTTAGAAAAAAGGCTCTTCCCCCAGAGGGTGGTTGGGCACTGGAACAGGGTCCCCAGAGAAGTGGTCACAGCACCAGCCTGACAGAGTTCAAGAAGGATTTGGGCAATGCTCTCAAGCACATGGTTTGTCTGTTGGGAATGGTGCTGTGCAGGGCCAGGAGGTGGACTCGATGATCCTTGTGGATCTCTTTCAATTCAACTTATTCTGTGATTTTGTGATTCTGCATTTTGCCTGGGAAGATTAGAATCTGGATTGAGCCACAGATTGAGTGGAAAACTGTTTAGAAATTTTTCTTGCTTCCACTTATATCTTATTTCTGCTTTGCATTCTGGGAATATCTAAAAACAACCAGTAATGAATCCATCAAGAAAATAATGCACCCTGTAGTTCTTTTCATCCTCAGGACAGAATTCAAAGGTACTTCTTTATTACCAGACTTTACCACCTGACTAAGTAATTTTGTAGTCTTGAAGAGAACCCTAACACTGGCAAATTAAACCACCATGTGGTGGTTTTTAGTGCCTGAAACTGACTCACAGAAGAGATCAGCATTCCTGTTCACCTCAGTTACCAGAGACTGAGGCACTTGGACAAGCATAGACCATCAGAGAAACTTCATTATTACTTTGCTTGAAAACAGACTTTTCCTTCTCTGATTGTGCACACCTTTTGCTGTATTTCAGATTCACTGTCTGACAAGGAATGACCCTCTGATTTTACATGACACATCAATCACAGAAAATGCTTGTGCCATTGCAGGACATATTCACTGAGTTGTCTTGGGCAGGCTCTGAAGACAGGGCAGCAATGACTTTACCCCACCTTCCATGTGGGCACACAAAACTCTCTGAAGTGCTCTGCAAATGCTGGCTGTGAGCTGAAGAGCCTTCCCCAAAGGTGTGTGCTGGGAGCAGTGTACCCTGCACCTGTCCTGGGGGGAGCCCTCTGGAACCCTTCCAGAGACAGTGTAATGCATATAAACAATGACTCCATTATTTCCAGGAAAGCATTTCCCAGGTTTCTTGAACACTTACCATATTGCTTCCATCTGTTTGGCAGAATACGTGCAAACATTGTACTCTGATTGGGTAACCTGTTTTTCTCGTATTTCCTGAAATCAGAATTCTAATTATTTCTTCCAGACTAGAATCTGAAGGCAGTTACACAACTATTAAAGCACTTTTGAGGAAACTAGGAATTTCCAGCTGTGGGGGGCAGAAAGGGAGAGGGGAATGTAGAGTTTTTCTCATGGCATCAGAATACATGTGGATGAAAATAAATATTATTTCATTACCCCAAAACAAATTAAAAACAGAAGTTTCCTGTTCAGGTGATCAGAAAAAGACTTTGGGAGCAACTCCTCTCATATTTGCCATTCTCAGTTCCCACTTTAGAGTTTCATCTAAAACTTGGATTTTAGTGGCCTTGGTACAGGCAATAGCCTGCTTTTATTGAATGTTTCTCCTAGTTGTCAAAACAGAATTTGGGAGGGTCAGTGCATTAGGATGACTAAAACACATGAAAGCCAGAGCAACTTTGTCAGATAGAAAAGCAAATTACTCTTTTTGGAAGGTGTACAAACTGACTTTATATGCGTGCACACACACATATATAAAGTGTTTTATATATATTCATTAATATATGTATTTATCTATCTAATTGTATCTAATTGCAAGTCTTTGTCATTTTGTTCTGAATTTAATAGAGATAAAGGCGGAATTTTTAAAAGTAAGCAACATTCAGCACTACTTATGCAAAGATATTTTTACTGAAGAGAAACAGCAAAGTTCTTTCTAGTCTCAGAGCTGCTGCAAGTACCATATGGGAATCCTTATTGTCCTTAGCATCCTCAATTAAAGTGTGCATTGCAATAATAAGTAACAGCCGCATGGAAGGTGAATCAAGAAGTCAGAGAGGAAGTTTTTAATCTTTTCTGGCTACGTTGACTGCACCAGAGAAGGCTAAAGCAGTTCTCCTAGATGCTGGGAGGGCTGCAGTGGGAGGATGCTTGCTCTTGTAATTAAAGAGGTGTAGCAGAGGGAATCTTGCTATCATTCCCCCGTGGAGGAACATTGCCTTTGAAAGACCTATGGTTGCCAGGAGCCAGGGCTCCAGCAGTACAAAAACTTTCCTTTCCCAGCAGGGCTCAGCATTAAGAGCATCATAATTGAGTACTCACAGTATTAAAAGGCAAGAAAAAAGTTTGTCTGGGATCTGATCCAAAGCACACTGATGTTAATAGAAAAAATTCCACTGATTCCAATGAGATTATGGTCAGACAACGGTGTATTTAGACAAAATTACCAAAAAAAAGTCTTTGGTAGTGGAATTGTCTATTTTCAATAACAAAAGATGATCAGGGAATTATGTAAGGGCGAATCAGTGTATAAATTACCTTCTTAGTCCAGAAATAATAACAGTAATAGAATAGGTTCATTTTCTAGTGTTTATATTTTCCTAGTGTTTATGTTCATCCAGATACAAGCTAATGGAAAAAATAGTGAAGTCTTGTAGAAATGATCTCTTTAGTTGATAAGAGAACCATCAAGTGACTTAAAAGCACAGAACTCTTGTCAAGGGGAGTAGAGAATCTCTCATGGGGAAAAGCAGGATTGTTCATGCACAGACACGAAAATGGGAGGTCAATACGTGTACAGGAAGATGAGAGTAGAAACGTTTTTATTCGAGAAAGAAAAAAGAGAACAGAAGGAAAATTCTACAGAAACAGAAGTCCATTTGACATGCTTAGAGGAAAGAAAAAGCAAAGATACCATGGAATTTTTTTTTCACATACTTAGACTGTATTGGAGAGGAGAAAGGAGAGAAAACAATGTCGGCTGAAGTAGCTGCACAACACTGTCATCAGAACAGTGAGATCACTGAAGCTGGGAAAATACTTAGCAGGAAAAACACCTCTAGATGAGGTTCTATGGATAAGATTATAGGAAGGTTTTGTAATATCAAAGCAAAACCTCTGGTGATAAATGAGAAGATGGGATGAGCCATTACACTCAAAGCTGATTTTGAATTCCCTAATACTAAAAGGAGAAATTACTATACCAGAAGTTACCATCAAAGGTTTGTTGTGCAGTGAAATTTTGCATTGCTTTATTAGTTATAATTATCTAACATGTTTACTTCCTCAAATACAAAGGGCATAAGGCTGAACCTTGAGTCAAACCTGGGGACATAGGTTTCAGAACCAAAGGCCATGGTTGGATCTATTCTAAATGCTTTAGGTATATATCTTGCAGTACCTAATATTTTCACCTATTCTTGATTTGGTTTGGGAGGGGTTTTTAGGGGTAAGAGTTTCATCACTCAGCTTTACTTAACAGTGCAAGAATGTAGGTAGCAAGATTTCAGCAAGATTTCATGAGGTGAAGTCAAAATTTCATGCCTTTACAAAAAGGAAACAGTAGATTGACCTGTCAATTACTGACTGTCAACAGAAAGTAAGATCTAGATCTAAGCCTCTGTAGCACCTTAATTCCTAACATCTATGAGCTTGATCTACAGTAACTACACCCACCAACCCACCAACAAAACTGTGACAAATGCAAGCTACAGGTCCCTCCACACTCAATTTCCCATCTGACTCTCAGAAAAGAAGTTATCATTAGATCACTTAGTTACTGGGTCACTGCAGATCTGTCTGAAAATGCACTCTTTACAGAAGCTTTCTGGTTTCTGAATGGTAAAAGGGGATGAAGGATTAAATTTCATATATTGTCTTCAAGATTATTTTACACTTCTGTGAGCTGAAAATTTCTTTAGGTAGCAAGCTGCAAACATGTGATTGACTGCTGCTTTTATAAAGTGAAGGAAAATTGTTATAAAAGGCTACAGAGTAAGAACTGATGCCCAAGTGGAACTGACTACCAAGAGGCACAGAGTAATGTTAGAATGTATTGTATTGAAGCTTCATTCTCATTTTTACTTTTTCAGAGTTGTCTCGTTGTCTCCTTGAAACTCAGCTGTATGTAATCACATTTTGGTTTTGAATTATTATCATAATCCTGTTCCAAAACTTAGCATAGAGGTAGTACCTTAGTGCAGGCCAAAGTTATTCCCCTTACACTAACCCTTGTCTACTTGTCATTGTCAAAGAAACACTTGATGTCATAGAAAGAGTACCATAGTAAATGAAAGCAGAATTTATATGGTTAAGCTGCACAGCATTTATCAAGAAGTCAGAGTGCACACAAGCAGTTACCTGGCAGCTTAACATGCTGTATCTACACTATGGCTGTGCACACATCACATTTGCATATATATCCCTGTGCTGAAGAAAAAGAACAAAAATATCATACCACACCTTTGAAAAACAGTCATTTCTCATTAAGACTCCAATGATGACAATGATTCCCAGAAAATTCAATTGATTCATGATTGAACTGACAGTGGATATTCTAAAAAGGAAGGCTATTGCATACTGAACCATCTCTGTTGCACTTTCCTTCCAGGTGAACTGCAAGTAGCAGGATGTGGTGCAATTGTTCAATATGAAGGTGAAAAATGTGTGAATGACACTGCCAGACCTGCATCCAAGCAATGAGTACATCCAATAGAAGGAAGATATTTCGGTTACTTCTGTGTCCTGGGAATAGAATTTTTAAAAGCCTCATGTATGTTTTTATAGCACCCTCTCTCTTTCCATTTGTAACGAAGTGCTGATGCTCCCAGAAACATCGCTCAAATGTAGACCACCTTATTAATTATGGGTGGTCCATATCCATTATTATTGTTTTCCATTTGGAAAATTAGAAACAATATAAGAGCAGAAAATCACTCGTGGGTGAAGGATATTAAAATCAGCATGCATACATTTCTGTTTAAGTGGCATGTCCCTGGGAGGCAGGAACATGCCACTTAAACAATCTTCTAGCATATCTTTAATATTTCCTGAACAAAAGAGCAGATCAGTGCTCCAGCAGAGGAGGAGATTTTCAAACAAATAGGAGAAAAAATCATTATTAAACATGCTTTTGTATCACAGGTAATTATAATAAGGCTTTTCACTGTTAGTCTCTGAGGAGCTTTATTGTCTGGATGGGAAAGGAAGAAATCTTAAAGATTTCTATACATGTAAATCATACAGGAACAGCATTTATTTCAGTGCAATTGGTCATTTTGTTTTATTTGAAGCTTACCCTTAATGTGCTCTTCCTCCTCTGTCAAGACAGAGAGAAGAAATTTAGTCCTGAAGCAATGTCTCATTTTTTATGGATTTTCTCCTATGGTTCTCCCATGTCTAAGAGATGAAAGTGAGAAAACAACTTGTTTCAACTTAAACACAAATGTCATGCCAGAGCCAGAGACATTGCAGCAGCTTATACTTAAGTCATATCTACCCAGTGCAAGAATCTTCCCCTCAAGATCTTTAAAAAATATAATGATTAGAACAATATTACCTTAACAAATCCAATCTTTAATCTATTCCTTTATCTGTGTTCTCATTCTTACATTAGCCTGTATTTAACTTCTAGCTCTAAATTTGTAATTTATTTATGCATTCTGAGAAAAAATTGATTTAATTCTAAAATTGGCTCATTGACAATACTAAACATATTATTTTTATTATTATTCATGGGGGATTAGAGAGACAGATAACTTTAAATTTTAAAATTTCTGTTATTTACAGTGTGTATAAAAACAAATCCTCACCCTTTATTAGATCCATTATGTTCATTAACTTTTCCTGCATTTGGTTCTTTATAAAAGTAATATTCATCACCAAAAAAAATCTTAAGCAAAAACTAAGGACCTATATGGAAAGAGTTGTGAAAGTTTGAGATGACAGATCATAAATTACTTTTTAAAATTAAATAGAAACCATATGTGCCAATATATTTAATGCCCTCATACAATAATCTGCAAACATCTATTTTTTCTCCTTAAACAAACCAAGCACACCAAAAGAGACCCCCACAATATTATATTCATGCTGTGAAATATACTCAGCATAACTAGGTAGAGCCACTACAGAATTTTCCTAATGGCTGAGATCTCAAAAAAATCAGAGTTGCAACTGACACTAATTGGAGACCTTACAGGCGGCCTGAACAAAGGGACCCTGGCTTAGTCAAACACAGCTACTAATCCTTAACCCTGGAGGAAATCTCTCTGGGTCAGTGTTGCTATATATCATTTGAACTGCATGGGCAGGCTTGTTTTACAAGGCATGGCCAGTGCCTGCTTTACATCTGTGCTTTCAGTACGTTTGTGTCTTTCCCTTGCATGTTAAAGAGCATCTGTTTACTGCACTGAAAACGTAGGTGTGCCCTAATCACTTAAATTGTGCACAAAGAAGAAGAGAATGGGAATTTTGATAGCATGGCATTTGGAAACATATAATACTATGCATACTCTAAAAGGCAAATAAATACTTTGCAATAAATTAAAAAACAAACAGTTGATTTGTGTGGTGCAATATATCATGGATAACAGAGAGCCACAGGACAAAAACTCTTCACTCGTTGATTGGGAGAAACAAGTCAAGTTACTGAAGTCTTGATTGATTCAGCCAAATGATCTGCAAACCCATCTTATCCTTTATTTCCTTAACTGGAATTTAGGACCAAACAGATCAACCACAAGGATGCAAATTATATTCTCATTCAAATTCTAGGATCTCACCCACGAGTGATTGCACAATTCTATCAGTAAAATGTTTTAATCTAATTCAGAGCATTTTTGTGGATGTTTTTCCCCATCTGTTTCTAAATCCAGGTAAAGAGAGCAATATTAAGAAACATTATCCCCACATTAAACAGCACACTAAAATAAATCAGTTTGAGAGAGCTGGAAGAATCTGGGCTTTGCTAAGTTATAGTGAGGTCAGGTGTTGTTGGAGATCTATCAGCATAGACTCTGCCAAATTAAGCCCACCTCTGATCAAGAAGAGCTGTAAGGTTTACCTCTCAAGACTCCATTGAGTCTCATTTACCAGCTAGAGAGGGGATGCTGCTGTGGGCCAGCTCTGTGGGTCAGCACAAAACCCCACATCACCCTGAAATAAGTCCACCATTCCTTATTCTACAGACAAGTCTCATGTTTCAAGGTCAACCTGAATTTCTGTGCCCAAGTTTAAAGCAATTGATAAAACATTTACTTAATACAGTGAGAAATGTGCTAATAAGTCCATTCTGCTTCTCATTATCTAAAAATATTTAATGATGGCATCGCAATTATCTTAGATATGCAATGGATTCTACAAGGAATTTTAAATAATTGCTTTTGCAGTTATCCTTTCTCTCCAGCAGCCCCTTGTTTTAGAATTCATTTAAGCATAATTTCTCTTAAAATATTTACAAAAAAGTCATTTTCTTATGAATGCTTATGAAAAGTAAATTTTCTGATTAGTCAGCTTAAAATTACATTAAACATCAATAGTTTAGCACATAACATTTAATAACAAAGATGTTGCATCTGTAAATGATGTGTGTTCTTATCCTTCTCAGGTTTTAGGGCAGGATTTCAGTATTCTTGGTTTAGGTTATTTTCTTTTCTTTTATTTTTTATTTTTCTCTTTCTTTTTCCTTTATTTTTTGGGGGGTTGGGTTAGTTTAGTTTTATTTTTGGGGGGACTGGGTGCTTCTAGGCTTTGGGGTCCTTTCCCTTTTTTTTTTTCTTTTTTTTTTTTTTTTTTTTTTTAAACAACGCTTGCTCCATCTAGTGGCAGTTTCTCAAGGGAGAGAAAAAAACCCACAAACACTCACAAATACAAATAAAATGCATACAGAAATAAAAATCTCATCTCAAAATCAGGAATGTTTCCACTCAGATAATTTGGCTTGTTTCAGAGCTTTTCCCTTTAACGACACTTTTACACAGAAAGAAGTAAAAGGCATTGAAAACATTTTATCCTTACCACAAAATAAAAAGATAAACTATTATGCAGCAAAAATCCACTGAAGATTCTTGTATATCATCAAATACACAAAAGCAAATATTTAATTTTTTTAATCTAAAAAGACTTACTACAACTATCTTTAATGAGCTGATTAGTATCTTTTAGTAATCAATCCCACCAACAAAATGCCTTACCTTGCTGACCATCCACTCTACCTGGCAGTGCATTTATTGGTGCTGTCTATGTAGCTGGGCCTATTACCTGATAGAATTGTTTCAGGAGCACAAGGGAGAGGTTATTCTTAAACTAATTACACTGGCTGCATGGTGAGAAAAACCTCTTCTGGCCCAGCTTTGTCTCACAACAATCTCTTGATAAGCAGCTGCGAGCAGCTGCAAGATCTGTGAATTATTGTCTGATGGCAATAACTGAAGTGCTAATGGCTGGAGATTACTGTTTCAGCAAATCTATTTTTTTTTTCCTAAGTAATTTCCATATTAGTTACAAGATGTATTTTCCCCCATGTGATAAAAACAGTCATTCTTACAAAAATGTATGGGCTCAGGACACAGTTTTGTTGGTTTTTTTTTCTATTTTCTGTCACAGCATGCCCTGAAGAAACACAAGATTCAGATTAGCCATACTGTTTTGGTCCATATATATCCTCTTATTTCTCTGCTTGAAAACATGAGGAAATACTGAATTCTGAACTTGAAATCAGGCATTCCATGATATGTATTTTGGCAAATTGGATTAGTCACTAAATGTCTCCATATCTGTTTTCCCATCTCTAATATGCACTAGTCATTGTAGAAATTAGTTTTTGAACAACAATTGAAGCTGTCTGATATATCCTGTAGTTTTACTAAAGGAATTTAGGAGGCAAGTTTAACTAACTCAAAGGTTTAAAAAAAATTGAGAAAGGCTAGCTACTTCACATAAGTTTTTATTTAAACTGGTGTCAAATAATGTCATTTTAATTGGACTTGTTCATAAAATAAATTATATGAAGGCCACTCAGTTGAACAAATAGACAATTAAGGAAGGTGGGCATAGAATATCATTAAAAACATATTGTATTACAGGGACATTCATGCCTTTCCCTGACCACTCTGTAGGAAAGCAAAATGTGCCTTTCTGTTTTCACACCATGCCATGGGCATCAGTTTAAGGAGACAAGAACTCCAAAGATAGAGTGCAGTGAACGTCTGACCAGTCAGCTCAATTCGGTGAGTGCCATTTTCTCTGCAATTAGAAAATACATACTTGACTGCTGTTTGCCAGGTGCCAGTCCTAACAGTTGTTGGTAAAACATTCTGCCCCACTGAATACTGTGACACTTGTTAAAGTGTATGATTTAAAGTTTAGCTAACTTTTTAATCCAGCTTTAGTTACTCTAAGCACATTCTGCCAAAAACATTGTGCTTGATTGCCTTGGGGATGTCACACTTATTGTACGTTCACAAAACCACTAGAAATTCAAGCCTCCTGCAATCACTGCAGGCAATAAGAGTTCTTCATTTACCATCTGTAACCACTGCAAATTTGTCTACAGACCCTCACCCTTTCTGTTTACTAGTTAACTGAATAATTCAAAACCACAGAGATACAAAGAGAGAAATAACAGTCAGAAATTGTAACCAGCATTGTTCTTCAAGTCTCCAGCTAAAATGAAAAAAAAAAAAATAGTTTGAGGCTTGACACTGTTTATATTTCTTCTTTTTTGATGGCAGAAAAGAAAGGTTTAAGATTAAAATTGATATTTTAATTCAAAATAATTAAGAAGAAAACAGAAAAACTGCATATAAAAGGGTCTCTTTACCAATCACAAAACGGTTTGAATTAAGATGCTCCCTTCACCTCATGATGAGAAGATTCAGGATTTTATTTTCCCATGGCTATAAAATGGAAGAATGTCCCAAACAGCCAGCTACCATGTGGTCTCTCTCTGCTGGAGCTTGCAAATCTGTTCATTAGTGAAAAAACTGCAAACAGAACATTCTGCCTGTAAATAAAACAGGGAATGGGCACAAGCAAACAAACCCATTTCCCTCCATCACAATCCATGCTTTAAGACACAGAAAACATTTGTGAAGAATAATAACAGTCGCCTCACAAAAATGTTGCATAATTTGGGATGGTCTTCTAAGATGCAGAGTTTTGGATACACATATGTGTTCTGATATGAGTGGAAGATACACAGACAACTCTAAGGAAATGGGGGCAGTGTCCTTCTCAAATGTATATGTGTCATCTCTATTATTACTTCAGTCCCAATATCTATCAAATACACTGGATTATGATAGGAGATAGCACTGTTGGGAGGTTGCAGGGAAGGATTTTTAAATTCCAGATATCTGCAAACTGGCTGCAAAGCATGCCTTTGGCAAACAAGTAGTTTTCCTTTTTAGAATGATTATAAAGATTTTATACCAACAATTAAAGATTCTGTTGCTTTGAAAATTACTTAATGGAAACATTTTTTAATTGTTCAGTGACATGGTATTCAAGGGATTATTTGGGAGCTGCTAGTGACCTCTAGCAGCTAGAGGGGAAAGGATTTAATTGCTGAAATAACTGCATGTTGGTCTATTTTCCTGCCCAACTTCATTTTTAAACAAGAAAGAGGATGTGCTTGTGAACTGTAAATAATTAAAATTGAAGAAATTAATGGGTTAGGGGCATTACGCTGTACAGGAGCCTGTGCAGGCGCATGCCAAAAAATGGGATGACGAAACATTTCCACAATTACTGATCTTGGCTTCTGTTTTAATTTTGGGGGTTTTACTTACCTCCACAAAGCAAGTTTAAAAAAAAATGTCATTTTGCCTAAGATAAATTAAAATCTGCTTTACTTGACATTTGGGTTACACTGGATATAAAAACTATTCTGCCAGATGATAATGGAGATAGAAATGTGCTCTGTCCTCAATTATTATTTTGTTTACCTTAGATTCACCCGCCTCCAAATCTTTATGAGTGCATTTTATATGAGGTTAAACAACACCAAAATGATTCCAATGGTTCACCATTTCTGTGAGGTTATCTAGCAGCCCAATTAGTCACCACTTACACTGGAATGTTTTGGCTGGATTAATTGGGCCAAAACTGAAAAGGGCTCAGCCATTATGAGAAGTAAAAGTAGTAGGGAAAACTGCAGCCTTGCAAATTGGATAGATGATTACTCATTATGTCTGTAAAGAGAAAAATGTTCTCTTACAGTCATCTCAAGGATGAATGTCACATTCCCACATCTATCCCCGACTGGCACCAAATTCAATACAATTCTACTTTGCGTTGCTTTGTGCCAGAGTATTCAAGGGGATTTTGCGTAAAAGTGATATATCTGAAACCGCTTTAAAAAAAGGAAAATGTTGCCACTGAGAGAATTAAGGCTATAGTCTGTTCCTGTCTCTCAGATGGATCTCCTAGAGCACTTTTTCTTCAGGCAAGAGGGACAACTGTCCTTTAAATCCCCAGTATCTAAAGCTGTGCAGTCTTCCCATTAACTTCCAACCTACACTTCATGGGATTCCCATACCCACACAAATAAGGGAAGAATTTATTTACAACCCTACTTACTATGTCTTTTGCTTCAGGAGGTACAAATACAATTATTCAATCCTTGACTGAAAAAGTAATTTCTACCTTTCTTTCAGTTACAAAACTTGCAGCTTCTAAATCCAGCTGTCTCAAAAATGGCTGTCTTAATTTCACACATGCATGTCAGCAAATTTCTGCACGCACAAAGGCAGACCCCCCCCTTCTCAATTCATGAAGCAATTTTCAATTACCTTCTCATGGCTTCCAGCTACAATCTGGGTTTTCTGACTGCACATAACCCCTGACCTGTTGTGATAAGAATCACTCCTGTCTCAGAAAATGGCAGTCTCTCATTATCACTATATTTTTAAACTTCATTTTAACTCCTCTTCTCCCCTTTGATACATTTGTGGATATCTTTCCTACTCTTGTGTCATGGGTGAAGGATTTCATTTGTTTGCTGAACAGAGGCTTTTTTGCATTCAGAAATTCACTCTGCAGTACCAATTGTCTATTTCTTTGCATACACACCTTGACAACTTGAATGCATTCTCCTAAGTTTTAATTTTGAGCATCTTAAAGCATTAAGAAGTTTGCAATGATTCTTCTGCTACAAAAAAAAAAAAAAAAAAGAAAAAAAAAATATTCTCTGACGTGTCTTCTTTCTCTCTTTTTAGAAGTAGATTTGACAGATGACAGACCTAAACTCCCTGGCTATATTAAAACAAAGCATGTTTCCTGAGTGGCTTCTCCAGCAGCCACTCAGTGCCAGCAGTGATGCAAGAGAAACTGGAGACCATCATAAATCTCTAAGTCTCTAAGTTGCCCTTCACCTGGACAGAATCAGCACAAATAGTACTTTTTTTAACCTGTCAGAAATAAATCCAAAGTGTTTTTCACATGTGACGCTAGTTGTGTCACAAAACTCATGGATCTGCCAGAAACTATCGCTACCAGAGACTCATACCCACACTGAAAAAGTTGACATAAAGACTAACATTTAAAGAAACATCTCTCAAACTTTCTGTATTGAACCACTTGGACACTGAGGCTAAATTTTACCTTAATCAAGCTGTTTTCAAACTAAAGGAGAACCATCTTTAACTGGAGATAGGATAGAGGGGGTTTTTTTGTGCTGGTCTTTTTCCCACTCTATGAACCACCATTGCACAACTGCAAAACCCAGAAAATTTACTCGTCAACTTAGTGCAGAAGCTTTGTTCAGGCCCACCCAGACAGACAGACACACAAACACTCATTTAGTATATTTTGTTTTAACCCACCCCAAAGGATCTGTTAACAATGAATTCTGTTGCCCTGCCTCAGAAGTGGGTCACAACCCTTTCCCTTGGATCTTTTGTATATATTAACTGATCTGAGCACAAAAAAAAGACCAGTGAACAAAATATTCAGATTTCAGAATGATGTATGGTCTAAGTTTCATGCGAGATGCATAAAAATATACAAACTCTTGCTTGTGAGATGACATATTTTGTTATCATGCATCAAACAAGAGAAAAGAAAGAGCTGTAAAATTTTTAAATGGTAGAAGGTTAACAGTGTGTTGTCCTCCCAGGTTATATGAGGTCCCATGTTTTGAGGGGTCTGGAAACCCATGAGATTTGGATTAATCTCAAAAAGATGCCATGAGGAACTCCAGGGACAGCCTTACTGATGTTAGGTGAAAGTTAAATACAGTGTCAGCCTATATGGAGTAACACTGTGATAACGCACATTATGCTCCTATATTGAAATCAATGGCTCACAAAGTCATTTAAAAGAAATACTTTTAAAACATGACCTGTAATTATCTGTTGAATGCTAATGACTCAGCAGGTTGCAAAGGCCAAGAATTTAAGTGTTAATGAAATGGATGAAAAGGGATGATACATTAATTTGAACATCACAAATAACCAGCGCAATGAATGTAGGCCCTTTGCCAAGCAATAGCTTGCACTAACAAGGATTAGTCAACTTTGAGGGTTTCTTATTAAATTATACAAGTAACAGTGGATAAAGCTACAACCACCCAATATTTCATAGTATGAGAATTTCACCCTAGACCATGTAATGTACCGCTTCCCTGCTGAATGACAGAGTTAAAGAGGCTACAACACAAAAAAATGTATTTTACAGAGGAGGAGAACGAACATAATACATTTACTTTGGGCAAACCAATTTTTCCACATGTTATTAAATTCCCGGTTCACATCTCTCAGTCCTACAAACGTACCTGCCTGTTGGTGGTCAAGCCAAAGTTGCTTTTCTTTCTTGATTGGCCAGACACACCATTTTGATCCTTCTGCTCTCCAGGCTCCCTCTGTTGTTGTTATTGGATCACCCTTCACAGAATCCCTCTTAATGTTCAGTTCAGGAGTACAATGGTATCCACAGGAATCCAAATTTATAATTTATAATATTTTTTCCTAAAAATTATACAAACACAGACGCAGAAGAGCATACACTGAAGCAATTACCTGTCAGGAACTGTCTTTTCACACATTTTTTTTCATCTCAAGTCTTATCTGTTAAGGAGACTGTGTAGACAAGGCAGCTTTCCAATATAAAACTAAAAAAAATTACTCAGTGTTTTCACAAAATCCACCTTGCTGTATTGAACAGCAAAAGTCTCCCCAGGATCTCAGATCATAAGTGTAAATTATGCCTTCAAACACGGGTTCATTGGATTGTTCTTCTAGTGCTGCTAGTTCTCCATCAAGGCTCCTTTCTCTTAATGGGCCTTCATTAATCTTCTCATAAAGAGGAAAAGCACTAGAAGATGCACAGCAGCTGGACATCTCTGTGGTAAGGTGACAAAAAATTACCATGAAATATCTAAAAAAACCTGTAGCCCAGAGAAAGCAGAGCAGTTGCATCTACATGAGGCATCTAGAAACAGCAGCTAACAACACAAACGATTACAGCATTTCTATCTTACAATCACACTCCACATAGGAAAGGAAATAACTTGTATTTCTATTTAATACCATTAAGAGGATATTCATCATCTCGTTAGCATCATCTCATTTCTGTCTGCGTTTTTCCGTGCTCCCAGTTTTTCAGCATGACTGCTGACATCCCAAGCATCAAGGCAGAACATGGGCTAGGCCTGCAAGGTAAGGGCTCTAAGGAGAGGCTGACCTTTCCCAAGAGATGGAGCACAAACTGATTTCTGTTTTCAGATGTTTCCAAAGCATAGGCCCAGGCACAGCATCTTTGGAACGCAAGTCACAGAAATGATCAAGCCTTTTCTGTGAGAGGCATTTGACAGAATCCCAGCATGACTATGCTTATTCAGCTGTTGACAAAAAAAATCTCATATATGCCTCTGCATGCTTTTCAAGTAAGGGAACAGTTTAAAGCAAAGTTTATGTCATATGATGTTTTCCAATGGGACAACATATATTGCAAAACAGCTTCTACTTCTTTAGTCTTTCATAGAACAAAAACCCATATTCAAATATCTAATTTATGACCTAAACTTTAAGTAAAATTTCTACAGAACAAAAGTAATCCTGTATCTTATAAAATACTGATACATTAAGGCATTTAAATGCTGAAGTACAGATCAGGTATTGAATACAAATTATATATTCCTAGCATTCCTGAAAACATGTCAAATATACATCTACATCATTTTATTTCAACAACAGAAAACATGGCGAATTCTGCTGCTTGTCTCCATTTTTGACAACTGTTTTTAATTAGACTCTATCAGATTACAGTATGGTATGAAATTTGTCTCTAATCTTTCCCAAGAGTTACATATAGCACAAAAGTAGAAATTAATCTGGAGCTACTACAGCAGTTTATATATTATATATTATACGTTAATTGGGTTTTCTGCTACAGAAACAAGTGTTTATTGGCAAAATTTTATGTTAGATGTGGGGAGAGGGAAACAGGAAGGAAAAGGGAAAGGGAAGGTGAAGATGCTGAAATTCAAACAAACATGCATTCCTCTGCCATTTTAAGTCAATGAGGTTCAAGCAATTATCTCATAAACTACACCCTTTGACTAAAAGTTTAAAAAAAAAATTAAAAAGTAGAGTGTAGGTAATTTCACAACCCTGATTTATGCCACCCTAACAAAATTACAACTAATATTGAGATGGTCCCCAAACTGTTTTTCACATTCTGAGCTGCACTTGAACTGTAAAAGACAGCATTTTAGATATGATAAAAATTAGACATGTGTCCAAGCTTAGTACTTCATAATTGTAACACTCTTGTGTCTCCTTAGATAGCATAATTCTAAAAAAAAAAAAATCTATTTGAATGTAACTGCTCATTAACAACTCATATAAGTTGTGTTTTGCAGTTTTGAAATATATGTATGCATGCTACACAAAACTGATTTTGAAGACATATTTTCAGTGTCTAATTGTGTCCAAAGAGGCAATAGATTAAAAAAGTCACAAGTATTTCACGGAAAAAATTATTTCATTTCTTCTGTAGTATTTCTGTTTTAAATAAAATTTAAAAAAATAAAATCCTTCATTTTGTTATTTTTTAATGGGACTTAGCCTCACACAGTAACTTTAAAACATGACTGGAGATGTATCAGGTTGGACAAACCAATATAGTTTGACATCTTTTACAGAATCCAATAGATTTAAGCATCAGCAGAGGGCACAAAATATTAGATTAATCCACAGTAAGTAATGAGAATTATTTTTGTATAGTCACAGTTCTATATATGCAGACTTATATTTGTATGGTCAACTTATGGGTTTCTCCTAATTTTATAATGCTTTCTTAAATTCCAAAATAAATACAGATTAGGAGGTGTAATTGGCTTATTTCAACAGCCAGTTTTACCTCCTGGGAAGCTTCAGTGAACATGGATTTCATTAAGAGGGAGGTAACCTTTCAGATAGTGTGTAAAGTCACACTCAGAATTTTTATTTTTTTCCACCAGATATTTTAGAATAAATACATATTGGCCATTAATTCATTGAAAAATAATTCAGGGATTTCTTTTTGCAACTATTTTAGTTTAAAGCTAGACAGACAGAAATAAGGCCATGGCACTAGAAAACAGACTTCTCAGGTGGGTTTATTTGCCTGGAATATATGGGTCTTGATACTAATTAAATAATAAAAGTTCCTAGAAAAATTCCTAGGAATCCAATTTTTAGAAAATAGGTATAAAGCACAATGTTCAAATGCTGTTTTGCTGGAGACCAAAACAAAGCAAGAACATTATTTTCTTGTATAGCACAATTTTGGCCCTGTATCCATTCATTTGTTCAGACTTAAAGACAAAATTGATGTCAAGAACTTTAGTGAAGCTACATTTTTTTCAAAAAAAATTAAGTTTTCAGCTGCTTTTCAGACTGCATTTTTTCTGGACAGTGCAACAGACTGTTAATAATAGAAGTGAGAACTTTCCAGTGAGCTAAGCCAGAAAATCTGGAAAACAGTGAAGAACAGAATGGACTTGTATTCTAATGTAAAAATGTACCCTCCAAACCTTTTCCCAGGAAATTAAGGAGTTCAGAAAATATTTTGCTTCTCCATTCTGCTTTTAGAAATTTGGTTTACTGGATTTTGTACTATCCCAACAAAAGCAGTACTGCAAACAAAAATCTGAACTTGCGTCAGGATTCCTTTCAAGTTTGTAACCATAATAATATCGTTTCCTGCAAACATGGAAAAATGTTACTACTCTGACATGAAAACATGACCATAAATGCTCATCTAAGCACACCAACTGATATTTTTGTGCAGATCTTTACATTATGGCGGCAACTCACACCCCCAGACTGATCAGAAGAAAATGACAAATTGCTGAGATGATGCACCATATCTTCTGATACCTCATTGAGTGCCTCATAAAGTGCTGTACTGCTTCATAGGGGTCAGTCAGCACATTTAGGGGCAGCTAAAATATCCCCAGCCTGTGCAGCCTAGAACTTTGCCATTGTTGTCAACAATATACTGTTCTACAAATGCACTACTGGCAGCACTCACAAAAATTGTTTATATTGGAATACATATATTTCCTTTCTTCTCCTCAGATAAAAAGAAAAATAAACCAATTTTCACCACAGAAAATATCAGTTGCCTCACAGTGCTTCTCTGGAAGACAGTGTTAAATCTCCTGTTTACCTGAGCAGCAGCAGAATTTCACCAACATCAAGAAATCTTGAAAATTCCCAGTCTTCATCTCTAGTGTCTTGAGAATACATACGCAAGAAGGATCAAGTTGTTACCATGTATGTTTCATAACATTTTCTGCAAGAGATAGCACTATTTCTTGTTTAATGTGCTGTGACATTTGGTGGTGAAATCAAACCTGTAGCTCTAAAGGCTGCCACTATGCATGCTCTGATGGAGCAAGCAACTGAAAATTTAGGTGGATTTTCTTTTCCTTCAAACTGTGAAACAAAATGAATTAAAAATTAAACCTAAACTCTATTCTCCCTTGGTGTTGAACTGTAGGCATGCACCAGAGAAATACGACAATATTTTGGAGCTCCTAAGGCTGGGGTGGAGGCCATAGCATAAAATAAAGTTTAGAGTACTTTCTTCTCCACCGTGGTATGTTTATTACCCTCTCTTACGGTGGCCTGAGAGGTGGACAGCAGGTTTGCCAGATGGGTGGTTGGCTGGTTATGCTTGCACTTTTTCTCTGTACCTCTCTTCACACAGAAAGGAAAAGGAAATTTTTTACTGAAAAGTGGTTTTCCACAGGAGCATTGGTGTTCCTTGGGCTTGATTTTGAGGGCAGCAGCTGGTTGGTGTAAGTGTGGAAGAGATCCATCTCTAAGAAAGGAGTGATGTAGAAGAGGGAGGAGGCAGATGTCAAAGGTTTTGAGAAATATCACTTCAGCCTAAAAATACCTCAGGAATCAAAGCAGGAGAAAAACAGGAATCATTAGGGACACAAAAAAATTGAATAGGTGCAGCTTGTTAATCTATAATAAGAGATATGGGCAGAGTTGTTATGGAAAACTCTAAGTGAAAAACCTTCAGAATTCATAACTGAAGCAAAAATGCAGCTGTGATATCTGAGTATTTGCTGGCTAAAAAATTACAAAATGCAGAAAGCACTGGCTGACCATCCATGCAGAACTCCCTAAAGCCAGCAAAAGAGAATCACAATTTTAGTTTGGCAGTAAAGTTTTTAATCTCTGAAGGAAGGGAAGAAACCAAATTTTTTCTTTCACCAAAGTATTAAAAATTTGCTGTGCACTGTCCTCTCCTGCTCTACCACATGGATGTTCATTAGGTGATTTACAAATCAACAGCAATTATAATGTAACTTGCTTAAATGCTCTGAATGAGAAGACACTAAAGGACTGACAGATAGCAGTGAAGAGCTTTTATCTCTGTGCTGGTCTTGAATGGGAGAGTTAAAATGTTCCACAGTAGCTGTTATGGTGCTACGTTTTGGTTTTGTGCTGCACACATTGTTGACAATACAGGGCAGTTTTCATTACTGCTGAGCTGCACTGACACAGGGTCAAGGCCTTTTCTGCTCCCCAGCCCACCCTGCTGACTTGCACAAGAAGCTGGGGCAGGGGACACGTCTGGGACAGCTTACTCCAGCTGACCAAGTGTACTTTGCAAACCACATGAGGACCAGCTCAGTAGGTCCTACTAGCTGTAGGAAGAAGAAGGAATGGGAGACATTTAGAGTTGTGGACATTCAGAATGGCATTTGCCTTCCCAGGTGGCTGTTATACATGGTACAGGCTTGCTTTCCCCAAGATGACTGAACACCTGCCTGACCATGAGAAGTGGTGAGTGATTTCCTTGGTTTGCTTTGCTTCAGTGCACAGCTTTTACTGCTCTTCTGACTCTATTCCACACTCCCCTGAGTGGAAGTGAGTGAATGACTGCGTAAAGCTTAGTTGCTGGTTGGAATGCAAGAGCACTGACTGATAAGATCACATTTTTCTACACAATGTGAAAAGTAAAATCAAAGAAACTGTTTTCTCTAAACCAATTTCTGTATAATTTCAAAGCTTGCATCTCTATACCAAAATATGCTCTTCCCAGATTCAGATGAGATTTTAATATTAAAAAATTGTATTTGTTTAATTTTAGATATTTCCTGGGGACACTGGTGCAATCATTATTATTCAAAAAGGTTCTTATTTGGGATTTAAGAATTTAGTGGCATGACGATCGGGCATTCTTAGTCTGCGTTTTTCACCTCAACAAGATACAATACCTGTGTCAGAGTACATCTGGAGTAGCCAATTTGCAATAACAAAAAAAATATATAAATATAGTTTCTACTTGCCTAACCTTCTATTTAGATTAGAGCACAGAGTTCATTATCTTTAATAGACTAAAAGGAAATAAATTTTGTAGATAGCAAATCTAATTTAGTGACTGAGTAAAATTAAGATATCTGCAGGTGAAAGATATGGATTTATTTGTGTGTGGTAAAGGTGAGAGAGAATTCTATGCGTCTCGCACAAATGCCAATAGAACCGTGAAGTTAACGGATGTCTGATCACATGGGGATTTTTGCTAAGGCTGTGTTTTGGAAAAGTTTTGTTAATAACTGCCAGTAGTACTAATGTTCCTTCAATTCAGCTATGCAAACATTTTTTAAATCTATGTAATCTAGCAATATTTCAAATCTATGACTTGAAAAGTGATCAGATAAATAATGATTTATCAGACCTGCAAAAGCAAAATCTTTTGTAATAAGGGAAACCAAGTGGTTCAATGCATCACAGCAAATGCCAGAAACAAACATCAGTAACATTCGAAAAAGCTAGTTTTTCAAGGCAAATATTTTTAACACCAATCAGCCATTTAACACAAGATAAAAGCCACTCTAGAGAAAGTCTGCTTGGAAACAGGATTGTTATTTTCTGTTGAGTCTAGGAACTAACACTAACTTTCAAAGATTATTCTTTACAATAGATCTCCTATGTTAGAAAGAAAAGAAAAGCAAAAAAACCAAAAACAACAAAAAGACTTGTAACAAATTCAGAGATTTTCTTTTATTCTTTTTCTTTTTGTGTCTTCAACAATTACTCCAGCAGAAATATATTTGCAAGCAACTTTCAGAAAGGCAGAAGAAAGGACGACATGAATTTAACTGATGGCATGGTTTTGCAAATTATACTGTAAATACAAATAAGGCTTTCCCAGAGCAACATATAAATTGGATCCTTTCTAAATTCCCAGACTAGTTCAGGGAAAAGCTATCTGTACTAAACAAGTATCCCATTCTTACTGTTCAGTCAACTTACAGCATCCAGCAAAAAAGCTTTTGAAGAATTTACAATAAGCTGGAAGGCATCCAACAATTACAGAAGGAGGAAAACTTAACAAGCAGAAAAAAGTTAAGTGTGACTACTACTGTTTCCAAGCACTGCATTCTGTCAACATGGACATTAGGCATTATACACATGCATATGTTTCATGTGTTGACATACATATGAATGCGTGTATCAACTTACAAATTAGTATGGGTAACAAAGCTGGTAGCAGATAATTACAATTTACAAAAGCAGACAATAATGCAGACTGGATTCACAATTAAAATACAGCATTTATGTATGACATGCCATAACTCGCAACACTAGTGATTGCAGACAGAATATTAATTTGCAAAAGGGTTTAGACTTCAGGATAATTAGAGACAGAAGCAGAGATAATTGGCTAAGGTATCACAGAAACAGCAGAAAAATCACTATGAAGTAGAAACCATAGATACAAATAAAAAAAAAATATCCTAAAACAAGAAAACAAAACCGAATCTTCTTAAATATTTTTTGCACGGAGGTGCTTTAAAGCATGTTTTTGCAGGAGTTTTAGGCATACTAAATCAGAAAAAAACCCCATTTATACTCAAGAGGCTAAAGTCTCACCAAACCCACACATGTCTATAGGCCTTTTAGTGTTTAAAATTATGAGATGTGATTCTTTTCATTTATGAAAGATACACCATGAAAACTCATTTTTTTAATTGATCCAAATTAGATGTAAGAATGTAACATAAATATTTTTAAAATGCTTTCCAAAATATATTTCTTCTCCTACCATCTTAACAATAAGATATGCATACTCTGCCTCCACTTGCAAAAGACAGACTCAACACACCCTCTTCAAAACTAAAACAGTAAAAAAAGAAATTTAAAAAAGGAAAGAAAGAATTGTTCCTTGTATGTTTTATGTTTATATCTTATTAGCCCTCTCAGGAAAGATCTCTTTGTTGTTTTTTTCCTTTTACAGGAAGGATCAGGTTCAATTAAATAACTTGCCTGATCAGCAAAAGACTTTAACCAGAACACCATGTTTGCTGAAACCAGTTGTGATATCCACAATTCCAAGACTGTGGGTTAGAAGACTCTTGTGTTATTTTTACCCCCTCCCACAGAGGACATAGCTCTTGGCATCTAAAAAAAGCACCTGCATTTTTAAAATCATAGAGATTTAGAGATTTAAATGGTTTACAAAGCAGACAATATATTGATGACAATATATTGATGCAGCCCAGGAGGGCTCCAAACAGTTTAAATCTGAACAGGAAGAGTCACACCTGAGATATGTAACATGACACTTATTAAGAAAAAGGAATTCAAATAACTTGAAGGGTTTGCAATCATTGAAGTTGCTGGAACAAGCAAGATCTATGTAACACAATATATCAAACTAACATTCTGGCTGAACTGTAATGCATTCAAACTTGGGATAGTGCCACTTACAGTGTCATAAAGAAATCTGTAAAAAATTCAGGGGAAAAATTCACCAAAACAAAACAAAACCAACAAAACAAAAACACAAACAAACAAAAGAACACAAACAAGTGAGCTCTACTGGTGGAGTCACTAACTTACTAACTTCTGAAGATGATGGTTTCAAGAATGTCCCTCTAGGAGGTTATATGTCAGACTCACAGAGGACCTTCCAGCAATGATTGCTTCCTCTCATCCAGAAGCCTAAAAATCTTGCCCACACTCACAAATATTTGACTTTAGGAGATAGATTCCACAACTCCATAAGATCTGCTTTGTTACATTACTAGAAGATCTTTTGTTTTATTAAGGAAGAGTATATCCTTCCTTCAGGAGACTGACAAAATACACCCTTCCTAACAACATTTCTCAAGATAGCAGATATACTTCAAGCTGCAAACACTCATCTGTGTTTGCATTAAGTTAATGCACATAAGCATTTGTTTGCTTTAACAAAAGTCACAACGGGTGATTTTGTCATCATACTTCAAGATGAAGTGTCTGTCTTCCCTTCTACACAAATTATAGCATTAGGAACTCAATCTATAATATTAATCATAATGCTTTCTGCTTAAAATGCAATAAGCATTTTAACCTAGTGTTTCCGAAAGAACCATCCCAATTCAAGGACTACTGCAAAATCCTGAGAATAATAAAAAAAAGGAGGCCCTAGTCAATCCATTTTACTTAGTTTTGTGCAAAGAAGTTCAGTTGCCCTGCAGCAGGTTAAGAAAGAGGATTCTGTACCCTCCCAACATTGATTTCTATGCCAGTTAGGATATTAAAAGAATGGCACTTGTGACTCAGCTGCACTGAGATATTTCTGTGATGAAACTGTGTAATAAATCCAGCTTAATTTAATGGGTACATTTTGCTTACAGCTAATACTTGTTACTGACAGAAACTCAATTCCAAGTTCTTTAGGCTAGAGACTGTCTTTTCCACAACATATTTTTAACATGCAGTACAAAAAGGTTGTGATTCACAACAGAAACAACTGCAGCAGACAGAATCCACTTGTGAATCAGCTTGACATTTGCTCTAGACAGCTATTTCAGAAAATTACTGTTTAACTTTGGGTCATCCAATTAGACGCATAGTAAGTATGTACAGAGAGATTCCCTGGTGGCTTTGTATCATGTCTAGAGCAGGTAAATGACAGTTTTTTCTGCATCAAATTTGCCAATGAAATATTTTTTTAGCAGACTTCAGAGTGATGGAGACAAGGGAAAAGAATGAAAATGCCCTTTCCCAGCCAGTTTCTCCATTCTTGCTCCCAATCACTTTTGAGAGTTCAACATTACATTATCAAATGTACCAACTACAATTTAATTAGTCAACAAAGCCTCAGACACAAAACTAGTCTGATAAGTTTGGTATTATGAAGAGTTAGATATTGCTTCACTTTATGGAGCTGTAAATAGGAATGTTACTCTTGCCAGCCTTTTCTAAATTGAATATGACAGCTTTGATTTTTTTTATATGAAATATAATAGATCAAGTTGAACAGCTGGATAAGCTGGAGCTTTAACCACTTAAAAGGTTCTGTGAAATATTAAATCAGAAATTTATTTACCATATAAGCTATAGGCTTTACAGTTGTAGTCAAAAAACCTCAAAGCTTTAATAGCTAATTTGTTGAAGAAATTATATACTTGTGCATGTAGGATTGTGTGTTTATGTGTAAACACATTTATAATATATGTAGGCAAGGGAGGATTGCATATATATGTACATGTGCTTGTATATACCATCTCTCACGTACGTGTGCGCAGAAATCACTGCGGATGCTTGGCTTTGGTGGGGTTTTATTAAACCTCAATGGGAATTCAAGATGCCTGTGAACTTCCTGACTCAACAAATCTTCCTAGGTTTTTTTCCTATGTGAAATCAAACATGAATGGAATGGAATGGAAGTTAAAGTCCGTTATGAACAGCATTGTCCAGATGCCTTTTTAAGGAGATTTACAGGCACAGGTCATCACCATATGGTCTTGTTTGCACCTTAATTCAGAGGCAATTCTTATAATTGAATCACAACATGAGGCCAGCAGCATGGTTGCCTTTTCCTGGCTGCTTACCAGGCAGGCTGCATGTGCTGGTGCCTGGCTTTGTTCCTCCCCAGGGAAAGGACTTCAAACTTCTCCTTGATGAGCTTCTAGGGGCTCCTGCCTTGGCAGGGTATGACCATGGTTTGACACAGAGAGCAGCACCAAGCCTTGACTCCAGGCAGGGGGAGGGAATTGGTCGTGGCCATAGCGAGCTGCACAGGGCAGCACAGGCTGGTAGGAGAGCAGAGAACCAGGATGTGGGGGCAGAGGTTGGCACTGAAGAGCTGATGAGTGGCCTGGGGTGATGAGCTGTGGGGCACAACCTAGACCCAGAGACCACCCTGCTGGAAATATCTGCACTGGGATCAGAAATGGGCCTAGAGAAATCCTGCACTAGCCTTCAGGTGGAACAGAAAAAGAGTCTGTAACAACCTAGCACATAGAGAAGGACCCCTTTGCAAACATCCCCACTTACCCATCAAGAAAAGTAAAAAACTGTGATGACAGCAATACCACATGCCCTGTTCATAACACTGAGACTTTTCCTGTAGTTTTCATGCATTTATTTTATTTGAGTAGCTTGATCTGGAGGGCTGGGAGTCCTTGAGGGCTGGTGCTTTCCCCATCTGTTTGCTCAGTCCTAGTTTGGTCAGCCCCCAAGACACCCTCCAAGTGACCAATGTAGTGTCAGCCTCTAGCTAGCTAGAGAGGTGTGGGGGCTATTTGTCCTTCTCTGGCCCACAGAAGAGCTTTCTCTGCCCTGTCTGGAAGTGGGGGGCCTAAGAACAGCCTACTCTACTTCCTTCTGAGTCTCTGTGCTCTGCAGGGATAACAATCACAGCAAAGGGTGTGTTTCTGGTTATCTGCAGTTAATTTAGACCCCCACTGGCAGTGGAGGAGTTGCTGGGGAGCTCACTGGCACTGGGCTTTGCAGCACTGCTGAAGGAGGTTGGGAGGGAAGTGAGACCTCCTTGGGAGTTAGAGGGACAGAGACACATGCAGGCTGCTCCCTTGGCACAGGTGGCACAGGTGCCCTGCCAGCCCAGCAGGCAGCAGCTTCTGGTGCACCACTGCACAGCTATGAGTGGATGTTCCTGCACAAAGATCACCATGGCAAAGCTCTTCAGCTCATGAGGACTGCAGGATCTGGAAGAGTGTTGGGTGGCTCTGGAAGTTGTTCATCCAGTTCAGGGCCTGGAGGCTTCCCACAAGATGCCTGGGCACCCTTTCTGAAGCCCACCATTAGGGGGCTTCTTTTCTCTCCAATATAAAATTTGTCAGCTTAGAAAAAAATACTCCAAGTGTAACTGTGGTCTTATGCAGCATATAGGGTTTGTGCCCCAAGGACAAGAACATACTGCCTAGGTCTCCAAGCTTGCAAAGCTCCTCTGAAACCTTAAGAAAACTTATTTCCTTTTAATTCCTTCAGGCCTGGCAGGCTCTCTCAGCTTTGAAGGCATCACATGGTAGTTGTGCTATGTGGAGGAGTGGCAGCTATTCATCTTCCTACTGAACAGTGTTCAACACATGGTACCCAACAAGCTCAGCTTGCCACGGGAAACAAACATAGGTCACTTAAAGAGTCTACTTTTGGCTTTTATTTTTATTGGGGGAGGGGAGTTAAGAAAAAAGAAGAAACTAAAGATCTAGACATCTTCCTCTCCGACAAGGCAGAGTGGCACAGGTATTGTAGGAGGCAATTATTCTATGGTTCTACCTATAACAGTCATTTAAAAGGTATCTACAGGGAAATTAAAGTCTGTAGTCTTCTAGTTTCATTTTTCCTGAAAAATCTCACTGGTGGTGGAAAACCTTATACACAAATAGAACCTTTCACTGAACATCTACGCTCTCTAGGTGTACATAGGATGAGCTTCATACTCATCTCATAAATATTTACATGACGTATGAAAATATTTCTAGATTCACTCTCAATTCCAGTAGCATCTTAGAATACTTTCTGCAAAACATCTTAACCCATATAGTGCCCTGTAGCCTAGTGGCTAGAGATGTTTTTTCTTGGCAACTATTAAAAATAAAGATAAAAGATAATTTCTAGCTTTGCCTCTCATCAGAAGATCATAAAGAGTTTTATCCAGAATTTTTCTCTGAAGACACTTTGAGAGTCATGAGTCTCACTTAAGGAATGCTCAAACTCCTATATGATACTATAGTTTCATCAGTGGAGAATCTGACCAATTATAATATGGGAATTGTTAGGGGCAGGATGGGAGGGAGGGAAGAACAGAAATGAAATAATACTCCTTTAAGTTGTTAAAAAGTACTGCTAACTGATACAGCTCCTAATGTACCTGTAGGAAGCTGACCAACTTCCTCGGCTTCAGAGCTGTAGAGTCAGTCTGTAGGCCCTGAAAATATAACACCGTGTTTTTCAGTGCTAGGATGTTCATAAGTCTTGGTCCTCATAGACAACAGTTTTGTCCCTGGAACTGCTGTCAAGAAACTGGATAAAACAAATTCTATCAAAGCTGTTTATTGCAAATAAAATGCTTGTATTTAAAAAATAAATTATCTTTGTGTTATTACTTTTAAAGTGAATTAACAGCATTAGAGCAGCAACTGGTGAGGGAAAGCCTATGGAAGTTAAGGCTATCTTCGTATCTTCAAAAGACATCAGAATGTGGAATATATAGCTATCAGACACCTTGCTTTGTACAACTGTAGCATTGCTGGACACAATCTGGTTATTGTTTATTCCCTATGTTATTTTTTTTAATTGCTAGAGTTCAAAACATAGATAAACTAAAAATTAAAAATGTTTATTTACCTGTATTTTTTCTTTAATTCATAGCAATCACACAAAAAGTAAAATCACATAAACAAAGGCATTGATTTTAACATCCACAAAGTATCTATTCACACCTCATAAAAAGGGTGAAAAGATTAAGAATAGCCAGTCCTATAATTATTAAACATAGCAATCACACTGTTTTATCTTTTTATTAGAAGACGTATTCCAGATGGGCTCAAAATAAATGAAACACTGGTTAATAAACATACATCAACCCGCCATTCTAATCTAGATTTTTCATAATCCTTCACATAATAATATTGAGATACTGGTGTGCACTTTCATTTTTACAACCTGTCAATTCCATCTTAAGGCTTTTTTGCTTCTGCTGTGAATATCATCCACAACTTCAGTTCAGTACCATCTGCTATACACCTTAGGACTCCCAAACAACAGCCTTTCCCTTCAAAACAGCAATCATTTGGAGTCATAAAATCCCCTACTGTGGTGGTATAATTTGGGAGGCATCACACAATCACAAATTTCATTTAATGTTTCTCCATCAACTATTTTGCTTACTTTTTTCTTTATTTTTATTAGCATTTTGAGCTTGCTAGATAGAATTGGTCCCTTTTTTCCTGCTGACTTGAAAGTGATAAAACATGCAGGAGAGACAGCATGTTAAATTTTCTATGCTGTGATACTCCCTTGTTTATGAAGAATTGTCACCGTTCTGGAAACCTTTGTCATCAGTTCTCCAGTTCTTAAAGACAAGAAAAGAGATAAGGGCAAATTCCAGTGCTGAAGTGGCAGCTGGTTTGAAGACAGCTGAGGGAAGACAAAGATGGTATTTTTTAAGTTTTTTGTAATGTCCTTTGAAACAATATTTCAAGTGTTTCAAATACTCAATCTTGATCTGTCAGAAAGGAAATTATCCGTTTTAGATATTTCCCTTTAGTTTGAAGAAAGCCTTTAACAACCCAGTAGAATCTTCAAAACTGGAAAAATAAAGCATAATTATATTTTCAAAATGCTTCCAGCGGCATATCATGGCTCTGTGCTGAGGCAGTACTGAACCTTGTGGAGCCAGTCTCAGAAGATGAGATGTGTGTGTTGTATGGGTACATAACTTGGACCTAAAGTGAGCTTGCACCAGAAACATCTAGCAGCTCTTGCACAGACCTTCATATGATAAGCAGAGTAAACTAGCCTGTAAAGTTAATCCAGACTGTGAAAGGACTGATTCTAGAATCCAAGCTAGGTTCACTAGTTTTTTCCAGTTTTTCTACAGTCTGCACTGCAATCCATCCATACACAGACTAAGTGCTTGGGAGCTTTGCTTAGCTTTTATTAGTACTCAAAGCATATCCTGGCTTTGTAACTGTGTGCATACTGAGTTTTTCCTGTTTCACAGTTCAGCATCACAGAGCACAAGTACTCACCACACTAGACAGCACTGCTGCATAATTAGGAGTGTTGCCATCACAGGGCACTTCAAATATCCCTCATACCCATAACATCTAATTTTCTTTAGTTTGCTAATTTATGCAGGAAATTATTAAAGCAAAAATTAAATTAAAATTGACTCCAGCTATGCTAAAAATATTTGTTTATCAAATGTTTAGTCAATTCCTGACTGAAAATACACTGTACTTTCTGTGTATTGCAAAAACAGAAGGACATAACAAGATTATGAATTATGGCATTGCTTGAGGAGATATGAACAGCTAAGCTGATCTTGTCTACTTGAAAATAGCCAGAATTGTGGTTATGGTCCAGGAAACTTACTTAACAAAAATCCAAGAGTAATCAAGAATGTTTGAATACATACATAAAATCATGATAGCACAATGTACATCAGGCTGAGATTTTTTGTTAGCTATCACAGAGGAATGCAGTTTGACTGAAAAAAATATTAAATAAAATTCCAGGAATCACTGAACTCTTACTGAAACTTACAGTAAGGTCCAACAGCTAGTATGAAATGAGAAATAAAATTATCTCTGTTTGAAATGACTGCTCTAGATTTCCACAGCTGTCATGGTGCAGAAACAGCAAGGACATTCTTCTTTATTTATTCTTCTCTATTTGTCTCTATTCATATCCTTTTTTTTTCTGGTTGGTTGGTTGGTTGGTTGGTTGGTAGTTTCACTGATGTGTTGACTGGTTGATTTGTTGTTACACAGGTCTGCTATAACACAGAATTAAGAGTTTTGTATTTAATCATGAGCTATGCCATTTCACAAACAGGTTCACATACATAGGCCAGTACAAGAATTCTACACTTACAGGATCACAGAATAGTCTGAGTTGGGAAGAGCTTTAAAGATCATTTCATTCTAACTTCCCTGCCATGGGCAGGGACACCTTCCACTAAACTGAGTTGCACAAAGCTCCATCCAGCCTGGCCTTGAACACTTCCAGGGATGGGGTAGCCACAACTTTGACAGAAGTGCTGAAAAACTAAACAAGTGTTTAGATACCATGATTTTTCAAAGCCAGTTTCCCTTCAGCTTCAGGACTCAGCAGTTCACCATTTTTGAGAGATTTTGAGGATTTTTGAGAAAGCAAGTTACTACCACATGCTTTTGAAATTAGTTGCAGCCTGGTCCTCTTAGGCAATTTCAGAGTCATCTGTGGCCCTTAACACAACTTGCTCTTTATCTTTCACTTCTGGTTACAAGGCATTAATGTATCCTATGCTGCTTCTTTTCATGTTCTTTCTTTTCATGCCAGGAGTTAATTTATTTTTTTTTCTGAGACTAAATACTTCTTGTTTAATCTTCTGATATTCCTATTAAATGAACACACAGCAGGAGATAGCAGAGAAATAAAAAACTGTATGTTAGAATCAACAGCAAAAAAAAATTCTCCTTGATAACTGCAGTCAAAAGCATTCAGAATACAAGCTGGGAAGGCAATTATACAGAAGACATTTTGCTCTTCTTTGTGAAAAAAAAATAACTTTGTTAAGTCTCTGTGTTACACTATATTATATTGAATTATTTCATAACCCATTCAGATTTCTCTGATTCAGCAGAAACCTTATAAAAATGCATCTTACTTTCAGCCACAGTGCCAGAAACATCAGATACTTCAGCTCCATGACTTTATAACTATATTTACATCATAATTTTTTTGTACATGTATTAGAACTCCTAAGTAGGGCATAAACAGGGACTATATGACGTGCCACTTTAAAGAAATAGACAAATGTATTACCTATATATCTTCCCTGGAAGATAAAAGTTTCTCATACTCAGCATCTAAAGGCTGGTGTTTAAAGCAAACGTATTAAAGTCAATTTTCATTTACCTGACTTTGAATATGAATTAATCTTTTAATCTCTATAAATTGAAACACTGTGTTTTAGGTGGTGGCTCTCTCTGGCATCAGAATTCACAAGCACACTTGGATGCATGAAAAACAAGTACAAAGAGAATCCTGTGCACAATAAGACGAGTCATCATACTGATAAAGCCCCAGTGTCATCATCACATTGACGGGGCACATAGGAGCTGGTGACAAGCGATAAAGAAAATTGTATAGAGGAGTTTGAAGAGCAGGTAGAAAACAACAAGCAAACAAACAAAACACCAACCAAACCAAACCAAACCAAAACAGAACAATCTAGCTTAACTTGTGATTATATGAATGCTCAAAAACACAAATTTCCTTTTGAAATTTCTTTTTTACCAATTTATAAATATGGAAATCTTTGCTAAAAAGAAGGCCACCTACAGAGTAAGTAATTCATATTATGGATGAATTCCACTGAAAAAGTTATAATTAAAGCAGGAAACATTTCTTTTGTGTCAGCTTCAGAATAAATGTAAATGTTCACTCGCATGTCTTTGGTTAGCCTTTTGAAGGCAGAAAAAGTAGGGGGGAAAAAAATCATCTTACTAATTGCAAACAAGCCTCTCTCTTTCTGCTCAATTAAAATTTAAACTAAGTGGAATAATTGTACATATGGCATGCATAACAACAGCAATAACATCCTCTCCAATTCACTGCAATGGAAGTCTCCTCATGTTAATGGTATATAATGTCACCAAATTTAAAAAATTTAATTAAATATAAAGAAGCCTTATACAATGAAAAAAATTATTATCTGACAGGACCCCAGGAAATACATTTACAACTGTAAGATGGCCAAAGGTTTAGCAAAGGATGGCATTCATCACATAGACCTGTTTCCTGGTGTAAGCAATACACTTCTCCCAACAGAGGGTGTGCAAGATGCTATTGCAACACCAGATGTTTAAGCTTCATAAACCCAAGACCCAAATACAGTAGGAAAGAACTACAAATTTTGAGTCACATCAGATTAAATTGAATGTCATGATCTCTATGATTAAAAGACAAATTATTCAAAAGGGCTGTTAATGAGACCCTGACACTAAACTTTTTTGTGATTGTTGCTGACTGGCTAACAAAAATTCTGTAATTCTGTCATAGATTAATATAATATTTTTTGATTATTTGGAATATGAGTACCAGTATCAAAAATTTCAGTCTATTTTGCACACATAGGCAGTCCACTTCTCAACAAAAAGACCTCAGTTTCTTGTTAATTAGAATGTTGTGATACTACAAAATTTATGAACATCATGACTGGCTATCATATTCCTATGTATCTTTAGCTGAATACTGTGTCATATGTCATTAGGCCTGAACATTACAATATCTTCTTTCTTGATGCCCATTCTCATTGATTTCTTTAAGCTGTAGGTAATACAGGTTCTAGAAACAGCTGATAATCTTTATCTTTTAAACAAGGTTTTTACTGATTTAGAACTTACCCAATTGCATTTTTTAACAGAAAAAACTAAGACACTGTCCACTCTAAAAGAAAAAATTACATTAAATTATCATAAATTGTTTTTAATCAGTATTAGAAGGGCAACAAAACTTTAAGCAAATTCAAGCATACTTTGATGGATTGGGGGAAAGAATAAACCACTCACATGACCTTTTTAAGTCATATTTTTCCAGGAGTTTTAATATTATGAAACACATTTCTAATCACATCAAAACTGAAGATTTCAGCTTCCATAAAAAGATTTCAGTACAACTCATAGACAGCTAGCATCCAGCCTACAGTTTGTTGGTTTCACAGACTTCTTTTTCTTATTGATAATTTAATTCTAATTCTATATACATAAAAACTGTTGCCCTAACATGACTTGAAACTGATTTCCTTTTATTCTAACTACTTTCATTTTTTTGGTTTGGTTTAAGATTTTTTGTCTGAGACTTTTGATATACAAACCAGCTGCATTCGTCAAATGCACATCCTGAGCCTCTAGATTGGAGGGCTGAAGGAGAGAGAAGGGAAAGCAATGGCTTATAGAGAAGGACATACTAATTCAATACCCAGTCAGTCTTCATTGATTAGGTTACTATCAAGTTTTTATTTCTTCTACCTCTTCCAAAATAGTGATTTCTTCTTGAAGATAAGTTGCATTTAATTTTCTGAGGCAAAGAAAGACATAATAGGCATAGAAACAAAAAGTTATTTCCATTAGAGGAATGACAGTCCAATGTCTACAGCAAGTTAACATGAAAATATCTGATAGACACTTCATGGTTATTCAGAAATAGAAATCTAATAATTATGCAAATCAAACCTTTCTGAGTCAGAGTGCGGGGATTTACATAATTGAGAAATAAACTTACAATTATGGGTCAGTGATGGCACAGCATCAAGGTACTCGAGAGGAAATATCTCAATGTCACTGTATTTAAACCAAAAATATGGAGTAGTTGAAGGGCAATAGATGTAGCATATTAAGCCTGAGTCTACAGAAATATGAACCTATGAAAAATCTCATTCTATGCACCTGAGTAAAGTACAAATTCTCAGCTGCTAAAAGCCTACACAGCTTCACTGACTGAAATGGAACTACATCAATTTCAATAGCTACAAAGGGAGCACTGGTAGAATAGGTCAGTATGCTATGCAATCAAGATAAAGACATGGAACCAAGATAAAAGTTCTTAGAGAACTACAGCCTTTCCAACCCCCATCTCCCCACTCCCATTTCCTCACCAGAATGAATGCTGTTTGGAAGCAGGATTATCCCTAATGTTATGAAGACCTGATCAATTCCCTACCAGTACTGAAGGTGCAAGTGGAGCAACAGTCTCACAAGCTCTCTGCTTACACACCAGCACCCACAGATTTAGGGTCATATGCTTGGGCAAAACCTTTTTGCCCAAAGAAGAGATTAGATATTTTTTTCTGATTAAATATTCCTCCAGTTACAGCAGGTAAGTGCCTGCTCAATTTAGTTTGATTTTAAATTTCACAAACACATGAAAAGAAAGTTCGAAAGTTAAATATTATTTTTACCTTTTTTTAATTTCATCAAGAGGAAGTAGAAAAATTTTAAAAAATGCCTGCAAGAGGAAAAATAAAGCTGTCACCCTTGTTCCAGCATTATTAAAAAAAACTAAAGACCTTGAGAGGCCTCACAACAGAGTATGTGCTAATTTTAAGATAACTACTAAAAGATTATATAATTTTCTATGTATCTCTTCAGACCCTGAGAGTTTGGACCTCTATTCCTGTTTGTGATTTTCAGATTTTTCTTTTCTTCAAGCAAAAACTTCACTACAGTTTTTCAGCTTAATTATCCTACTTTCTTAATTATTTAGCTTCCTGCCAAACATTGTTTCCACCTCTTTTTTTGCTCATGCTGAAATCAATGGCATCAATCCCTGGAATGTCAATCAAGAGGAGGGAATTAATGAAGTCACATAAATTTGTCAGATGTTACAGACATTTCTTAAACCATGTAGCAAAAAGAGAGAAAAGTGTGCTAGTCTTAAGATAGAAACCAGATTACAAACACACACATATAGTCTGTATTTGTTCTCTGTGACAAGGAGCTGGAACAACAGGAAAAGATTTCCCTGAGTGAAAGACGACTATTAACCCTCGGTGACACCTCATACATTATATCACAGAAGGTGTAAGGATTCCCAGTTGAGCTTTGCCCTTACCTTTAGCATTTGTTACTTTTCTATTGAAATTTCTTCCATATACTTAGCCAAAAGAGGTCTGTCCTTTGATTCATCTGCTTGCTTGATTGTTTCTTTGTTTTTCTAAAAACCTAAATAAACCCACAGGATGATTTCTGTTTAGGTAGCTGAAATATATCTAAAGGCAACTGAAATAAAATTATCACATCAATAATGAATGTACTGTCAGGTTCATGATGGGTTTTCATGTTTTGCTGTGTGCAGTCTGTTTCCTACCTGTTGGGTTACAAGAAATTTTCTCAAAAATCTGTGTTTTCCTCTGTCCAGTTTCACTTTCAATTGCTATTTTATAAGCAGTTAGAAAAACACAACACAAAAGCAGAAACAACACTTGTTTAAAAAATTAATCTGTTTAAAAAAAGTGTGTGTTCTTGTTTGTCAACATGAAGCATATACATCAATTATAAATTACTGGTTATAATAAAATTCTGTTATATCAAAATACTTCTGTAAGGCAGACTCAGAAAATATAACAAATATAAAATAAAGGAATGACTCAAAGTGCCACTTTAAAACAGAGAATGTGTACTACACAACATATGAGTCAGACTTTATATCAGCACTGATTTTGAAAGGAAAGTATTTATCTTTTTAAATTGAAACAGTTTGGGTTGTTGTTTTTTTTTAAATAAAGAGAAGTATTTAAATAGAAGAAAGTTATTTTAATGCCTGTGATATTCAGTGACTTCCCACTGGCCTTATACAAGTGTTTTCCACCTCATATTATACTACTTAATCCTACTAAGTTAAATGTTTCTGCAGTAAATTTAGCAGAAGCTACTATTTATTTTAGCAGAAGCTATAAATCAAATCAATTTCCACCCTTATCTGAAATCTCATATAAACATGGACACTTGTTTTTCTTTCATTCAAGATGGTCTGACAACAAAATACAATCCTGAACTGAGTCAAAAAAATCCTTCTTCTCCTTAGCTGCAGTGAGAAGGTTTGCAGTGAGCCTGCAAACCTGCAATTCATATATTCATAAAATCATGGATTTGTTAAGGTTAAGGTTGGAAAAGACCTCTTAGATCATTAAGTTCAACTGTTTACCTAACCCCTTTGTGGTCATCACTAAACCATGTCCCCATCTACTAGACCCACCTGCCTTTTGAGCACTTCCAAGGACAGTGATTCCACCAGTACCCTGGACATTCTGTTCCAATGTTTGAACACCATTTCAGTGAAGAAAGTTTTCCTAATAGACTTCCTAAACTTCTTCTGGTGCAATTTGGAACTGCTGCTTCTTCTCATTGTGTCACTTACTACCTGGGAGAAGAGGTGAACCCGCACCTATTTAAAACCTCCTTTCAGGCAGCTGTAGAAAGCAGTAAGGTCTTCCTTGACCCTTCTTTTTTCCAGGCTCAACAATCCCAGCTCCTTCAACTGCTCCTCATGATGCCAGGTGAAGAATTGCTTGCCCCAGGTGGGCTAACACAATGATAACTTTACAAAATCATTAGGCTATGGAACTACACAATCAGAAATTACAATAAACATTAACCAAGGAGAGGAGTAAGAAACTATACTTCATTGATCTAAGGACTCAAAAAATAATGAGCTACACCAGATATGTTAACTTCTCTCCTAATTAGGAAAAATAACATCAGTTCACCACATGGTCAGACACAACTGTAAGGTGACTGACCACCAGAGATCACCAACAACACCCTCAAGAAAGAGGAACCTGTGTGCTGATGGAAGGGAATATATGTTAATGGCTTTTGGGAAATTATTGTCATGTATGTTTCTTCTGGGAAAACCTATGAATATGTATGTAAAATATAGTATGCAAACAGGAGCTTTTTCCATACTCAGCATGTAAAACAGGTGGAGCTATCCCCTGTGTATCTGGTGACACAATGAAGAACATCCTGCTCCCAAATACAAAAATTATAATCTTAAGGAGTTTGCTTTTTTGCTGGTTTTTGGCATCACACACAGACTTTGTAATCCCTATCCAGCTTCAATGACCTTCTCCAAACAGCACTTCAAAAATCTTTCTTGTTGTGAGAGGTCAAAAACTGAATACAGGATTCAAGGTACACCAGTGCCGAGTACAGGGAAAGGATTCCTTCCTAATCACGCTTGACACGCTATTTCTGATATTCACACTAACAGCGGCAAACATAAAAACCTGGCTTAGCTTCTACACTAATTAAGAGCTGTAAATATTTTTCTTATCTTGCTTTTCATATTGCTGGAGATTTTTTACACCTCCTTAATAAGTACATGGCATCAGCTGCAGTACCAGGCTGCTGGACAAAAGGGAAAACCTCTACAGCTCCAGCAGTAGTAACAATCAAGACCTTGACAGTAACATATGGCAAAGACAGTGAAAGTACTGGAAATTAATATGGTAAATACAATAAAAGGGATTTTAAATTACATCTTGTACATTTTTTAATTAAAAAGGCAAGATAGTTTTTTACTTCCTGGCTAAATTTTTAAAGACAAGCAAGATGTGTGGTTGAGGTTTACTGTGCTTAAACAAGCTTACATTACTCAAAAAAATGTGGCATTATAAGGTGAATTAGGAGCTCACATTTTAGTAACAAATTTCCATTTCGTTTTTGGTGACAACTCCCAGCAAATAATGATATTGATCTTAACAAAGCAGTTAATTCTCTTGTTCCAAAATGCATTTCCATTACAAACTTATTAATTCCTAAGAAGTGGAAAGGTTTACCATATGTGCTTTTTTCTGTTCAAAAGGAAAAAAAAATCTAATATTCAATTGACTAATCAAATTCACTCTGAAATGTAAAGAGTTCATAAAATTAATGTTTCTGACTGATATTTGTATTTATCATTGTACTGGATTTGGCCAGGACGAAATTTACTTTCTACACAGCATCCTTTGCATGTTATGCTCTGCATTCATGGCTAGAACACTGCTGGTAGCACACTTGTGTTTTGTTCATGGCTGATCATGTCATGCTTGCAAAATCATTTCTCTCTTCTTCACTGTCCTTTGAGCAGAGTGAGAGTGGAGGGCACATAGCCAAAAGAGCTGACCAGATCTGGCCAATGCATTATCTCTTACATATGACATTTTGCTGAGCAATGAAAGTTCAGGGACAGGAGGAGGGAGGGATCTTTGTGGTTCTGGTATTTGTCTTCCCAAACAACCTTTATGCTTTTTCCCTGCTTCCCAGGGAGCAACATCTTCTGGGAATGGCAGACACTTTTCATTTTCCTTTCCATGCAGCTTTAACTTTTCTTATTAAAATCCCATTGCCTCTATCTGTGAGTATTCACACCTTCTTTCTATTTTGCCCTCAGAGCTAGGTGGATGTTTTTGGGGCAAACCTCTACACTCACTCCATGACTTTACAAGATTTTTTTTCCTCTCTCCATTCACTTTAATATTTCCTCTCTCCTGCTTGCCTTCTCTGATTAATGTGGAAATATTTACTTTTTTTCCTTCCTTCCCCTTCGTATTTTACTGTGGAAAGGAGTGTTTGAACATTTTTAAAATACAAGGATAATTCAATGAGACAAATGAAACAACTATACATGTCTCTGATGACACACTAAATTAAGATTCTTCAACAGAATTATAAGATACTTCATTTTCATAGAACCAGAGAATATGCTGAGTTGCAAGGGACCCATCAGAATCATTGAATACAAGCCCTGGCCCTGCAGAGGATACCACAAGAGTCACACCATGTGTCTAAGAGCATTATACAAATGCTTCTTGAACTCTGTCAGGCTTAGTGCTGTGACCACTTCTCTGGGGGAGCTTGTCCCAGTGCTCAAATACCTTGTGGGTGATAAAAATATTTAAGAATATCCATATAGATATCCCTTCACAATCTTATAAACAAGCACAAGGACATACCTTTGAACCTAATTCCAAATTTCCAAAAATATAATCTGATTTTAAGGTGGAATAATTCACGATGGCAACATAGAAAACATGAAGAATATTTTAAGAGACATTGCAGAAGAATCCCGTGGGCTTTTACATAAAAATTTTCTTGATGCAAGAAGACATCCTTCACAATGAAGCATTTCATTCGCTTTTCTTCATTGTAAGTCAAAGTACTTGTGGAAAACTGAAATCAGAATATGAAGACCCTTGAAAGCTCTGTGAAGTAAGAAATTGGTTAAAATATGAACCATGTGACTTCCTCTTGATCATTTCTAATATGATGAGAAGAATCAAGATTTTTCAGTAAGCAACATGATGAAAAATCACCAGTGTGGGCATACACAGAAAACCAGCACATTTTTTTGTACATGCTTGAGTATCTGAAAAAACTCTAATGTTTCTCCACACAGCAGTGCTGAAACACATACATAGTTCAGCATGTTTCTTGCCACTTTATTCACCAACACAAAACAAAAAGAAAGCAAGAACAAAATAATTTTTTTTTAAAAAGGGCTTGGTGGCTGTTACTCAAAATACTAAGACAGAGTAGACACCCTAGAACCAAAGCAAATACCGTGGATGGAGAACTGTGGATCTTACAGAGTAGATGAGAATTGCTTAAGAATGGACAACGTTACTTACAGTATGCATTAGAGAATTATGTATAAGGACAGGGAAAGAAAATTTTTAAGGGCAACCTTGGTACAGAATAAAAGAAGTAATGACTAAACAAAAATGAGAAGGGAGAAGGCAGTTTCTAATTGTCAGAATACAAGGCTTGCCAACAACACTCGAGAGCACTGATTACGTGAACTTGGGAAAAGGGAAAGGAAGTTATGGCATTTCCCATCCTGCTTGACAAGGAAAACATGCATTTATAGATTTTAGAAAAGTTATATCTATCAGAAAGCAGGTTGATGGAGCAATTTTTGAGATAAGACTCATGAGTCTTCCCACATGAACAACAAATATAATTTCAAAAATTATGCTTAGAGGTTAGTATAAGACAAATTTGTAATAAAAAACTATAAACCTGGACAATTTTAAAATTATAATGGGTAGCCAACCTATTCAACATTCAGTTAAGAGCAGGCAACCAAGTCAAGAAATGCAGTGAAGAATGTGGTGAATCATTTACAAACTTCATCAGCACATTCTCTAAATAACTTGTAAGTCTGATATGACATCCTAGAGGACTTTTTGTTAAGTAAAAAAATCACTTGGTATGTGGAATTAACACCTATGCTGGTTTATAAAAACAATGAAAATAAAAATGCTTCCAATAGCCAGTGAAAGAAGAAAACAGCACCAGCTGACTTCAGATAAATTGAGTGCTTGTCCTGCTACTGTCTATCCATCTATATCAATCTAAATTCTATGGCTGCTTTCTTTTTATATCTTCAGAACTTTTCACCAAATATATTAGTAATATCAAATTATAAGTTCTTTTATGAAAAAGAACTACATTTTCAACAAAGAAATGACAAGAAAATAGTAGTTTTCTAAAACAGCTAAAAATGCATTGAAGATTTTGTAAAATTAGGGGAGAAAAAAGAAATAAAATAGATATGGTTTAAAATGCATGGTTGAAACAAAGAAAATATTAATGTAACTTTTTTATTTGTCTAGAAAAACAATAAAATAACCTTGTGAAATTTATGCATCCATTACATAAGTCAGGCTCTATCTTATATGACGTTAAAGCTGCGGTAATAATCACACAGTACCCCTCTCTCTTTTCCTACCATGTGACAATTTCTGCAGATCTCTCCATGTAATTGGTGTGGAAGGGAGAGAGAGTAGGGTATTGCTCACATTTCTGAAAACAAATCTCAGCTTTCAAGTTGAATCAGCAAGCTTCAGAAACCTTACAGAAGTTACTATGAATGATGCTTCCAGTATTCTAATGGAAGTTGAATTCATTGAGACAGAGTGAGACACTCTACAGAAGTAAGAAAACACAGAGGATGCCCATTTGTGGGACAGCGGGGTCTGTAATATAATATGGCTAGAAATCAGTCATAGAGTACTTACATTATTAGTTACAGCCACTACAACCCTGAGCAGTACCACAGGATATTTACAGTTTATGAATGTGAAGACATTATCCCACAGGAATGGAGGAGACAGCTGCAGGAAATGTGCAAGCTGGAAGCAAAGTGAAACATTTGTGGAGCTCCAGAACTATTTAAAAAGTTTCAAAGATATTCTGGAAGTAGAGGAAAGACCTATAGTGCACCTGACAGTCTTTTCCACAGTGCTGGAAGTTTCATCTGAATACATTAAACTAATTTATTATGCCAAATAATCCCTTTCAATCAGTTTCATTGCTACAGTGTACTCATTGCTGTAGTCTTCTCCCTTCAACAGTTCTACTCAAACACCTGATTAAAAAGAAAAATTATATGAAGATACAATTAATTCTATTTCCTTTAACTAAACTGATCTGGACAGACACTAAAATGCAGGCAAGTGTCTAGCCTAAGGCTTGGTACTGCAAAAGAAATTAATGTATATGAGTGTATGTAATTTCTGAAAATTTCCACTATGGCATCAAAAGTCAAAGCAGATCATGGGAACACTTTTCCTTTGGCAAAATGCCACTGCTTTCTAAGGCATGAATTATATGGAATCAATCACTCCTATGCCAGATAGCTTCCCTTCTAATAAACCTTTCTACATCTAATGTATGGCTTCATATTAAATTGTTAGATATTACAGAAATCTTCAGTAGCACTAAAACGGGGGAGCAAAATCTTTGTATTCTATAGTATACTTATGAAACATGATTCCTAACAATTTGATCAAAGTCTCTCTAAAGTGGTTGTGAAATGGGAATAACAGAAATGTGTAATGCAGATTTTTGTGCCTCTAGGCCATAACACCAATCCCAAGGATAAGGCAAACTGCGATACATGTAGCATTTGTGCTGGACCGCCGCTTTCAGCAGCTGTATGACAATCCTGGGCATACATTTTTACTCCAGCCAGGCAAGGAAAGGACATGAAATGCCAATGAACCAAGGTGCTCTCCCCGGCTTGCTCTACTATCAGTGCATTTTGCAGAGCCACAATAAACAGGGTTAAATTAGAGAAATTAAGATTACTGGATGAGTGGGGGCTGCTCTTTGTGAATGTGGGAATTGTGTGGACAGAGTTAGCCACATTCCACCAGGTTTAGGATAAGATCAAAGTATAGAGTAAGAGTGGAGAGAAGCAGCTAGAAGCTGCTACATGTCTCCCATATTGGACAGTATCTGTCAGCTCCACCTACTCAAACCTCTCCTTTGTTCATACCACTTCTGGTGCCAAAAATATGTCACATTAAGAATCTCAACCAGACCAGAAAGCAAATCTCCCCTGCACTTAGCTGCCATTTCCTCAGCACTCTGCTGTCAGACAGAAGACATATGAGTAGGTAGCTTGCTTGTCATCACAAAAATCACCCAGATACACCACTTGTGTCACTATCTGCCCTTACAGACTGCCTCTGTGGTCCCTGCAATGTCCCCTACAAGCTAGGAGCAGTTTGCATCTGGCTGAGGTGGAAATGTCCTTGCATTTACCTTTAGACTCCTTACTCTGCCTCTATATGTGTGGCATGGCCACAACAGTAAATTTCCTACTCACGTTACAAAAGACAGAACAATGCTAAGCCACAGCAATTTCTACCAACAGGTGTAATTGCTATGCTTTCTATGTACAAGTACAGCCTCTCTAAAATGAAAATTTCCTTCCCAAAAACAGAGGACCATAGAGATTCAGAAAAAATTACCTTCCTGCTTCCCACAGCATGGTACTTCTTAATATATAGATATTTTTTGAAAGAGAGCTGGCTAATTTCTATCTTGACACAAATGCGGAACAGCTAAATCTTCTGGGGTAAAAATCTTTCTGAAACTTCAGAAAGCCAAGCTTATACAAGTTTGGTGGCACACTCTTTTTAAAGACCACTGGTAAAATATAAGTTAATAAAAGTCTTTCAGGCTGAACATTGAGCTATGAGCGCTAGAGCAACATATGGTCTTTTTTACATGAAAGAGACAGTCTCTGACTGTGAAATGCTACACTTTGTTTATCATCCCTCTCAAAACCAGCAAAAGTCCTACAGCCTCTACTGTCCCTGCATTACAGAATTTCTGCTAGCTAGCCAGTCCTTGTTTTTTGCTAACAGATGCTGATATTTTACTTGCAGCAATAGAAAGATAAAGCAAAATTCTCATTAGCTGTCTGTACATTGCTTTTTGCCACAGTTGTTGCTGTATCTGGACACAGACTTTCAGAATTCTCCTTTTGGTCAGAATGAAGACGAAAATTGGTTCTTAAATACAAATGTATTTTAAAGCTGTGTAATACATAAGTAATAAAATATGAAGGGTGAAATGTAGGATGAGATATGATGAAAAGATAAAACAAGGAAAAATCATACCTGATAAAGGTGTTTGATAAGAAGTAACCTTGACTGTAATAGTGAACACAATTTCAAAATATGCAGTACTAATCTAGCCTTCATTAATCTGTTGATTTTGTTCTGTTATTGTTTGGTTTCATTTCCATTAAAACCACCTCTTTTGCAGTTCAGATAAAAATTGTGCTCACATTTCAAAAGACCTACGTAAGAGATGAATCTGGAGAGAATCAATTTCTAAATAACAATTTGACAAGATAGCCAGCGCAATTGTAGGAAGGAAGAAGTGCATAATCCACACACAAATTCCAGTACCTTTGAAATTAAAAAGCTTCTTGAGGTGTTCTAGTGCAGTATGAAAACCCTTCAGAATTGGAAGAACAGACCTGGGTATATATTGCAACATTAGCAGAGAGTGAATAGAAGTCACAATACATTTCGAAATTCCTGGCTGAAGATGTACATTTCTGCTACTTTCTAAAACTCCTCTCTCATATACCAGGCAACTATTGTCTCTCTAATATTTACAGCCACCGAAAACAACAGACCAAAACACAAGTGAAAACTTTGAAGCTTCAGATCCATGCAGCACTATTAATTAACAGCTTTCCAAAACTCTCAAGTCTACAAGCATGCCTCTTAGACAATAGAAGACTACTCATTTAGTTCAGAAACATCTAGAGAAATCAGTTTTGTAATGTTTTTGTTCTTTGCCTTTCCTAAAGCCTCAAGAATTTCTTTCTATTCACATCATTTATCCTGAAAATACCTTATATGCCTCCCAGAAGTTTATAAAGTTAAATAGGAGAAAAATGCTGAAAAAACTCTAAGGCCTTAAAAAATCTGAATCTTGCACTTTGGATTGCATTCCACCATATTTCAAAGTGCATATACATCAGTGTTTCCTTCCAATCAGCTGACCCTTGATGGTGTACAAAAAAATTAAAGCCTTAAATTTATTTTTTAAAAATGTTGAGAATACAATAATATTCACCTGTTTTCCCTTTAAATAATTTATGTGGCTTGGTTAAATTAAAAATTCCAATGGAAAAGTTGTCCAGAAAAGTTTATCATCCTTCAAAATAAGTATTGGAATGATCAGTGAATTCTCAGTCAGTGGTTAGTGTGCCTTGGTTTTTCTTTGTTTCCCTTTGTTTTTATATCGATATAGTTTTCAAATAAAAGATAGAAATAGATCATAAAGAATTCATTGGGAGCTTTTGAGGAAGGAAATTGAAACCATCAGCCAGATATAAAAGCTCTTGAAATTAGTAACTACCCAGAGCATGAGGAACGGACTACAATTCCCAGAAGATAGCATGTAAAATGCAATACTTAAGTACCACAAACATGGCTGACATTTTGTTTTGCAGAGTTCATTCCTATTCCAGTATTACAGAGGTGCCACTTACAAATGTTATTCTGATAGTTCACAGTGGCACTTCCCATGTGTATCTGCTACAATGATTTTAAATAAATCAGAAAATATCAGGAGCCAGCAACTGGATAACTACAGTGGATAACCTACAACTTCTTCACAAGCTGGTTGCTAATGAGGTAAGGCTGTCGTTTGGTGAACATGTATTCCAGAGGAAATGCTTTACTAAACTCTTTTGTGATAGTAGAAACAGTCAAACAGAGAATATATCAGAATTAAAACATACAAAAAACTTAATCCATATGAGTTCCCTGAGGGGGCTGAAAGCAACATGAAAAACGAATTAGGTTAACATAACACTACAAAAAGAAATTACTGACCAACTCTGACCAAGATACCTTACTGATGACTTCAGCAATTTCATCTGAAAATCTTCTCATCTCCACTTGGTATTGTAAATGCAAAACTATTTTACTTATTGACCTGAGCATCTCAGAGCTATTCATATTTCTGATTTGATTTTAAACACAGAAAATAAGCTGGTTTTCCTTCACTTTTACTTTTTTCAGCATAAAAGCAAAACACCTCTAACAAAACTGTAGCATCAATCCAATTGTTTACTTAGTGAAAAAGTGTCTACCTTTACTGTAAAGCCTTATAGTACTAAAGACAAAAATGGGAGTACTATAAAACACAGACATTTACTGTGCCATTTCCACAAATCTAAGTTAATAGCAAATGAGATGTAGTCCCAAGATCATACTTTTAACAGGAAATCCTACTAACAGGCTGTACAGATCTTCAGGACAATTCTTCCTGTACCTGGGGAGGAACAACCTAAAGTGTCAGCACAGACCGGGGTTGCAGACAGACAGAGCAGCTCTGCAGAGAAGGGGCTCTTGGTGGATCACAAGTTGTCCATAAGACATCAGTGCCCTTGTGCCCAAGAAAGTCAAGGGTATCCTGGGTTACATTAGGAAAAGCATGGCCAGAAAGGTTGAAGGTAGTGATTCTGTCTCTCTTCCTGGCCCTGGTGAGGCTGTGTCTGGAGTGCTGTGTCCGGTTCTGGGCTCATCAGTAAAAGAGAGACAAGGAGCTACTGGAGACGGTCCAGAAGAGGGTCACAAAGATAATTTGGGATCTGTAGCACCTCTCTTATGAGGAGAGATTGCAGGATCTGGGCCTGTTTAGTCTGGAGGAAAGAACATTTAGAGGGGATCTTATTAACACATATAAATATCTTAAAGGTGGGTGTCAGGAGAATGGTGTCAGACTCTTTTCAGTGGTGCCCAGCAATAGGATGAGGATCCATGTCCATAAATTAAATACACAAGTTCCACATCAACATGAGGAAGAACTTCTTTACATTGAGAGCGGCAGAGCACAGGAAGAGGCTGCACAGGGAGGTGATGGACTCTCCCTCTCAGAAGATATTTTAAATCCACCTGGATATGTTCCTGCTCTGGGTGACCATTGGCTTGGAAGTGGGATTGGACTGGATGAACTCCACAAGTCCCTTCCAACCCTAATAATTCTGTGATTCTCACCCTATAGCAGGCAGGGATATGCAACAGAGAAAATTATCCACAAGTGTGCAAAATGGCATTATCGCAAACATCTGCAGAATTTCTTTACAATATTCACTTCTATTAATCCAGACATCCGATGCACAGTACAGCGATACTCGTTCCATGAGTCAGTGAAGCAGTTCTAGAGCTGTACAGAACAAATTCCTCTGTTTACTGAAGTTGCTTGCAATATCCACAAATGTTGATGAATGTCAGGCAGTGTTCACCCATGACTTAAGATATTATTTCATTTTCTCTCTTCTGAACATTATTGCATTATAGAAATATTCAGTCAGGTTTTATATTACTGATCTCAAAGTTGACAACACAGCAGATAGCACTCTTCAATAAATCTGCTGTAATCAACCTGCACATCAGGCCATGCATTTCTATAGTGCTGTAACATTACAGTTGGAACTGGCCACATGAAGCAAAACTGTTTTCAGGACACCCATCCTATCCCTGGGTCACAGAGCAGTGGAAGATGGATGGGATCTCTAGTCGTCACCCTGTCTAACACCCCATGCTCAGGAGTGGTCATCTAGAATAGATAGTCCTGGACTATATCCAAGAAGTTTTTTTTGCTTTGGTTTTCATTCTTTGGTTTGGGTTGGGTTTTTTTATTCTTGAAGAATGAAGACAACCACCTCCCTGGAAACCTGTGCCAGTGCTCAATAACAGTCAGAGTAAAAATGTGTTTCCTGATTTTCATTAAATACCTTCTGTGTTTCCATTGATGCCCAGACTGCCTTGTTCTGTCACTGGACCCCACTGAGGACCACCTGATTCCATATTCTTTGCACCCTCCCTTCAGGTACTTATATACATTGATAAGGTCCCTCTGAGACTTCTCTTCCAGGTGGAACAGTCTCAGTTTTCTCAGCCTCTCCTTGCAGGAGAGACAGTCCAGTCCCTTAATCATTTTCATGGCACTTCACTGGACTTTTTCCAGCATGTCAATACATCACCTGTAGTGGGAAGCCCAGACTGGACACAGATGTGACCTTACCAGTGCTGAGGAGATATGAATGATCACTTCCATCAGCCTGTTGGCAGGACTCATCTTTATGTGGCCCAGCATACAATTAGCCCTTGCCTTCTTGCAGCACATTGGTGACTCATGTACAACCCGATGTCTACCAGGACCCACAAAGCAGTTTTTGCAAAGTTATTTTCCAGCCCCCAGCATGCACTGATGCCTGGTGTTATTCATCCTCAAGTTCAGAGCTTTACACTTCTCACTGAACTTCTTGAGCTTCCTGTCAGCCCATTTCTAGAGGTTTCTCCAGGATAAGAGCACAACCCCTGAGTGGCAGCACAGCCTTCTAATAAATCAACTACTCCTGCCAGTTTTATGTCATCAGCACACTTGCTGAAGGCACACTGTGCCCCATCATCATGATGATAATTAGTTATTAATTAATTACTAATGAAGACATTAAACAGGCTCAGACTCAGTATTGTCCTCGGGGATCACCAATTGATACTGGCCTTGAATTAGACTTTGAGCAATTGACCACCTCACTCTGGACCTGGCCACCCTTCTGCTGGGCCAGGCATTTCAATGTGGAAGCTGCTCAGGCATAAACTCCCCCTGATGAAGCCAAACAAACAGCTTCCATGATGTTTTTGTCAGGATGCCTAGAAATAGTTTCCAGGGAGTAAAAAAAATGCCATATTTAATTTTTATTTTTTTTTTAATAAAGGCTTAATCTCCTTGAGTTGCCTGGCTGTATCAGGTGTTGCCAGTAGTGGCTCCTGAAGTTGCCTGTGACAACTGAACTCACCTTCCCTGAATACCCTCAGCGTAAACAGGTGACCTGCCCTATTTCTCTGGGGCCAGGGCAGCACTGCAAGCTCAGGATCAACTTATTTTCAAATATTTATCTTGACAGAAAATTGTATAGATACCACAGATGACAGATCTTTACAGTTTTGAAATCAGCAAACACAGAATAAGAACAAAACACTGAGTAACATTTTATCAACTTAGTGCCCTACAGTATAACAAATTGGTTTTTGAAAATGTATTATTTTATGTCATTACATAATACACAGGCTTAAAGGCTGACTGTGCTTCAAATTGTCTGAACCTATGTAACAAATGAAAAAGAAAATGCAATGTTGTATATGTAAATTTGAACTCAAATTTTGCTCTTTTATAGACTAAAACTGATTTTCAGTTCTCTAAGCTGATATTCTTCTTTACAGATCTATTCACCAGGATTTGACAGCAAATTTAATTACTTTATAAATGTCACTGTTGATTTTAGGAAAAGGCTGGAAGCATTAATGAAAAATATAAACTCTGAACGTGGCCAAGGCAATATACTTAAGATGCAATTGCATTCTAGATATAAAAAGCATCTTTACTGAGATTTTGCTGAACCTTGAGTAGTTATGTTGCAGCTGGCAACAAGAAAACAGAAAGTTCCAGGGAGCAGTAAGAGACAGTAATGATCCTTTCATATTAATGACAGTCAGCAGATAATGAAAACACGATGCAAATCGCCTATTTGCACTCAGCAATACCATAGCTGTTAATGGACCAGTGAAGTGAAGAAGAAAGCAAGCTGTAGTAGAGAATGTAGTCACAGCTGGAGTCAGCCCAAGTAGCAGATTCAGCTATTGAAAAGAGAGGAGACTCTTCTTGAACTGCATTTGAAGAGTATAGTAGTTACTCTAGAAGTACAGAACCAGAGTTATGCTGAGTTATAGTTCCATTTATTAGGACCAGTTCAAATGAGGTCTCAAAATCAGGGCAAAAACCCTTATTTTCCAACCTACCCCCATTCATTAAGAAGCAGGAGCTAATCTGTGCAGAAAGAGTGATGCCATAAAAGCATGAACATTGTTAGTAATTGCTGACTTCTCTCTGAGAGTTGCTGAAGTACCCATTTGCCATCTGGACCTCTCTAGAGAGGTTTGCTGCCTACTGGGGGCTCCCATTCACAAAGTCACAAAGAGGGTTGCCACACCTGGTAAAACCAGAGGACTATCATGCACTCCTACTCTTACACACAGGGTTGAATTAGGCTGCAACAAGAAGTTTTCCAAGTATCAAAAGGGGTTTGACATCCTTCAGAAAGATGTTGAAGGGATCAGAACCATGGGTAATGTCCTTCTCTATACCCCTAGCTGGAGACTGGGGACCCAGAGAGAAGATAAATGGATCAAGAGAATGGTTGGCTGCACAGCTGGTGCCATGCCCAGTGTTTTGGCTTCTATGATCTAGGATGTATACTTGAGGAAGAGCTGACAGTCAATGGGGCTCACCTGACTGGGTGAGGTGAGCATGTTCTAGGAAGGAAACAGGCTGGACTTCTTGGCAGAGCTTTAAACCATACTCAAGCAAGGAAGAGGGATATATTTCCAAGTGTCAAAGAGGAACAAGGAAACAACAGCACTTCCAGGATACAGTAAAGAAGTACCTGTAAATTCTCACTAAGGAATTAGGGAAGGATCCTCCCAGAAAGGGAAGAGATCTCCAGCCAAGAAGGGGCTATTTGAATGTAGGTCAGAAAATAAATTCCAAGGAGAGTATATTCCCATCTCTGGTAGATGAGAAGGGATATCTGGTATCAACAAATATGGTATCAATGGGAGAAGGAAGGAATACTCAAAAAGCTCTTTGAAATACCCAAAAAGCTCTTCAATCACCCACCACCAGACATCCCATGTCTCTCAAGTCCCTGAACATCTAGGTGGGATGGGGGAGTGAATTCCCTCCCACTGACATTGAAAAGCAGGCTAGAGATCACTTGATGAAACTGAATAACCACAAGTTTACAGGACCTGTTGACATGCATCCAGGGTCCTGAGTGGTGATGCTGTTGGCAAGCACTTCTCCATCCTATTTGAAGAGTCATAGTGATCAGGTGAACTCTCTAATACTTGGAAGAAATGAACTATCAGTCATATTTTTAAGGGTAGAAGACACAGAGAACTGCAGACTCTCTTCTGTGTCTGGGAAGATTATGCAGCAGATCCCTGGAGAAAATATTTTAAGGCACATGAAGATCAAGGAAGTGATCCAAGGCAGCCAGCACAGGGACTGCCCTTATCAGAGAGGGGTTGAATGAGCTGAGCTGACCCTGCAAACTCCACACCCTCTCCTCAAACCCAGCTAAAGATGATAACTCTTCTGTTCTGGCCCCAGCTGAACCAAGGCCCCACAGTAATGTGGGTGGTATGGAGTTAAAGAGCCCTAGAAACTACACCCTTGTTTTTCTATAACCACAACATTAAGGGCAAATTTTGCCTGCCCAAACTGGTGGCCTTGTGTGATGGAGTGACTGCAGTGGTCAACAAGCAAAGACTAATGTCATCTATCTTGACTTCTGTATGGCCTCTGACACTGTTCTACACAACATCCTTGTCTTCAAAATTAAGACCAGCTGTCTTTGAATTGAACATGGATTTGAAGGGTGGACTGGTAGGCAAAGAATTGGCTGGACAGACATATCCAGTGAACTGAAGTCAATGTCCAGGTGGAGCTGATGACAAGTCATGTTCCTCAGGTTGTCCTGTGTTGGGACAAGTGTTCCTCAGTATCTATCTCAATTACACAGACAATGAGGTCAAGTTCTCCCTCAGCAAGTTTGCAGATGAAATAAAGCTGATCAACAAAGCTGTTGACACACCTGAAGAATGAGTTACCATCCAGGCAGACCTGGAAAATCTTGAGAAGTGTGCCCAGGAGAATCTCATGAGATTCAATTGGACCAAGTGCAAGGTGATGCACCTGGGTCAGAGCAATCTCAGACATGAGCACAGATGGAGAAGTCATTGAGAGCAATCCTGATGAGGGCTAGGGAGTTGCTGAGAATGAAATACTGGACATGAGTAAATAGCGTGAACTCACAGCCTAGAAAAACCTACCGTGTCCTGAGCTGCATCAAAAGCAACATGTCCAACAGGTTGAAGGGGGTGATTTTCTCTCTGTCCTGTCCTTGTGAGACCCCACATGGAGTGCTGCATCCAGCTCTGGGGTCTTTAGTGCAACAAAGATGTGGACCTGCTGGGAGGGCTGTTAACAACAGGACTTAAAAAAGGAGAGGTATTTTTTAAGCAATCTGAGAGTTTTAGGTCAAATGGGGAACCATTTTAAAATTTATATTAGAATTAAATTAAACATTAGAAGAAATTATTTACTTAGAGTGTGATGAGCCACTGGAACATAGAAATTGTGAATGCACATCCGCAAAAATGTTTGGTGCCAGGTTGGATAGGGCTTTGAGCAACCAGGTCAAATGGAAGCTGTCCCCACCCATGGCAGGGGGAGGTGAAACTAGGTGATCTACAAGGTCTTTTCCAACCCAAGAATTCTATGAGTCTATGAAATCTTCCACAAACCAGGAACTAGAGCCTACATCATCAGGAAAAGGCCATTCCATTTTTCATTTTGCTTGGTGCTTCCTTTGCAGAAAGTAACCACAGTAAATCAGTTCTGATGTTTCAGAAATGCTCAAGGCAGGGGGAAGAATATATTGTACAGTGTTAACTGTAAGTTAAGCCAATATCTGATGTTAGACTATGTTATTCCTAGACATCCATTAATTAAATATGAGGTTCTTTGCTATCCTTACAAATTTGTCTTCTTGGCTTATAATATGCTATCCTAGAAACAAGGCCACAATACAGAACAAGGAAAAGGAACAAAATTAAATGTGGTTTTCTGATTTACTTTTTGCACATTGAGTCCATGAGTATTCTAGAAAACATATTTCAATTCCTCCCAGTCTTGCTGCTTTGAAATAGCAACCAGTTGTAAAGCAGAATAAAGTACTGAGTTTTAGGAGGTGTAGTATTTTACGGCCGTAGAAAATGCAGAGCGGAAGAAAAACCACATTATTTTCCTTAAGGTATCTAAGTACCTGATATCAGAAGCCTATAAATAACATAAATTTCCATTGTACACAAAATTGCTATCATTCATAAAATTATTCAATTTCAAAAATTGAAATAGTATTAAACATCCTAATATCAGAATTCTCTTTAGTAGTGTTGTTTTCCAGTAAAAGATAATTTAAATTATAATTGCTAGTAAAACAGATGAGGTAGAAAAGCAATACAATTAGATCTAATTCAAAATTTTGATATGCATGGGGTTTTTTTCTACAGTAGAGGACTCTAATAAAGTTATATTTAACATCATATGATAGATAGGTAAAGTACATAGAGGTATGACTCAAATGGAATTATGCTGAAGTTAGGTATTTCAGTACCAGCTGGCAGCTGGCATTACACACTGCATGTCTTAGGTGTAATGGAGACCATCTTCCCCTTAAACAAAGGTACTTAACAAGTTCTGTTAACAACAGTGACAAATTCTTATCTATGGATAACATTTGAGGAAGTAATGTTCTACAAGAGCTAGGAATATAAGTTCTCAGCCCTGTGGAGGATTTGGGGATACTAATGAACGTAAAATAGACCGTAGTTATGAGGAAACCAGCCCTATTCTGCAACAAAAGGAGCAAGGCCAGCAGGTCGAGGGAACCTCTACTCTCCTGTGACTCTACCTGAAGTACTGCATCATTCTTAGCACAAGAAAGATAAAGCCCTGTTAAAGTAGATCATGGGGAGGGCCACAAAAATCACTGAAACACCTCTTCTTTGAGGATAGAGCTGAAGCCCTTCTCCTTTGAGGAGAGGGTGAGAAAGATGAAGTTGTTCAGACTGGGAAAAAGAAGTCTTATTGCAGCTATTCAATAAATATAGGCTTATGACAATGTTGGAGAAATAAATTTTTAACAGGATTTTTAGTGACAGGACAAAGGGTAAGTTTCAGTAAGAAACTGAAATATGTTAGATTTAGTTTTAGATTGGATCTAAGGAAGAAACTCTTTGCAAGACTGGTGAGTCACCCAGTCACCCAGTGGGGTGTTGTGGGTGCCCCATCATGGGAAATATTCACAGCCAGCTTGGACTGAGCTTTGAAAAACCTGATCTAATGAAAGATGCCCCTGTCTTATGAGAGAGGGGTCAGGACTGATTATCTTCGAATGTCCCTTGCAATTGAAATCAATCCATGATTCCATGAAAATTGGATTGACAGATGTCTGAAGTCAAGTTGGAGAACACTATTTGGACGCCTGTGTATTAGTAACCTTGCCTTTTCCATGAGTCAAATGTTACAGATTTTTTTTAGGAAAGTGTTAACCTGAACTTAAAGATTGCTGGCGATTGAGAATTTGTGTTTTGTAAGTCATCCCCTGGTTACTTTTACAGAAAAACAGACCTTTTTTTTCTAATTCAGATATGAAAATTCAAGTTTTAGTCTTCTGCCTTATGTTTGCTTGCTGCATTAAAAAATTCTGCTTCTAGACAGTGATCTCAATTTTTAAATATTGACAAGCAAATGGACTTGTGAACAATGCTGTTCAATGAACTTAAAATGCATGGGCTTTATTTATGCAAAATTTTTGTTTCTGTCCCACTCTTATCTGTGAACAGCAAAAAACTTTTTAGTAAGATTAGCAGCAATCCTAAGGATTTATACAACTTCTCTATTCACATACACTCTGTTTATATGTATAATACTGATGATAGTAGAATTTACACTGGCACTTTTTTTAATTGTGTTTGTATCCCTAGATTTTTGTAGTTACAACTCCTTTCTATAAACTAAACCTTTGTGATTTCCATTCCTATAACATTCACTGGATAATAATAGACTATGACAGAATTCTAGAAACAGAATTTCAAGCAATATCAGAACAGATGTCTTATAGAAGTTTATTACATCAATATCAATACTTAATCAACTAAATTTATAATTTCAATAAAAGAAAGTTTGGTAGGATGGTTTCACATAGCCTACTTTTCTAAGCCCACTTTGACACCATTTGATCCTGTTTCAATTTCTTCATAACAATAAAAAATTGTCTTCTATTTTTCTGATTCAGATCAATGTCAGGTTTTCTTATTTTTTAAAATTCCCCCTGGATCAGAACTTGCTTAAAATCTGCATTAACACCTAGAGA
>NC_031799.1:38499582-38597865 GCF_001522545.3 Parus major | reverse complement strand
TCTTAAGTTCTTTTTCCATACGGAAGCCTGAGAAACATATCCTTCATTGCTTTGCTTTTTAAATATGACTACTTAAGTGACATTCATGCACAAAAATGAAAATAGCTCACCCATAACAAAAACCAAAGATGCAAATATTGTCTCACCTAACTGCACACTTAAGTTTAGGACCATTTAAATTCTATAATTTGAGTCTCAATTCTCAAAGTCTCAAGTCTTTTTAGATTAAAAATATTGCTTTATTGGACAAAAAAGTACATGTGAAACTAGATTTCTGAAACTCTACTCTATATACACCTAAATAACAGCATATAAACAGATTATTAAATAGCAATCAAAATAATGTTTTACCAGCAAACTCATTCTTACACCACTTGGAAAATTCTAACCAATTTCCACAAAATCCTGTGATCTAAAACCATTAATATAAGACCTGTGTCATCATTTTGCCAATAGTATTAGCTGACGCCAGTTAGTGCTTTAAAATCTTACTTAGTAAACTACTATACTATAGGACTGCTTAGCACAGAAATTTCAATCACATAGGTTGTTGAATTTACAAACAGGTAAAGGCTTGAAATATGCTTGAAAGTAAAAAGGAGAAGTGCTACAGTTTCTATATGTAAAGTTGTTGAAACTTATCTAAACTGAAGTTTCCAAGAGCAATTTTCTTGCAGAACAGAATGCAAATGTGAACTATGGGTGTGTTCTCATTTGAATATTGTAAATACATATGTGTGTATTTGGTCTTAAGAAAACAACAGATTACATTCATTTTTTAAATAAATCTATCCCCTTTTATAAAATCAAATATCTTCTTAAGATCATGGTTTCTGTTTCACTGTTTCAACTACAACATACAATGTTTTCATTCTTCAGCTATGCCTGTGTACACTTAATTGCAGTGAATATTTACTTTCAGCAGGTCTACATGCAAATTAGTGCCTGCTGCTGTGAACTTGAAAATAAGCATTTTGACCTGAAATGTGAAACAGCATCTTGTGAAGGTTCTACTGCTCCTTTTTTTATCTGTAGTTACTTGAAAAGACTACAGAAACAAATAAATAATTCTATATGATTTTGATGTCATTCTGGCCATCTATATTTTCATGTGTTTGCTATTCATGTAGATAAAAACAGAGTTATTCAGGTATTCAGTAGAAACCTAGAGATTTTTAATCTTCAGAGCTGGAGACTGAGCATTACTTTTGTAGTGTAGGAAGGAGTAGACTCTGAAAAAGAGAAAAAAGAAATAAATCTCAGACTTCAGCTGTTTAATCCAGCACAAATAAATGGAACCCTTAGCTAGAAACAGCTGGGTTTGGTCTTGTTTCAAAGCTACTCTACAAATGATCTCTGTGCTATCTTTCAGAAATTCTGCTGCTTTATATTTTATAGAAGATATTCCTTCTACAGTCTGTTTTTCAAAAGAAGGTATTGGCATTATCTATAGCACAAAAGTTCAGAAGCAGGAATACAAAAGTTATTCATGATCCAAACTCTTCATAAAAAGCAGGGAAGTAAGTTCTGTTTAGGGAGGAATAAAACTATCCCTGAGCTGCCTTTGCCCTCAAAGAGCATAAAGCTGGCCTATTCTCAAGAGGGTCAAATGCAGGTTTCAGGCAGCCTGACAGACTTCCACATTTTCTAAGACTGTAGATACAACTCCATCACTACATATTTTATAATTGCCTCTAAAGATGGATCATGACCTTAGTTTTCCTCCATTGTTTTCTTATCTCCATTTTAACCACTGTTGTTACCATTACCAGAATCCAGCACTTTTATAGTAGACTTCAGTTTGGAAATAGACAGAATGAATATTCATATGCACAGATTTTAGTTGTTAACAAACAGAAGTCCAGCATGAGAACAAGAAAAGTATTATGAAGCCATGCCCTGTGGTGTTTCTTTACATTTCTCTTTTAACAGGTTTCTAGGACCACTATATAGATCACTTAAATTAAATGCAAGGAATGAAAATCTACTGTAAGATTCATTCCACAGAAAATCTTTTCTACACACAAACAATTAAAGGAAGTAAAAATGAGCCTATGGTGTATTCTCTCTCACAGGAAACTTTCCCTTTTTCCTAAAAAAAATTATTAAAGAACACTCAAGAGAACAAGGATTTCTCAACAATGGTGAATATAAAACAGAATAGCAATATGAAGTAATATGTATATAGTTTCAGGTGCTATGCAATAAAGATAAAAGCAGGTATTTTTCTATAATTGTACAGTGGTTAAATAGTTAGTATCTTGAAGTAGATAATATTGTCAAAGAATATTCTACCAATACAATGAGGCTTTCACATATACACTGTGATTCTTTCTGAGGAGGTGAAGCACCTCTTCAGGAATTCAAAATCACAAATACTAATCCCTAGAGAAGTAAGTAAATATAGAGATTGAGAATATTTTTGTGTTTACCATCAATTAAGGTTAAGGCATATACAAACACAATTTTGTATGCATATGTTCAATATCAAGGGTCTTAATTAGGGTCCAAACTTTTAACAAAGCAGATTTGGCATTTTATTATTAGTCTTATTAAAAGACATAAAAGACAACTAGAGGTTAAGAGTATACTACTTGTTCTCCTAAAAATGAATGTTCCCAATGTATGTCTGCATTTACAGCCAAGACAGCAGGGAGCTTACTACAAATTTACACATACCCCTTTCCCTTAGGTCTTCAATGTATGTTTTCATAAACTCTTTCTCAACTTGCTCACGTTCACGTTCATTTTCTATTATTTCTTCAGTGTCTTCACATACAATCGTTTCTACCGGACTGTCCTTGAGACTTACAAATCTAAGAGAGATTAACACAGAAATATATGTACAGGCAGCTGAACATCACTGACCTTTGTAAATGACATTTTAGAAATTTCATTTCTAAATTGAATTAGAATTCAATTTGGTAGCATATTGCTACCAAAACCAGAAGAAATGTGAAGAACATTAGCTTAATTTAGCATTATGGAATAGTTAGGATACATCTATTATTAAAAATACAGATTTCAAATGGAACTTTCTCTATAATCCATTTTCCATATGAAAATTATCTGGTTTTTTTCTTTTTTCCATCTATCTACATAAATCGTTCTTTACAATAACAGGTACAGTTCTTTATTACAGAACTTCTGACCAACTGCACTGTGATTTCCCCATCTGTAAATAGGCAATATGAACTTCATCCTAACAATGTTGCCTAGCAATCTGGAATTTTGCCAGAAGCATTTAACTGACAATATGTACCTCCATTTTTTGGTTATTACATTACTTGTCTTTTACGAAGGGCATGCATTACTTTGTAATTGCAAACTATGCAAAGCTATACTTTGCAGGTGAAAAACTAGGTGGTTGCATAAACAGCTTAAATAACTGGCAAACAAGTGCATAGCATTCTGAAAATCTCAGATTTTCACTCCAAGAAGGAAAAAAATTAAATTAAAAGCTGTTACTTTCAAAACAACAAATGTTCCAACTAATCATATGGAGTTGTAAAAATCTGATGAACTGCTGTGAGTTTGTGATCAGCTGCCTTATTTGGCCCAGGTACCAAACAAGCACCTCTCTCTGCCCCTCTCCTCAATTAGACAAGGGAGAATAGCAGATGAAAAAATTGTAGATAAGCTTAATGAGAAAAGTAATACCTATGCATAGAAGAAAAGCAAAGCAAAAAAAATCACTCTCTATTTCTCAACAGGTAATATCTATCCACTTCCTGGGGACCAGAGACTCAGTATATGTAGTTGGTTTCTTTGGAAGACAAAAACTCCAATAACACAGGATCCAACACCCCTCGCCTTTCTTTTAGCTTTATATGCTAAGCATGCCACCCTAGGGTATTAAATATCCCTCTGGTCAATTGGGGTCAGCTGCTCTGGCTGTGTCCCCTCCCAACCCCTAGCTCACCCTCAGCACCTACTCAGGTGCTTTCTTAGGGGAGGGTTGGAGAGACAGCCTTGATGCTGTGCCATCACTGCCCAGCAATTGCTGAAAACACTGAAGTGTTACCAGCATCTTTCTAGCTACTAGTGCAAGGAATAGGTCTAAGAGAGGAAAGGTAATTCCAGCGACAGCTAACTCCACTCCAAGCCAGACCCAGTACAGAGACTGAAATGGTTCCATAATCAGGAACAAGAACATTGCCTGCAGAAATGCAGTATCTCTGAAATTGCAGACTAAAATGTATTTTAGTCTTATTCTGCATGCAGCAGTAAGGTGATATTTCACAGCAAAGAGCTACTAAACCCTTGTGACCTTACTTAATGTTTCACTAGCCACATCTTCCTCTCCCACCAAGATGCTTTTGTCAGCACTGAGCTTACCAGCAGCTAGATCCCAGGCTACTGGTCCCACTGTGAAGCATGGTTTTGCAACTCTAGAGTTAGAGCTACTATGACCCAGTCAAGCCAGAACAGCAGTTTAGACATACATATGCTCGATGTGGGTAACTGGTAGATGAAAATCACAGAACTGCAGATCCTCTGTAATTTCCAGTTTAGTGCCTCCTTTACCATTCTGATATAAACTGGGTCAGAATTTGTAGAAACTGGTGCTGGTGAAAGCATTTCTCCTAGGTGTATCTTACCTTATCTTTTTAAGAATATTTTCCTTCCTCTTTCACTTTTACTTACTTTAAACCTGTGGTTGACTCACATATGGCCGTGGGTATCTCAACCAGGTCATCACCACTGACAACTAACAAACTGAGCTTTGGCATATTGACAAGAGCTCGTGGAAGATAAGTCAACTTGTTTTTCTGTAGGAGAAGTGTCTGCAATTCATCTAACCTGTAAAGATGTCAAAGATAGAGATGATGTAAAATATTTATTTCAAACAGGAACATCTATCCAAGATAGTAACACTGACTTAATCTTGTGTATAATGGGAGCAATATAATGCAACATCTTTGTTCTCTTAAAAAGTCACTCAAACCCTACTTTCACAAAATTTTATCAACTTTAGTGGAAATCTCCTGTACTCGTTCAGCATTATTAATAGCATGCCTCTGACAAGCAATCAGAAGCATGCTCAGGATAAAAGGGTACAAAATTTACTGTGCTTTCATATAGAAAATGTTGACAGAACATGATATAAAGCCTCTCCATGTGCATCCTGCAACTAAATAAAAATACTGGCCACCAGCTCACACCTTTTACCCATATGCTGGCTTCTATGAATTAGGTATATCTGTGGTAGGCAGTACATCTCCATCTATTGTTTTTCACTAGTAATTAATACTGTGGGGAGCAGGAGAAAGACCAGCTCCTCGTCAAAAGGCTCTTGCAAGCTGTCCCAATGAAATCAATTTAATGGCAGTGGTTTGTGGAGGAACTTTTGTGTTATTTCCCCTGGCTTTTCCTAATGCAATAGAAATTTGTGTCTGTGCCTTTATTCCTTGTATTAGGCAGAAGACAAAAAGCATAGCAAATTGATGAAACGAATTTGTCTTATTTGAATGGAAGGGCCCGTTCCTAAAACACTGTTGGCAGGCTATGCTTATCAGGCCCATGTGGTTTGCTTGAATTCAGGTAAAAATATTAAGTAAGGCTTCAGTTTACTGTCAACTCATCTTTATTAATCACAGACTATTGTAATGGTATTACAGACCATTGGATTATTCACTGAGCTTCTTTGACACCACGGGCATTGAAGTCACATGTCTGAATGAGAGTATCAGTTTACTGATGTGGGGGTTATCCTGACATATTTTAGTCTTCGGAATGCACATGAGCCCAAAGTCAAACAAAGAAAACCTTATTTTTTGGAGTCTGAATATGATATTCTAGCATCAAATCTGGCAACTCAGTACAAAATGGAGAAGATGAATTGTAGAAAGGGAATAATTTGACGCTAAGGGAATTTAAGTTCCAGGGTAAAAAAGGTTGTTTAAGTAGAGAGGGTATCCTTGCCTAAAAGGAAAATATCCTCTTAGAAACTCTTTGAAGTGAGCTGAATCTCTAGTCATATCCCTTGGGAAAAAATGGCAAGTTTATTTTGTTTGTTGTGAATTATTAACACAAGTTAAGACCAGTGCTGCTGTCAGAATAATCTGTGATTACACAACATTCCAGAAAAGTCTTTTTTCCCAGCAAAAAAGGCCTAACTTGTAAAAGTTAGGAGTAAATGAGTTCTCTGTGAAGTTTTCTCTGACGCAAGGATTTCTATTCCCAGATAAATAAATAATCCTGAATATTTTTTTAATAAACTTTAGTTAATATGTTTGAATTTTTTTCAGTAAAGGCTAGCTAAAGTTTCATAAACCAAGTCACCACACTGCTCTAGAGTGAATAAATAAGCTCAGGGATAAAAAAAGTGCTTTCTCAGGCTAAAAAATCCCATTAAAAGAATCAGCATTATTTTTTTTAAAAACTGGTTCAAAGTGGTTATCTAAATTATGAGAGTGAGTATGTGTGCACACATTCAGAGTAGAAGAGGAGGACTGTCATTGGGATTTTTGAATCTTACCAATATTTTTCTTCTTTACTAACAAAGTTTATCAAGCTTTTTGAGTAACTAAAATATGCTTTAGTTCACCTTCTTCTTCTCCCCATCTACCCTCCAGAGAGTTACTGCTGCCAATTTCTTGTGGTGAGTCCCCTTTGCTGGAACTGGGGCAGAGTATATCTGGTGAACTTCCCAAAAAACAATGTCTAGATATAATCACAAATTATTATGAAAGCAGCAGAAAATATATTTTGTTAACTGACTGCCATCAATGAGCTAGTAAAAGTAGTTTTTGTTCTCAGATCCAGTCCATTAATAATAACAGAAATGTTTGCATGCAAAAATACCTGATACATTTCCAAATGTGACTTTCCATCAACAGTGTCCCTTGGAAGCTTGTTACTTTCTAAATTCACTTAAGAGTTCCTATACATCTCATTGAATTAAAGCATAAACTACCTGTCTATGTCTTCTGGGAGATCTTTCAGGCTGTTGCTGCTAATATCCAACCACTGCAAATTAGACATCCGGAGTACACAAATTGGAATAGAATGGAACTTGTTCGCTGACACATCCAAAAACGTGAGTTGTTTCAGGTTACTTAGCTAGAAAGAAGTGGTGCTTTATTTTAGTTACTTTTTGCAAATACAAGAAGACATTTCATTCATCAACAATTTTTATTCCTCTAAAAGCACTTAGAAAGATAAGAATTCTTTTTTTTTACTCAACTATCTTGCCAACCTTGTCTCTTAGTCATCATTTTATAAAAAATGTAATTCAGAAGTGCCTACCTCCCAAATTGTTCATCACTCTTCTAACAGCATCAGGGGATTGAATGAAATTTTTATTCTTTAAAACCCTACAGATTTAGATGACAAGTCTGGAACCAGAAAATTACTTGGTTCTGAGGTAACAAAAGACAATTTCTATAACTAATAGATACCAGGTTACCATTCTCAAAATCAGAGATTAGATTACAAAGATTCCCTTCACTATAACCTTGCTGTGCACTGAGAGTGTAATACTAGGACATGATTAGAAAATGAAGGCATCAATTTAAGCCAACAGATAATTTGGTCCAATAATTTTCAAATATCTTTAAAAACACATCTTCCATACTGCAAACTTAATATATAATAAGGAATATTAGAAATTTGTATTGGAATCATTTTCAAAGGAATTTTATTTTAAAGCAATAAATACTAAATGCAATGAAAATTAAATACATATGTAAAATACACCTGTTAAAGAAATTAATGAGTTGAATAGAGCTCTCTGTGTAGTGAATCAGTTATGCATTCTACCAGTGTTCATAAACCCATGCATCTAGCTAAAGTGAATGTCAAAGGAGTATAAATGTTAACCAAAAAAGTATTTTAGAATTGAAATTGTACTTCTGAGATTCTAATCATCAGTCACCATCACAATCAAACTCTACAGATCATGATACACAAAAAGTAGCAAAAAATTTCCTTGGCCTTTGCCTGAAGGTACCTCAGAATACAGAAAAAAACCTCAAACTAAACACATTTTCCACTTCCAAGGAAAGCAGAACACATGTGAAGGATAAAATATGAAAAAATATATAAAATAATAAAAACATTCTGAGAATTATCCTTGAGAAATATTTTTAATTATTAAGAATTATGACCTGTTTTTTATATTTTTATATTTTTAATTATTATTATATATTATTTATATTTTTATATTATCTAACCAAGCTCCTTGTAATTGCAAGGCTTTCATCTTAACTTGACCCTTGCTATTTAAAATTCTCACATTCACAGCATGATGCTGTGACAGAGCTAGTTTCTTTAGAGGCCTTTTGACAGTGGTTTTTGGTAGGATTTTGTTTCGTTTTGTTTTGTTTTGTTTTGTTTTGTTTTGTTTTGTTTTGTTTTGTTTTGTTTTGTTTTGTGGGTTTTTTGTTATTGTTGTTGTACTTCTTTTTTGGGCTGTAGGTTTCCTGTTTGATTTGAGGTTTTCTGGATTTTATTTGCTTGCTGTTTCTTTTTTTCTAGTTATAGCCTCATAAGCTTCAAAATCTTATCCTCTTGAGAAATATTTTCAGGGAGATTTACTGAAGCTATCCTATTACAAATGACTACACAATGAAGTTTCTCTTTCAAAAACATGATAGAGGTTCAGAGTTCTTGAAGTCAGAGGTATAATTTCAAAATCTCCCCCCACACTATCTTAAAACAGTCCTGGTGAGTCATCACCATGGATATGTCTCACTACACATTCAGAGCAGGCAAACACATTTTATTGTGATACATTTTACTTTCCAACCATTTTGTCATTTTGGGGACTGACTACAAGCAATGAACACTCAGTCATATTCTGTAAATTCAGATACTGAATCTTTTTTCCAGAAAAACAGAATCCCTCTTTGAACAAGGAAAGCACAGAGACTCTTCCAGATTGTAGCACCAAGACAGTATAGAAAATAATTGGCAGCATCTTTATACTGCAATAACTTTGTCGTTTCAAATTATCATCACAATTTCAAATCCCAGGCAAATATTTAAAGTTTCTCTAAACTCAGAATAACTTGCTAAAACTGCTGATACATGTATTTCAACAAACTATCCTCCCAAAAATTCTGCAAGTGCAGAATTAAAATAATATCCCACAGGCTTCAGTTCCACCCAAAATGCTCTCAAACCATCCCCACAGAAAAGCCACAACCTCTAAATACAGAGTAACAGATATCTGTTAAAATATACTCTTTACTATTCACTCAGGTTCCTAAACACTTTGTTTTTGCATGCTGTCACACTGAAAAAACTTGGTAACATTAAGGTTAGATGGCAAATTTATATTTCTTCAACTTTTATTCCCTTAAAGTCCTTTATTGAATTAAACATTGCAAACAATCTTAATATTGTAGCATTACCTCTTTAAGAAATATAGCTGTTTCTTCCATTTTTCATATATGTTTCTCCCATTTTTCACAAAGCTAACAAGTATAATGGTATATAGATTTTTTTAATATTTTAAAACTTGGTTAGATTAAAATAAACATTTTCAAGAGGTTTTATTCACATAAAAATTTGCAAACAAAACATAAGGCCATCTACACTATGAATACAAATTTTGGTTCAGAGTGCCACAGACCATTTGGAGCCATGGTTATATTGCTTATGCTGCAAGCCCTCATCACTTTAACAAAGCTGCCCATTTTCTAGAGTATGTTGAAATCTAATGGGATTTTTAATTCAATATTTTCATGATAAATTACCAACAAATGCCTATGATAGATGATGCATTGAAAAGTATGGCAGCTGTGTATTATATTTTCTGAAGAAAACACTCTGTATTTTATTTCTTCTTAAAGGACTGATGGATTTTTGCACCTTTTACAACATTTCATTTTCAAACAAGCATGACTCCCATATAATTTTTAAGTTATTCATTTTTGCTTGATGTTGTTTTTTAGTATTTTCCTTTGTGATGCAACTTTGAATCAGTCGCTATATAGGCTTTATACAAGTTCCATTAAAAAAAAATAACCATATTTAATAGTCTAGCTACCTGGACAGACTTATTGTGGTACTTATGTTTAATCATTCTTGTCATTTTTCTTTGAAAAACTGCACCATTTAACTTATCTTCATAATTTTGTTCATAGAATTAATCCAGATAAGATAATATTGTAGAGGTCCACGGACTCTTTTTCTCTCTGACAGTTAAACTTTCAGTTGAAAGAAAAGAACAACATGTCCAGGGCTAAACAATTATTTGATTAATGAGTGTAGTTTTATTTTTCTTCTTCTCTTTTGTTGTGAAAAGGATTTGCACATGAGGTTGCTTGCTTATTTACCATGAGTTGCCTACTACTTACATCAAAACATTAAAAGGTGTAACATTGTTTTAAAACACCATATTTTTCAGTGACATGTAAGTAATAGAAACTGTAACCCATCAAACTCAATACATGGTAAAACATGTGAAGGATTAACCGAAAAATGTCTATCCATGCATTACAAATACACTTTTGCCCAGAAATTTCAGAATTGAAGTCAAAGAAAATTTGTACCACTTCAATGGTATAGGCTATCATAGATATTGTTTCCTGTAGATTGACACTCATTATTAACCTGCTGAACACAGTAGTATATATATGAAAAAGAAACACCCTAGGAACAAACTGCATAGTTGTCCACTTAAATATCATGACTTCAGGTCCCTATAATTTCTTTCACTGAGCTGTAAGTGTAACCTCTTCTATAATCTCATTGACATTCATGGATAACAACACCAACTGCAGAAACTTAGTAGAAGAATCATTAGAGGCAAATGATACCTTTCATGAAGATATGGTTGGGTATTTATAGCCCAGCCCACCATCAGACTGCTAAACTGGACTCTTAAACTTGATAAAGCAAATACATTCACAAGTCAATACAATGGTTTAAAAACAGAGTACTTATTTCATGTGTTTTGTGACAAAACCCTCAGAAGACCAAAATATATGAAATTAAACAGCACTTCATTTGGTTGTATCTTGTACAATGCCTTAAAGAGCACAGTTATCTGTCTCAAACACTTTTAAGAGCGCTGTTAAGGGGAAGGACTTTACCATGAGATGAGATGAGATAAGGACAGAACAGGATGTGCACTAACTCCAGGCCTGGTGGAGGTGAGACCTGGGTAGTACATCCTGGACAATGCATCCAGAAAAAAATTCACACTGTGGTAAACTGTGTAAAGAAGCAGCTGCTCATATGCTTATCACCAGTCAAACAAAACTCACCCCAAGCTATGATATGGATAGCATCCATAATCACTGAAGCCCCTCTGAAGAGACCTCTGTGGATACCTGGAGCTTGGACAGTAAATTAAGTCACCACATCTGGAGATAAGATAAAGGTGGTGCTATTGTCTGAGTGTTATCTCATGGGGAAAGTTAACAAAGCTTTGGGAGAAGAATCTATCACTGATAATGACCACAAAGAATGAAGAATTTATGGGCCTCAAGGGAAGACAGATCAGCATCTGTGCTGAAAGCATCTCCATCTTGGTGAAAGGCAATTCCTGCAGGGGAAAATCACGAGCACCAACTCACAGCCTACCAACATAAGAAACCTACCAACTCAAAAGAAGAGAAAAACTATGGATGTGGGCTTACTATCATTAGAAGTGAGGTAATCACATGAGCAATAGATTAAAAGAACAGTGTAGCCCATGAGCATGAATTCCTTCGTTTGCTAGAATGTATAATTAGTGAGGAGTTTTGAAAGACCTTAGGAACTCCATCACCAATAAACCCAGGGAGATTAAAGACCAACAGGTTGCTGCTGGATTCATGGGTGGCAAATGTCTTCCACTTCATATCTCTCTTTCTCCCCTCTGCCTTTTCTATTTCTTTATTTCTACTTCATATTGATTGTTACATAAAATCTGAGTTGTTGACTTGAGCATATGGTGTTGTTTGCACCTAAATTAGGGCAGAGGCATTTCTCACTGATTGGATGGTGGTAAGCTATAGCCGAGAAACATAAGTGAAAGACAGCACTCACTGAGATGGCACCATTCTGATTTTGCAATGCTAAAATCCTAAGGTTTTGTAGAGTTAATCCACCAACAGACACTGTTAGCCTTATGCCAAACCATTTACTTGGAAGTTTAATATTGTCCCCTTTCACAGTTCATTATTTCATCATCCAAACAACTAAGTTTAGTGTTTAACAGAGTAAATATAGTCATTATGATCTAGCATTAGAAGTTCATAGAAAGGGACTTTATTTATTATTAAAGTAGTTTTTTTGTGTGCACAGATCTTTAATTATCTCTACAAAAAAATGAGGAAATCACTTTTATTCAATATTCAAAAAATACATGCAATACATGCAACACATGCAATGTTCACAAAAGTATCAGGTATCGATCAGTCAATCAGGTGATTGAAGAATCACATAGCAATAAGGGCAGGACTTTCGTCATACAGTTAAAATCCCTAAGAATGGAGATTGTGTGTTTAAGTCTAAACATAGGAGTTGTTCCAAACCAATAGAAAAGTCACATGTATGAAATTAAGTACCCAATTAATGATTTCCTGGGCTAAAGCCAAAACAAGTCTTCTTTCTCAAAAAATAAATTTATGTTGATTACTTACATTAAATTTTCACAGCTTTGATGCTGCAGCTACACACAGTCTGCATATATTATTGAGCTTTGCCATCATGAAATCATCTCATATTCAAATTTCCAAAACTCATAAATTAAGGGCACAAATTAGAAGGGAAAATTAGGCTCCACCAAAAGTCAATTAAAGATTTTTCATCAACTTAAATAGGTCCAGTAGCTCACTTTGGGAGTGTACTCTTCATATGTTTCAATTAAAATCATTAGAAGAGGAAGAACAGCAATATCAGTAGCATATGGACATTAACTGACCTATCCAGCATGTTTGGAGACAAAGTGTTTTTAAACCTTTCAAAAGACTCTTTAAAGTTATATTCTGTTCCTTCACCAAGAGATGATCAATACTGCTTACTCTCATAGCACAATAGAGGCAAACCCAAAAATATTTTTTCATTTCTGCTTCAAGGTGCATAGCAATTGAAGAAATACTGTTCAGATGGTGCCATCTTAATTATGATTTAATCATGCACAACGATTTTGGTTTGCCATGACAACACAATGCACCCTGTGCAGTTACCCTCCTGATTCAAAAAACTGAGTATGCTCATTTGAGCTCATTCTGAAACCCAGAATAAATCAGTATTTTTCAAAATGGGGTGGAAAATGGAAAAAAGATCCAAAAGATATGGAAATTTTATTCTGTAGCAACTTTAAAAATACATTATAAAGAAAGATGACAGTTCAAATAAACAATTACAATACATTTGCATTGATAAAATAATAACCATTCACTTCAAAGGAAAAAGTTATCAAGGATGTTTGAAGAGGTAGTATCAGCAGAAGAGAACCAAGTAATAATGCAATATTGACAGATGCAAAATACTTAAATAGGAGAATTGTGGGAGAATGTCACAGAAATAAAACTAAGAATGTGGTTCTATAGTTCTAATTTGTTACAATCACCCCATTTTGATGACTGATGCTGAAATTATTTCACCTTATATATACTGGGGCTGGGCAACAACAACAATCTGCATTCTACACCAGGTTGAGCAGAGATAGCCTGTTAAGCTTGAATAAAGGCTCTCACAAAATGTCAGCCAGAAATCAGCTTGCTAATATATTAAGTGGAAGAAAAAATGTTATGGCAAAAAAGACACTTCTGCCTCAGCAGCAGAGATCAGATTTGCAATTTGTGAGCCACCATTATGATACCAAGAATAAGCATCTCTATGTTTTTTTCTGGTTTGCAAACATAAATGGTGGAAATTCCTTTTGTTGTGGCACAGAATAACTTCACCAAAATGCACAAGATTCTTGCCATATGTGGAGCTGAGAACTACAGCAGTTGTGAATAATTGTCTGCTATCAGAAGAACCCTGCAACTTGGATCTCTGCTTCACAAAAAGACAAATCTTGTCTTTTTGTGAAGCAGAGGTTTCATAAAGAATATCCCCAGATTTGTGAAATTCACAATGCAGATAAGACTACTTTGCACACTGTGACATATCTGGTCTGGAATTAGACCATATGCAGTCCAGCATACTTTTGTAAAATATCCATTATAAAATTATTTTTCTTTTAACTCCACAGACTATATATGTATGACACTGCTAGTACACAAACTACAACTGAAGACACTGTCAAAAAATTAAAACAACAGGTCACTGCTTTGTGGCTTGACAGAACTACAGAAAATTTTCTTTCTTCTTTCTTGCTTTCTTATAGTGTTGCTAGACACACATGGGGTTTTTATATACTTTCTTTCAGGTAGTGACAAACCTAACAGGAAAGATTTTGATTATATCTCTTCCCAAAGGATTCTGTTCTCCCTATTTTATAACAATATTTCAAGGAAGTTTTATGTCTTGCTTTGACACAAACATGCAAAAATAAATTGAAAATAAAGCTAATATTAGTTAAATAATCAGATATGCAAGAGGTCGTTTCTTGACTTGGTCAAGAAAAGTAAGGAATGGCACATATGTTGAACAGTGTACAGTTGTTGTACAGTGTTGTGCAGTTTTTGGTACAAATAGGTATCTAGAACTTGTTATCTAGAATAGATACCAAGAACTTGTTGGTGCTATTAAGAGCATGAGGCTGTGAATTCTTACAGTTCTTAGTACTTCATTTTGCTCTACTCCATCCAGTCATCCAGTGATCAAGTAACCTTAGGGCATCTATTGAATTATGTTGTTCTTATTTGGTGTCTGATGAATATAAAAGTTAATGCTTAATCATATGCACACTTTAGAAGGCTTGCAATGGAGCTGGACTTTCAAGATGAATTTTAGAGGTAGAATTTCTCTAATGTAAAATATACTGAGATGTGGCACAGGTTCTGGAGAGTAGCCCTCTAGTAGTACCACACAGTCATGTATCTTTGGTAGGAATGATAACATAGCAAGCTTACAAACATCATCTGATTTTTACTGGAAAGCCTGGAAATTATCTTTTTCTTGGATTTTTGGTTTGGTTGTTTGATTGATTGATTTTTTTTCCCATTATACTCTAATGAAACATTTGCTAAAATGGTCTTGAAGAAAAAAAAACAACACCTGCCTGCATAGAATATATCTGGCCAGGTCTTCAGGGTAGCCAAGAGGCTCTTGTATTTCTGGAAAGCTGCTAGGTCTAAATTATATCAAGACCTGTTCCATTGGCTCAGAGTACCTCAGGAAGATATAAACATCTGCATGCAGCTGAAGGCTTGTTCCATAAGCTCCTTGGACTGCTAAATATTGTCCTGTGTCTCTTAAACAAAAAGGAAAAAGTGGCTAACAAAATCATTCATCTTGCCTGTCCCAGCGTAGCTGTTTGGAAGATAAATTGTGTAGAATCAGGTTTCATGGTATTGAAACAGTATAATCTCAAATACATTTTGCACTTTTATTGCTATGCCCTATATCAATATAAGTAGCTTACAAACAAATGTTTTACTCGCTCAATTCCCTTCAGATTGCATCCAAGATACTTATCTTTGTTTAGTTACGTATTGCTGCTAGAAGCATATATAGCCCCAGTAATTTTTTAATAATAAAACAAAAATCTTTGATGTATTTGTGCATATCATATGCAATATCAGATATTTTCTGTGACCTAATTAAATAGTAAATGTTAATATTAGTATTTATATTTAAATATAATATAGTATTTATATTTAAATATTAAATGTTAATGTTATTAAAATGTTAAATACCTATATAATATTAAAAGCATATAAAAACATGAATATAGCAAAAGAAAGTATGACTGCTGAGCAAATACATAGGAGTAACATTTTTTATTAACAGCATGCATCTGAAGCTGTCATGATTTTCACAACTGCAAATAAAACCTAATACTGAGAAGCAGAAGCTAATGCAAGAACATTTCTTAAACTGACTGAAACCTGGGAAAGGATGGAAAAAATGAAAAAAGTAACTTTGTGAAAGTCTTGTGTTCACTACGCATTAGTGTTCAAAAAAGCAAATAAATAGTTGGATATATATATATAAATATATAATGTAATATACAATAATTAATCCCAAATTACTTCCCACTAAGTAAAACACTACACACAAAACACCATAATTTCCAATTTTTCTCTAGGCAAATTGTAGTAATATATGGGATTTGGATATTAACAATAGATAACAGAACGGAAATACCTTATTTAATTTAAATTTTTGGTTTGCAGCAGTTTTGAAAGACCTAAATCAAGATTAGGAAAAACTGTAAAGGTTAGAACAATTGAGCAAGAAATTGATAATTCATTACATATTTTTTCTTCACAAGAACAACATAACCAAAAAAGCATTGCACTTCTCCCTAAAATGAAACCTCTACACAATTAGATTATTGAATTTGTAACAACATTTTTTTTAATAACTTTGCAGAATTCTGAAGAAGCTGACATTTACATAAATAATGACAACCTCTATTTCTATGTCACAATCCAAAGAAGCAGTTCAAGTTTTTTCAGCCTCAGAATATAGCACAAACACCTCGCTAGTGTTCTTGTAGAATAATGCTGCTTATTAATTACTGAATAATGCTGAGATTTCAAATGTCAAAACATCTAAAAGTTTAAATTTTTAAGCAGATCTGCAATGTAGGGTTTGTTACTTTACTGATATCATCATTACCAGAGCACAAGAAACTGCAAATAAATCTCTGTGATGCAATGCTCTAAAAAACACATGGTAAGAGTTCTCTATTGTGCTGTTTCAATACCTTTAATAGTCACTAAAAGCAAATGGGAAAAAGTGAACAGAAACACAGTGGCAGGAAGTCACTTACCAAGGTGAAAAAGTACATCAGAGGAAGTATAAAACAGGTTTCCTGATTTCTAGTCTTGACATGCTGAAAAGCACTCCAGGTATATAATATAACAAGTATATCAAGACCTTAATTATGGCAATGAAATTGATTGATATTTAAGATGACCAATATTTTTAGAACCTCCTAATTTCTTCCTTTTTTTCAAAAAATGTAGTCCAACATTATACGGTTCTGAAGCATCACATTAGGTCCTCTAATCTCAGTAACTTTTTTGTTGCCTCTAAACACTATTTCAAAGACCATTTTATATCTGAGAATGAAAACTGTTTCAGCTATATTAAGGACAATTTAAAGTAACCTGGCCTCTCCTTAAACCACCTCTGAAAGGACTATATTCAAAGAGAAACTGTAAGTGCAGCAAATAACTGTAAATCATGAAATGGTGATGCCCATGCGTGATTAAAACACTTGTAGCCCCTCTGCTACCACTGTGACAACCTTCAGACATCACTTTCAACTGATCAAATCTGTGTTTCAAGATGAAATGAAATACCAGTCTCAAGACTACAATGGCAGCCAGCATATGACATGACTGAAGCTAGGAGTCAGCAGCAATCTGTGGTGCATACACTCGCCAGTCATGCAGCCATGTAATCGTGCATTGTGTAACCATACACAGTCAGGGGAAGTTCTGTCACATAATCATACACATTCTTCACACCAACTCTACACACAGGCAAGCACTGGTCACATATACCCAACGTCCACACTACATGTGTAAAAATGGTATCTCAAAATTTGAGTCACAGAATTCTGCAAACAGAGATTATCAGCATCACCTCGGATTAGTCCAAAAAGAAACAGTTTGATGTGGCTACAGTAATGCAGGTGATGGGGAATCTAATAAAACATGTCAATTAAAAATAGACCAGAAGAAGAATAAAAAAAAAAAAAAAAATCATTTTGCAAAGTAAAAGATAAGAGAAGTCTGGAAATATTATTCTTACAAGGCTGTGGTTTAACCTTTACATGACCTCTATAACATGTGCTTTTATTATCCATAGAATTACACATCTCCTTCTAAATTCCATCAGTAGAAAATGGCTCTATGACAAGTCAAAATAGTGAATTAGATGCACACCTAAACAGCAAGTGAAGACATGCCTCCATTTTTTGTATTTGTTCTGAGCTTTCTAGCCATTCATTTCTTAACCTAAACTCATCCTGCTTTGTACTGTAGTTTAGAATGACAGAAGTCCAGGCCTGTGAGTTCGAGTCTCATCAAAAAGTAAAGCTGGATCCACTGGGACACAGCCTTCTTTGAATTTCCTCACAAATTTGACATCTCTTCCACTTCACACTGGGTATAATTCTATGCTCTTTTGTCCAGGACTAGTAAGACAGAGATCTTACCTGAGTTCTACATGAGATAAAAAAATCCTCGGATGATGTCTATTTTCAACTGATCAGGCTATCTCTGTCTTTATATCTTTCCCACCAATCAATGTTGATGAATAAAAATGTCAGCCTTACCAAGTGTTTTTTACAGCTGTGAAGAGTTGATCAATCATGTAAACACTATAATTAGTTAACAACTGATAGAAATATATTCAGTAATAAATTAAACACATTAATTTCAATTATACTCTCCGACTTTATTATTCTTAAGGAATAAATAACGCCACTCATTATCTGCACTTTATGAAAAAATAAATAGGAGGCTTTTCTATCCCTTCAGCTAAAACTCTGTTTTGATTGTCATCAATCCCTGTGTGTTGGCACCAGAGACATTTTTTTGCAAGACAAAACATGCAAGCCTGATAGTGCTATGTATTTGTTCTGCTTTCTACTTCTATTCAGTAGCTATATAAAATCTGCCTCAGATTATCTCACAGATGAATGGAGGTTGTATTATTAGAATTTTGAAAGCCTATTTTGCTTTCAAAGAGATCTGGAACAGTTTTGAGAGAAAGCAGAGTTGGAACAGTTCCAAATACTCTTTCCTGGTGCTGAATTCTTTTACAGTTATATTCATGCTTTTTGTAATAATATAGCCATGCTTTAATGTTCACATTATGCCCCTTTGGTCATTGTTAAGTCTTCCCTTATGCTGTAAAATTACTTGTCTGTCATTCCCTATTATAAAAACATTTTAGATTGTGAAAGGTGATATTACTTTTACTGAACTAATGTGAAAGGTAAAGGAAAGGTCATTGGCACCACAGCATGGAAGTAAGCATGGGTCAGATCTCCAGTGAAGTGGACTGTTATTATTAGCTGCTGACTTACTCTGATAGTGAAGTGGTTTTAAAATGGTGCTATATTAATTAGAAGGCTTTGGAAGCACGGTGTCAAGAGTGGGATCAACTGACACATTTTCCCATGCCTAGCTGCATAATCCTATTTCCTAACATAGATCCATGTCCTTCTTTAGCCCCTCAACTATTAAAAAACTTATGAGAACTCCTGCAGTAGTAAGGCCTCTGAGGATCTCTTCTGACACCTAACACCTTTGCACCTGCTTTTTTGGGTTTCACACTCCTCCTGCTAATGTTTGATATTGCATCTTATACCAGTTCCATGACACAGCTGCTGTTTTACATGGATTGACACTTCGACCAACTGCATTGAAAAGCAGCTATCATGAGCTTTAAGCAAATTCAAAGAGAATATAAGCCCTGAGCAAAGAAGAACAAGATGAAATCCTGTCTAGTGGAGATGCAACCAAGACAAGCAACTGCAAAATCATTTCTGAGACTGAAACATGTATGTACAGAAATATTGGCCCAATTACAGTCAGTTGGACTCTCCCTAGTGATTTAAAATGAAAAATTTACCAGAAGTTGGCTTCCAATACCAATACCAAGTTGCAGCACCCCTATCTCCTTGTGGTCCTGAAAAACCCTCACAAACAAAATTCCATTTTTAACAAATATGATACATGGCTCCTTTGCAACCTACAAAAAGTCTTACAGAAGTAAAGATTTAATGAATTCTTTATAGTCCTATTTAAAAAGACAGAAAGGACCTATAGGTGAATTCTTCCAGTGCCTTACTGGATAGTGAAACCCCTGGGAAGATAATGTCCTGTACATTTGATTGAATTTTTAATTTATAACTGTTACACATATTAAAAAAAAAAAACAAAAAAAACCAAAAAAAAACCCCAAACAAATAGCAATGGAAGGTTTGGATACTGCACCTGAGTCAGAGCAAACCCCCGTATTAGGACACGCTGGGGATAAACAGATGCAGAACAGCCCTGTGAGAAGGCCTTGGGGGTGCTGGTGGGTGAGAGGCTGGACATGACCCAGCCATGGGCACTCCCAGCCCAGAGAGCCAAACGTGTCCTGGGCTGCATCCAGAGCAGTGTGGGCAGCAGGGGAGGGAGGGGATTCTGTCCCTCTGCTCTGCTCTGGTGAGAGCCCACCTGGAACCCTGCGTCCAGCTCTGGGGTCCCAGCACAGGAAGTACATGGAACTGTGGGAGGGAGTCCAAAATAAAACAACAGAAATAATCAGAGTAATGGAAAACCTGCTCTGTGAGGACAGGCTGAGAGAACTAAGGTTGTTTAACCTGGAAAAGAGAAGGTTTCAGGGGAAATCTCGCTGTGCCCTTTCAGTTCTTAAAGTGGGCTTCCAATAAAGATGGAGGCAGTTTTTAGCAGGGACTATTGTGACAGGACAAGGGGTAATATTTTTAAGCTGGAACACTGTACAGGTTCCCCAGAGAGGTGGTAGGTATCCTATTCCTGGAAACATTCTAAGTCAGATTGGATGGGGCCTTGAGAAATATGTTCCAGTTAAAGATGTTTCTGCCCATGGCAGGGCGTTGCACTAGATGATCTTTGTGAATCCTTTCCAACCCAAACTATTCTACGGTTCTATGATTTTGAAAGGTCTTCATGTCTGTGCTTGCTTATATTAGGACTTAGCTGAAACTGTGCATCAGAAATACAAAACAAGATTTAATTTGATCTTTTGAAGACACAGTGTGTTAAAGCAGCCATGAAGCATAACCTTTTAATTTCTCTGAATTTCAAAGTTCAGTTTATACAGGATTGACATAAAAATGTAGGCATTCATAGATATGCACTCTGCTTGACAAATTATTCATATGCTTTAACAGTCTCTAATTCCTTCACTTTGCTCTACCCAGATGATACAGAAAACATTCTGATCACTTACTGGGACTACTCAGATGTAGTATTGAACACTGTTCGAGGCAGAATAACTTTGAAAAAACTTTTTAATTTGTTTTCTGTATCAGAACATCTACTGCAAGCATTTCTGTCTTGTTCCTGGTACTGTGGAATGACTTGCCTGTCCTGTGGCTGACAGCATGTGCCGTACCAGATGGTACAGATGGAGGAAATTAGAACTTCTTCATACTCCCTCTCTTCTCACTGAAGTTCCTTTGGGTCACATAGAAACTGTTGGCTACCGCAACATTATTGCCCAAAAAAAAGAAATCCGCAACAAAGCTGTCTCTTTGAAATATCATGCACAAGAAACTCTAATTGCTAATCTAATCTAACTGATCCTGTAAATAACTGTAGAAACTAATAGTTTCTGAAGAAAGCATACCTGAAATTCAGGCCAGAGCAGTTTTTCTACAAACTTTTATCAGAAAATATAGTATTTATAGTACAGGTTTTTTCCAGGAAGAAGAAATTTATTGCATAACCTGTATGATGATGACAGTGAGAGGAACTCTATCCAACAGTTAAAATACAAATACCAACATCATACTAATTCTTAAATTCATATGCAAAATTTACAAGAAATATGGAAATAAATCCATCCATCTCCTTCTCCTTGTAGCTATTAATATTTTGCATCCAGTATAATCACACTAAGGTAAGAGAAGGACTGGATAAGGTACAGGACATGCCTCTCCTGATCATCTTAACTAGAAGAATAAAGTCTTCTCCACCTAAGAATCTTATGAGATATGTGTTGTATCAGGGAGGATTACAAACCTATTTACTAGGCCTCATTGTGTACCTTCCTCTGCTGAACTTGGCTACTGAGGTCTAGAAGTATCTGTTACAGGCTGACTACATAAACATAATGTCATGTAGGTTGACTTTTCTTATATGTGCATTTATATATTATTTTAATTTATCTTTTCACTCACGTCGAGTGGAAGACATTATTAATTTGCAAGTGTGGCTAATACAGATTTGAACTCCACTGCAGATCCATAAATTTTCTCTGCCAAATTTTACTTCCAATTGATACTAATGAAATATTGATCTTAACTGTAACTTTTTAATATCTGAAAATGTGAGACATCCAACAATATAGCAAATTTTAAAAAAACTGAAAACTAGACATTGAAACAGATTGCTCTTCCTTGGACACAATATGGAATTGTATGAACTCCTAAGCCTTGAGAAAGTAAAAGATGAGAGCACAAATCATCTATTTTTTTTCATGTAGCATCAGATTGCCTCATTTTAAGATTTAGAGAGATGACTTACAGAGTGCAGAAAGAGGCCTTTACAAACAGAGAAAGAGCTTTCTCCTAAAAATGAACAGACAAGTGAGCAATGTTCTCTTCTCCTGATGTTATGGCACAAGACACATCCCTCAAGGAACATTTCCAAAGCACACCCAAACCAAAATACTTAAAAAGTCCAGGCATTTGGACATACATGAATAGGTGATACAGCTACTTTCATGAGGTGTATTTAGACAGGAATAATGATATGGTTTTGGATGGGGTGTCTCTCTGGCCATTACTCTATATAAAAAAAACCCCATAGCAAAATTAGACTTTAATAATTTTTACTGGGCTGCAGTTGGCCTTTATTACTTTTGACTAAGTTTTACACTGAAGAATACTAAGGCTGTTCTTGCACACTCCTTTAATCTTCCCAGAAGAAACTTTTAAGGATTTGAAAGTCAAATAAAAATTTAACTTCATAACAGAGGATAAACAGGAAACATTTTTATCAACACTCTACATTACTTTTTCTATTGCCAAGTTTCCTCTTTCTTCCTAATGTGGTAAAGGGAAGCCATTCTCCTACCAAAACAGATTTTGCATATATTTGTTCGCTTATAATCTCCAGTTCCCAGTACTGGTTCCACATGAAAAACACAACCCATCCTTATGACAATTTCACTGGATTAATGGATGTTAGCAGCAATTGTATTAGACAGTAAACATTATCATCTAACTTATGGTCATAAATACTTGTATTATTTGTCCATGACAAGGTGCTGGGGGTGTGGGGAGTTCAGGGGAAGACACACTGCAGGAAAAAACACCAGAGGCTGGCCCAAATGGATACCAAAAATTCCAGATGGCTGCAATGGACTGAGTACAGGAGGCAGCAAAGCTCCTCAGCAATGTGAGGGGTGCCACTCTAAAAACTGATTTAAGAAAGAGAAAAATAATCCATCAGAGAAAGGGGGAAAATAAAAAGAGAGAAAAAGAACAGAGGGAATATAAAATGAAATCAGGAGGAGGCAGAGGTGCTGCATGGTGGAGTAGATCTCCACACAACAGCTCATGGAAGACTCATGCTGCTGCAGATGGATATACCTGAAAAAAGTTCAGCCCATGGATACCCCACACGAGGAGAGAACAAAAATGTGAGGATGAAGGAGAAGCAGCTATATATTCTGTGTACTGGCTGTAACTTCCCTTGACACCCCACAACATTACTCAGGGATAGAAGAAGAATCTGAAACTAAGTTGACCTTGGGAGAGGGGAGGATTTTGTTTTAGTGTTTTGTTTCTTATTAATGAAATATATATTGACAAATATTATCTGCCCAAAGTACAATCAGTTTTGCCTACAAAAGTAAATAAGAAACAATCTCCCTATCTTTTATCTTGAACCATGAGATTTCTCAAACTGTTTTCTTCCAATGTCATGCTGAGGAGGAGGGGCGAAATGATCAGACAGGTAGGCATTTGGCTATTATCCAAAGCTAGCCCAGCACTGTCTTTCTGTTTTCCCTTTTTAGATTATTTAGACTAATTCAATATTTTAATTCATTAAATAGCTGCCTGCTAATCTCCATAACTACTTGTCTGAGAGTCAACATTAGACACCTATTATGTTAGCAAGGATACTGATGCAATTGTTCTGCATAACGAGGCCTAGCGAGTTTGACAAAGGCCAAACACTTTGCAGCATTTCACATCATTCAACAAAAGTGTTCTTTTAATTATATGTTCCGCTTCCAAAGTTGCCCTTGAAATGTTGATTCTGAGAAACTGAGTTTATAACCTAAATCAGATCGTGTGAAGCTTACTTCCCAGATCACTACAAATATAAATTGAGTTTCAGCCTCCAGAGAAACACAATAGATAATGCCAATATTTTTTCTTCTTGACCTTTTGTACCATACTAACATGATGTTGCTTGCAGTTTTTACTGTTATTTGCACAACTCCAATTTTTTTCCATAGGTTTTAAGTGAACCATTAGGCCATAACCTATAGTCAGTTTTGTGGCTTTCAATCTCATTGAATAGGAGACTTTTGGAAGGAAACAGTATTTTTGAGCTCTCCAGAAGAAACACCAGTCTCTCAGGCTCAGCCCTGGAAAGACTTCCATGCACAGGCATGTTTATATGCAAACTCTTCCCATAATGCATAAACATGGGTAAATCTTTGCACTACAAGACCTCGCAAGCAACTGGGAAAATACACAGTGATTTTAAAATAGCAGTGACTGGGGGTAAATTTACCATCCAGAGGTTTGAAGATACTCATTATTCTAAGATAATTTTATTTCATTCCCTTACCTATTCAAGACATATGATTTTCTGATTCCATTATGATTCCTTTATACTAGTTAAGTTCTATCTGTTTCATTCCCTAGTTTTGCTATCCAAAGAGGAAGAGGCAGGAGAAAGGAGACCTGCAATGCTTATTTTGTTGCCAGCATTTCTTTTTCATGTCTGTTTATAGTGGAAAGGTTCACTCTTTGTTTCTGTTTCGTTCACACAATTTTTTTAGCAATTCTTTTCAGATAAACTACTTTACTATGAAAAGTCAGCATGGAAAATTAATTACTATTACTTTCCTCAGACGGGAACAAAAGCAGGGCTAAATCAGATCTCACATAAGTTTAATCCACTCCAACACTGCCTGTGAATTACCAGTAACAGATGTTTAGAGAAAAAGTAGAAATCAGTAAAGAAAAGTCTGACACTTTTCCCTAAAGGTCCGTCTACTCATGCCCCAAAAATCAGGATATTAAGAACCTGAGAAATACAGATGACAGCTAAAATTGTGGTTAGGCACCAGCCAATGATTTTATTTCTCCCTGACAATAAGTCTCAGAGCAGCTGTGGCAGAGAGCAGTTATGCAGCCAACAGAAAAAAAACATAATGCTAGTGCATGCCTGGGAGTCCTTTTCTCAGTCTATTATACATTCATGCCATTCCTCACATGTAATATCCTTTTCAGAAAGATATTTGTGCTCATAGCAAAGTGCAGTGCTGTTTATAGAACTCTCCATTACAGTTTTTAAAGGAAAGCAGACACTGGGAACAAAGTGTGTATGTGAATGTGACTATCAAGATGCACTTCATTTTTACTGAAAACAGCTACTTGCAGCCTTCTGCTTATTATCACAGCCAAATCCCCTTTAGAATCCTGTCCTCCATGTGTCAGCATACATACAAGCAAAATTTAGTCAATTTTAAAATTTGAAAACCAAAACAAAGTACCTTGGCCCTATTTAAATGCTTCTAAGACATTTTCAGTGATATTACTACTAAAACATTATTGTTAAAAACTGCAAGGAATGTGATTTAGTCTGTCAAGAAAAGATTTGAACATTGTGATAAAATACCTTTTAAGCCAAATAAAAAAGATGGAAACAAACATAGATTGTTATCTTACTTCAAATGGGAGTTCTGTTATTTCCATATTTCCAGACAAATCCAGTTTTTCTAGATTTTCACAATCACCCAGTTCTGGAGGAACTGACTTCAAATTATTGAAACTCACATTGAGCACTTTGAGGTTTTTTAAGTGGCCTGTGAGGGTAAGATAATTCAAATCAGTGTACTTTAAAAAAAAAAAAAAAGAAAAACAAAAAAAATTAAAAAAATAGAGAGAAAGCAAAAATAAAAGGATAAAAGGTATACTCAGTTAAGCAAAGAAGAAGCTCCTTATTGTGATGATGAGTAAGATTACTAAATATTTTCTGCAATTATCACTAGCATTTTGAGGGACAATAATATCCCTTAAGCAGCAATGTTTTTGGAGAGAGTTTGAAAGGAGACAGCAAAGATTTTCAAATATTTTGTTTCTTCCAGTGATGAAATACCTCTTGATCTCAGCTGAAACTAAAGTAATTGGCTTTTGGCTTGTCCACTGCAGAACATTTGCCTGCCAACAGAAACACATCTTAGAAACTTTTATACAACCTTTATTGGGAACAATCATTCATACTGAACTCAGGACATCAGGAATTCTGTCTTTAGTATCCTTCATTGCACACTTTTGGTTGTAAAATGGATATGTGCATATGTTTCATTATTTTCTTTATAGTGATTTATCATATCCACTGGCTCAATTTAAACGCCCTTATAATATTCTATGCTACATTTAGTAACAAAGATTTTTGTGTCTTCAGGTTATAACATTACATAATTGTCAGCAAAAGGAGGGTTAGGAACATAATTTAAATACAATATGCTGAAAAAAAAATGCAAGTTATTCTGTGATATAATCAAACTGGAAGAAATTTGAAATATGAAATAGCTGATGTGTTAGCAAAGGAATCATTAAATACATAAGATGAGAACTTTACATGGAAAGTCCGGTTGTTGTATTACATAAATGGTCACAGAATTGTAGAATCACAAATGGTTTCATTTGGAAGGAACCTTTGAAAATCATCTAGTTCAAAGCTCTGTCCAACCTGACTGAATACTTCCCATGATGAGTCATGTACAGTTTCTCCAGGCATACTGTTCCAATGCCACATCACCTGCATCATAAAAAATTTATTACATCCAATCTGCACCTATTCTTGGTCCATTCAAAGCCATTGTCCCTTGTCCTGTCAGTACAGGTACTGGTAAAAAGTTTCACCCTACCTTTCTCATAAGTCAGCTTTATATGTTGAAAGGTGACAATAAGGTGCCAACAGAACCTTCTCTTCTCCAGTCTAAACACTCCCAGCTGTCTCAGCTTTCCTTCTGGAAGTGTTCCAGACCTCTGACAATCTTCACAGCCCTTCACTGATGCCATTCCAGCAGGCTATGTCTTTCTCATACTGAAAGTCCAGGACAGGATGAAGTACTCCAGGTGGAGTCTCACAGTGACACCCTCACTTCAATATATTTGCCACACTTCTTTTGCTGCAACTCAGGAGGATACTATTGGCTTTCTGGGCTTCAAAGGCACATTGCCAGCTCATACCCAGTTCTCATTCACCAGTACTCTCAAGTACTTCTCTGTGGGGCTATTCTCAGTCCATTCACCCCCAGTCTACATTGATATTAGAAAGTGACCCAGCACACATTCAAGATCTTGTACTTTCCCTTGTTGACTTCCATGGAGTTCAAATGAACCCACCTCTCAAGCCTGCCAAGGTGTTCCTGGATGGCATCCCTTCCTGTAAGAACATCAACTGTTGTGATAGATTGGCATTTAATATATATATATATTATATATACTCAGCTTGTTATCATCTCCAATATTCCCCTCCACTCATTTCTTTTCCTGTAGTATTCCCTTCCACCCAGTGACAAAATACAGCATTCAGAAGGAAATGCAGAGGTAAGAAATACAAATGCAATTCAGCATCTGGAAACTGGGAGAGAACAGTATCATCATCAACAAGCTCCCAAAGTGGACTAGGTATTTCTAAAGTAAGACAAGACATACAGCAACCAAAAACTTATATTAATCAGAGTCTTGGGTCTGGACAGGAGAGGCTAATTTTTCCAGTAGCTGATAAAGGGCATGGCCAGGACACGGAGATTATTGTATACCACCTCACATCATTGTCAGGAGTGAGAGAAAGAGGCTTTCTTCCAGGAAGGAGTTCTGGTTTGGTCAAGTAACTATCGTGGAGGGAACCATCTGATTTATTAATTTTCTACTACCAGGGTCTTTTTCTGTGTGAATCACATCTTTTCTTGTAGCTTTTGTCATTAGCATTGTGGTTGTTACTGTACAATTTATTAACTCATTGCTGTTCCTGTTAAGTTTTTCTTCTGTCAGTGTGTCATCTTTGCCTTCTATTCCTCCTATTCTCCTCTCCAGAGTGCTGCAGGGAGAGGAGAAGGGGAAAGTCAAGGAGAAAGATGGAGTAGTGCATGGTTTGAAGAGTCTCAGGGGACACAGAATTGGGGGGTACCATTCCTAAAGCACAATAGTCTCCTATTTATAATCAATTTTTTTTCTAAGAATCTGGTGTTTCATTAGATTTGGTTGACATTGCAGAGTACAAAGTGTCCTCAAGTTAGTGTCATAATAGTGATCTTATCATTAAGACATTAACACTTAGTTAAACTTCTTCCAAAGCAAATGTTGGCTTAGAGTTGCTCACCTTTTGCAATCTGGGGAAATCCTCACCCGAAGTTTTTTGGTGCTTCCACAGAAAAGGACAGAGAAGCATAGGAAGTAGAAAGTCCTACATTTTTTCCCTGAGAAATTGCTGTTGTCAGAGCCAGTGGCATGTAGTTTGATGGTCAACATTACCAGTCACCAGATCACACAGCATTTTACATAAACCCCATAGTCTCCCTTGGACACAACACTGTCTTCAAATTATGACTGGACCACTCAAATCATCCCACATTTGGCAGACAAGGCATATATTGTGAGATATTAATCTCTACAGATTACAACAAAGAAAAACATAAGGTCTTCTACGCAGCTTCCTTCCAGTTTTAGGTCTGCCAGGAACTGAGGTATATTTCAAAATTCAGCTATACTTTTAGGATTGTGACTTTGTTTTCCTGTACTGAAAGTTGCTGGTTTAGTTAAAATAGAAGAAAATATTCCTGTAGGACTACAACAGGCATTGTTTTGCCAGTACACTACTATCTGACAAGGGTTGTTGGAGTGATAAAACTAATTTAATTGTGTCAACATCTGAACTACCTTATTTCCATAATTTTAAGCACCTAAAAATAATAGAAGTTTAGTCTCCTGATCAGGAAGCCTTATCAAGTTTAGTATCATAAGGTAGATAAAGATACAATCTATTTATATTTAATATAAATTATACAATATATATATTTTTATATATTACATATATGATATGTATATTTATATATAATATATATTGTATATATTTATATTTAATATATCTATTATATCACGTGCTAAGTGTCATCACCATGAACTTACCACTTCATTGCAACAAAATAATCACTGGAACAGAAACGCCTTAAAACTAGAGAATCAGAAAATCACAATTTACTTCCTCAACTTTACTTTCTCAACTAATCCCTTGTTAAAGGAGAGCAAATACCTTTGGAATAAAAAAAGAAAAATTTATTCAATAGCCCTGGAATGTCTGTTCTTTCAGCAATGGTATATTGTACTGGTTCTATCTGGAATGGACTTAGTGCTTCTCATAGCAACTCATATGGTGTTATGCTTTGGATTTATGACCAAACAATGCAATAACTCAGCAGTAGTAACACAGCAAAACATTTTGTTTCTCCCTCTGCTGCCCCAGTGAGTCAGCTAGGGGTTGGCAAGAGGCTGAGAGGGTACAGGGCTGAGACACTGAATCCAAACTGAGCAAAGAAATATGCTACAGCATATAATGTCACATTGAGCACAAAAGCTGGAGACAAGGGCAGAATGGGAGTGAGTTTTACAAGATCCTTATAGCTTAGGGACTGCATGTGCATCTATGTGTGGTGAGTGAGTGCTTTTTTATCACTGGTTTGTTTGCATCTTCTTTTTAAACTGTCTTTATCCTGATGCATGAGTTTTCTCCCTTTCACCCTTCCCTTTCTCTACCCATAGTGCTGTGGGAGACTGGACTACGGGGGACTTGGCAAGCTGTATGAGGCTTAGTTGCCTAAAAGTCTTAACCCACAACAGATGTAGTTGCTAATTTTTCAGTCACTGAAATTTCTACCTTTCAGTTCCATTATTAATTAAGAGAACTATTAATGGCATCTGGTGTTACCAACATGCTAGTCACTGTCTTGTCTAACTGTGTTCAGATGGTCATCTCTGATGCATTAGAGACATGAGCAGAGCTATTTATGAAAAAGAAATCACAAAAATGTAGCAGCCTTTCTGGGTAGTGTGATGGACTCAAGCACAGATTCTCTGTCTGATTTTCACAGCACCTGACATGTGTGTCAATGCTCCCAGTATGGTTTGCAGGTATGAGAAAAATGATAAGTAAAAGATGCATCACACTTTTTCTTGTGATATATAATATCTCTCTAAAATGACAGAAGGGCGCTACAGATTCTACAGTCAATATACAGTAATTGCTGTGATTAAGTTTATGAAAATTACTGGGAAAAGGCATGATTCATGCAACGGAATTTTATTTCCATAACAAACTCAGGACAACATAGATGAGTGGAATGAAGCTTGCCAAGATCTGCCTGCAGGGAGCAATCTCTTGGAATCCTATAAGGGCTATTTTTCACCTCTGGGCTCTTCAGTGGATTAAGTTATGTCACCTCACAAGTGAGCAGTAGTCAAGCATTAGCACACCCTTCAGGGCGATGAGACATATATAAGACTAACCAGGATCTCCTAAATAAAATCCTTGCATGACCACTTAAGATAATCACATTTTTTATTTCTCACATTCCATTGGAAAAGTATTTTTTACATCTGCTGCTGTTGTGCCGTTATAAGAAGTTACTGAGTTTCATAATTTTCTTTATTTCAAATAATCTTCAGATTGCTAGCCTACATTTATTTGTAGAAGTTTTATAACCATTCATTCTTTTGTCTAGTTCATCTTTAAATAGTTTTTTTTTTTCCTCTCTGGTGTTTACTTCTGATGTTTTCATAGGCAGCAGACATCTCAGAATTTATTTTACCAGCCTGAATAAGCCATTATTTCTAGTCTCTGCTGACAAAATAAAATTCCCCTCCTTAAATGATCCTAATAGACTTATTTTGCATCTGTTCTCATCTAAAATTACTGGATAGTTCTCTTGTGACTGTTAGATTTGGAATTTAATTTCTTCTGTTTTTTGCATTTAATGATCTCTGACATGCTTCATGAAAACTGAATACATGACCTTGAGCTCTGCAACTGTGAATTTAAACTCTGTATTTTTTCAGAAGCCTATCTGCTCATCAGCCTTACTATATTTCCACCTGTTTTGCAGTGACAACACACAGACAAACTGTGTCAGAAAATTTCAGTAACCCAGTTGTTGAAAATTACTAAGTGATAAAGTCAAGACTGATCCTTGAGAAAATCCACAAATGACCTTCTTCATGACCAATGCCTTCTCTTTCTAAATAGACACATTTTTATCTCTGGTTTAACAAATCTTTTGCTCATTTTCACAATTGTGGCATCAAAGTCCATTCTGTTAGAGTCAAACATTCATTTTCCATAGTTCTCTGTATCAAACACATCATGGAATACCAGGTAGACAAGATCTACTGCTAGAAGCTCAATCACAGCATTGGTAATTAAATTCTCTAATTTTTTATAAGCAATGCAGAATTCTAATAATGGTAGTACAAATTCACCTTTTACACAAGCCTAATTAGTAGTCTTTACAAGGTATCAGAGACAAAATACAGATGAGGTTACAGAATTTATTATCTAAAGTTCCCATTCAATGCAAATGTAGATCCATTTGTGCAAACTGGGGTAAAAAGCTAGACAACTTTTTACATTAATCTGCAAGCATACAATCATTGAATTATGGACTGGCTTGGGTTGAAAGGGACCTTAAAAATCATCTAGTTCCAGCTCTACTGCCATGGGCAAGGTCACCTTTCAGTAAGCCTGGGTTCTCAAAGCCCCAGCCAATCTAGTCTTCAACACTTCCAGGGATGGGCCATCCACAGCTTATCTGGACAACCTCTTTAATTGCCTCATCACCCTCAGAGGAAAGAACATCTAATATCTAAACTAAACCTACCCTCTTTGACTTTATGATCATTTTCCATTGTCTTGTTACCACAAGCCCTTGTAAACAGTTCCTACACAGCTTTTTTATGGGCCTCCTTCAGATGTTGAAAGGCCACAGTAAGGTCACCCCAGAGCTTGCTTTCCTACAGGCCGAACAGGCCCATTTTCCCAGCCTGTCTTCATAGGAGAGGCCCTCCATACCTCTAATCACCCTTGTGTCTCTCCTCTAATACCATGCCAACATTTCCATGTCCTTCCTGTGCTGGGCCCCCAGAGCTGGATGCAGGGTTCCAGGTGGGGTCTCACCAGAGCAGAGCAGAGGGACAGAATCCCCTCCCTCCCCTGCTGCCCACACTGCTCTGGATGCAGCCCAGGACATGTTTGGCTCTCTGGGCTGGGAGTGCCCATGGCAGGGTCATGTCCAGCCTCTCACCCACCAGCACCCCCAGGGCCTTCTCACAGGGCTGCTCTCCATCTGGTCATCCCCAGCATGTGCTGGTACCAGCATGTGCCTCACCCAAGCACAGCACCTTGTACTTGTGTTACTCTATTGGGAACGGTGTTACTTTATTGGGAACAGTGAGAAGAACGACACAGACTCTCTTGTGAGTTGAACAGGAGAGCTTAAGGTTTATTACCTCAGATCTTCTTTTATAGACTGATACATGAAAGAACAGAAAGGTAAAACTCTTATTGGTTAGTAAACTAACACATCACCATCATTGGTCAGTGGGGTTCACCACCCCTCGACCTTCTCTTGTAAGAAAACAAAAAACTTACAAACAGCACCTGCAAGACTGTCTTCTATCTATGAGGATTGTTTTAATTCTTCCTTATGATTTCCCAGGCCACTTTCTCAAGCAAGACAGAAAATTATGAGGCCTGCTTTTCCACGGGCACTGTGCTCCCTGCTTTTGCTCATATTTAGCACCCATATACTTGGTCTTGTTAAACCTCATGAGATTCACATGAGCCCAGTTCCCAAGCTTGTCCAGGTCCTTCTGTATGTCAGACAAGTTAACCTAACCTTCAAACAGGTCCACTGAACCACTTATCTGGGCATTGTCTGCAAATTTGCTAAGGGTGTACTCAAACTCACTGCCTAAATCATTGATAAAGATGCTGAATAGCAGTGTTTCCCATACAGTCTCCTGAGGCCCACCACTTCTCACAAATGTCCATCCAGACACTGAGTTGTTGACCAGTACACTCTGGATGAGACCATCTAGCAATTCCTCATCCACTGAACAGTGCATGAAGTACCACATCCATGCCTTTGCAATTTAGAGAGAAGGATGTGATGGTAGACCATGTCAAAGGCCTCACAAAAATCCAAATAAGAACCCTTCTTTTGTCCATGGATAAAGTCACTCCATTGTAGAAGGCCAACAAGCAGATCAGAAAGGACTTTTCCTTAGTGAAGCCATGCTGGTTTTCTCAAGCCACCCCCTGGTCTCTGTGTGCCTTTGCATAGCTTTCAGGAGGATCTCTTCCATGATTTTCCCAGGGACAGAGATGATGCTGACAGGTCAGCAGACCCCAAGGTCCTCCTTTTTACCTTCTAAAATGGGCACATTTCCCATCTTTCGGTTCAGCTGGGGCTTTACCTGTCTGCCATGACTTCCCAAATGTGCCCTCAAGCCTCTGGGATGCATCTCAGCAGCTCCTGTAGCCACACCTATATTCAGGTTCTTCAAGTGGTCATGAAACTGATCTTTGCTACAGTGCAAATGACTTCACTCCCCAGTCCCTGCTCTCAGGAAGTGTGAGAAGAGGGGGTGCCATTGAAAACTGAGTAAAAAATATCCTCATAAAAACAGTCAACTTGCAACACCAGTGTTTAATACTGCCTCTTCAAAGGGGGGATATAAGCAAAATTTTCCTCTGTTTCACACAAGACTGAGGTGCTGGACAAATAATACTGAATACTGAATAAATGGCAAAGATAATAGATGAGTTTGCAGTTCCTCAGAATAGTCATTTAAGATGAGAATATGTACTTTCTTCTTGAAAGCTCAAAAAACACGTTGGGAATCTTATAAATAGAAAAACTATTTTAGGCATCAAGAAGTCACTTAAAATTCTATTAGTAATAGTTTTCCCCTCTGAATTCTAGAAAATTGGATTAATGATATGCACAAAGGAAATTCTATACTGTGTAGTGGAAAAGAGACAAAAATTCTCTGTGATTTCTTAATAAAGTAAGTCTCAAAAGCACTTATTTTTAATCCTAAATATTTAGAAAATCAAAAATGGGAGAGGACACAGTACAAATATTTAGTTAACAGCTCTTTGAGAAGTATAATGGATAATTTGTAGGACAAAAAAATCCCAATATAACCTTACAGTTTGTGCCAGCACAAAGGCTTCAGGAACATTAAACACTTCAGTTCACTACTTCCTATGTGAATATGAGAATATATGTAAATAGTTTCAGTTATAGAAATTACTAATGTACTAGCACTACTTCATATACAGCAACTGCACTACAGCCACATAGACAAAGCCAGAGCTGTAATCTCACTCAGAAGACAAAGAAAATCCCCTGGCTGCATCCCATTCATGATTTTTTCTCTTTTATTCATAGACAAACCATTTTAAGACAGACAACTCTGTTCTGCAGTTCTCTTTTCTTTTTTTTTTTTTTTTACAATTCCCATTAAAATATTTGCTATTACACAAAAGCTATCAAATCAGAAATATTTTCAACTGCCCTCTGTTACAAATTTTTCTCTTGTTCATCTACATATGTGACTATAAAACGTGATTTGAAATATCTTATAATGGATTCCATTCTTTCTTCTCTCTGATTCAGAGTGGAACATTATTTTATAAATCTGGTAAAACAGGAATATGAACTTCAATATTCCAGAAGTCCAGAGATTTCTACTGCAGCAATATTTTTTTCGATTGAAAATATTCTTACCGCCTCATGTGCTCTCATACCTTTACCTCTTGTGAGAATCAAAAGTTGCCATAATATGGCTCACCAGGTTATCCTCTGCCAGATGATTTGTTGATCTAAACTTGACTTCAATTCTGTCTGAAGATTAAAGACTCAACAAGATGCATGTCACTGCCAACATCAACTATCTGCCATTGCTCTCAAGTACATTTTAGCTGTGATATTTACCTAGTTATTGCTGTTGTGTAAGCAGAAGACAAAATGATGAATACCTTAGCACTTAACCTTTCCAGACCTCACCTTCTGATTTAACACTCAGTCCTCACTCTTTGCTTAGATAGAGCTCCCAAATCAAACCTACATCAATAATTTTCCTTGTGAAAATTTAGTAGGTAAGTTGACATATATATAAGCATACTTTAAGTAGGAAAGGTTTCACTTAGAAGCAGTATGCAAAAACTTAACAATATCCAAGATCTTCCATAATACTCTTACGAAAATAATTAACATTTCCAATACACATCAATATCCATCTCGTTATGCATATATAGTACCTGAAATAAAAGCACAGCTATTTTCAAGCACGTCCCCTTACACGTAAGCAAAGAGAGCTTTACACAAATTGAGACAAAACTCCTCTGTAGTTTATGTCATAGCAGAAAGGTCAGTTCCACTGCCTTACTAACAGGTGGCCTATCAAGGCACAACATTCAGTAAGACTGAAAAACCTAAGGAAGTTCTGGCAAAAAAAAAAAGTGCTAAACATTTCAGGTACACAGTCTTGGAGTGGCTTTTTGTTTATTCTTATTATTTCTTTTACACTACATCAGTGATTATGCATCATTTTCTGGATAGAAATTCTGGGTAGAATTACTACTGCAATGTAGAATTATATATAAATTATATATATATATATATATATATATATATATGTATATATATATAAAAGTAGTACCTATGGCTTGGTAAATTTGTTAATTTGGTTGTGCAGTCTAATGTTCAAATTTATGTTTCAAGGAGTGCTTAGATTTTTTGAATCTTGAAAAATAAAATTTCTGAACAAAAGTTTCCAGGTAAGAGGAGGATGGTGAGTGCTGTAACACTGTGTCTGAGGGAAGCCCTACAACAAAGCATTTTCTAACATTCTCTTGCCCTTCCAGGCAAACATTTACATAAAAAAACAGCAACAAAAACATTGAAAGAAAAATCATGGGTATAAGCTAGTGGGATAAACATATTGGTGGGAAAGTGAATAAACGGGACTAACATAAAAGCTACTGATGAGCAGAAATCCCATCATTTTAATGCAATTGAAAGAATGGTGATTGCTACTAGAAATAATGAAGCTTTTTTCCTTGTTTCTCTAAAAAAGGTCTGATACAGGCTCTACATTACCCTCTACTAGAAAAATCTACTTGTCCCCTGGTCAGCAGCAGTGTTCCCCAGGGCTCAGTGCTGGGGCCAGCCCTCTTTAGAGTCTTTATTTTTGATCTGGATTGGGAGATCAAGTTACTCCTAAGTCATTATGTAAACAAAACTAATTTGGGTGGGAGGATTGATCTAGTAGAGGGTAGGAAAGATGTTCAGAGTCATCTAGACCAGCTGGATCAATGGGCCAAGGGCAATTGTATGAGGTTCAATAACATAAAGAGCCAGGTCCTGTCCTTGGATCACAATAGCCCATGCAGCACTACAGGCTTGGGGAAAAGGAGCAGGAAAGCTGCCTGGCATAAAAGGACCTGTGGCTGCTGGCTGGAAGACATGGAAATATGGTCCAGCAGTGTGCCCAGGTGGCCAAGAAGGCCAAAGACATCCTGACAAGTATCAAAAATTGTGTGGCCAGTGTGAAGTTATTGTCCTCGTGTACTCAGCATTGGTGAGACCACACCTCAAATCCTGTGCTCAGCTCTGAGCCCCTGTCCTAGTTTTGTCCAGAAGGGGACATTGCTAATACCCAGAGGTTATCCTCTCACAGCATTTTTCAGGGGTCCCTTCTGGTCAATTAAGTGTGGCTGGGTATCACTGCTTTGCTCTGTAATTGATGTTCTAGATGTTTCCAGTAAATTGTTGTTATCTTGACCCACGATCTTTAGCTTTTGTGCCTCACATTTTCCTCTCCACTCTGCTGAAAGGGGAGAGGAGACAGAGAGGGAATGAATGAGTGCCACATGGTTTGGAACTCTTCAGTGGGAACATTAAATTGAGGAATACCATTTCTAATTCACAACAGCCCCAGACATGAGGTGATACAGACTGTCCAGAGAGGGGCAACAGAGCTGGGGAAGGGTATGGAGCATATATTTTATGAGGGAGCTGGTGTTGTTGATCTTGGAGAAAAGGAAGGTGACCTTATCACTCTCTACAACTGCCTGTAAAGGAGGTTGTAGGAAGATGAGAGTCAGTCTCTTCCATGTGAAAAGTGGGAGAAGTGAAAAAATGAGAGGAAATTACTTCAAATTGCAGAAGGGGAGGTCTAGATTAGATACTAGAGAAAAAATTCTTCATGGAAGGTTGTCCAGACATTGGAACAGGCCACCCAAATAACAAGTAAAATCACCATCCTCGAAAATGTTTAAAAAATGTGTCCATGAGTCTCTTAAAGATGTGGTTTAGTGATGAACACAGAGGGGATACATTTATGGTTGGCCTCAATGATCTCAGAGGCCATTTCCAATCTTAACAATTCTGTGATTCTGCGATCTGTGTTCATGCCTTCATTGTGGAAACAGATTTTAATGGCTTTAGTGATATTTTCTTTGTAGGGATCATTTTCATTAACAGTGTATAATACTATGAAAATAAAGAAAAACTTTTTCTGTCTCTACCTGCCTCAATTGATAAGCAACAACCCCTTAAAAGCCTCTGTTTAATGGTTTAAGGTAGCCTCTGGCAGGAAGCTAGTAGTCTTTCCCACTTCTTCAATGCTATTTCCCCTTTCTTCCAAACTATATCTTATAAGATGTTTGTCCATTAAACTCACTGACCTACCTGAGATCTGCAGTCAAAGTGTTGATAAAACAGTTAGTGCTCATTTTATGACTATTTTCTCCTGCTTGTGTCCTGTTTATGATGTGTTAGTGTGTTTAGATCCCAGGCTGAAACTATAAAATCTTGATCTTGATGTCTATGTAAAATTTTCTTTCCAAAATAATACTAGTACTAGTAAATAAATCAAAAGCATGAGTGTTACTTGACTAATAGAATACTAAAATAGTAGAAAGTTCTAGGTCAGATTTCTGTGTTTCAGGATTCTCTCCCTCTTCCTTATTTAAACTTAAGATATCAAGAGAGGTGGAGGCTTTAGTCTTTAAGCTGTTATCTCTTAGTGTACATAAGGAATGGCACTCATTGGGAAAGCTCAGGACTACAATATTTAAAATCAAAGGCTGAGACAGCTAAGTGCATGAGCTCAACAGTTGCAAGCCCACAATGGGCCCAGTTCCCTTCAGCTCTCAAAGATTCCACCTATTACAGGTATATTTTTCCTCATAAGAGCAGTAAGTCCCTCTCAATACCAATACAATCTGTCAAACAAGATTTTCTATTGTAATAGGAGAGGCAAGCATGAAAATTATTTTATGTAACTTAAAATGTCAAGGGCTGAAGCATTTAAGGATTAAGAATTTTTTTCTCTAAAACATATCACATCAGGTTGAGTAGATTTAGATTAGATATTACAAAGAAATTCTTCACCATAAGGGTGTTGAGGCACTGGCACAGGTTGCCAAGAAAAGCAGTGGAAGCACCACCCCTGGAAACATCCAAGGCTGGAAGGGGCTCTGGCCAACCTGGTCTGATGAAAGGTGTCCCTGCCCATGGCAGTGGCGTTGGAACTAAATGACTTTTAAGGTCCCTTCCAATCCAAATTTTTTCTATTAATCAATTACTCTATGATATAGCTCTTTAATAAATTAAGATCATTACTGAACTCTTAAAAAAAAAAAAAGTGTATATTTTTGCAGGATTCTATTTTTGTTTCCTTTTCCCACAATCTTTTGTTTCCATTCATCTTGTTTGAGGCTTAAAATCCTGCAATATTTCTATTTTTCTTAATCTGTAAGGAATATAAAACATCACCTGTTCCCAGAAACAACCCTCCATCTACTTGAATACAAGCAATAACTGCCTTATAATCAGATAACAAAAACATGCTAACTTTTTCCCATACTATATTCATGGTTTTCTATACAATTTGGCAAGTATAATCAAAGCCAGAGAGATATAAAAATGCAGTGAAGACTGTTCAGTGTAAGCAAGGAGACAATTATCAGTAAATTAACAAGAATATCCATGGATGCTCATTTCCCTGCAATGGCGTTAAGTGGTATGAGTATAAATATCTGAATATCTTGGATCAACTCACCAATCTCTGCTGGAAGATGGTTGATTTGATTTTTTGACAATTCCAATACTCTCAGATCTTGAAATAGTGCAATGTAGGCTGGAATGATTTGTATCAGTGTATTGTACACATGCCATTCTTTTAGATAGATCTGTTCTTTCAGAGAATCTGGGAGTTCCTGAAAATGAAACAAAAACAGGTAAATAAAGGAAGCATGAAGTTAGAATTTTGTTACCCTGTTTCCAAAGAGGGAGAAAAATGTACTTTGCCTTAATTATCTTGGTGTAGAATAGTAATTTACCAAAGCCTTACAGAAGCTGTCTGCTTTTGAAGAGCATTACAACTGTCCTCATCACATATTCATTTTTGTTTTAACTCCTAATGCAATTATTTGCTCTAAAACAGAAACCTATCTGAAGAACTCAATCTGTTTGGTGTCTCACACATTATTTCCTTTTTCCAGATGGAGGATTTCTTTAAAACACATTTCAATGCTTTAATTCACACATCAAGATGCAGTAAAATGCAGCACAGAACAGAAGAGTGCATAGAGAATATTTAAATAGGATTTTCTAAAAAAAAAGAAAAAGGGTGTGATTTTGTTCCAAATATCTGCCAATGTTTCAAGACTTGTTTTCCAAGAGGGAACAGAAACCATTTCAGGTATTATACACACATATCACCTGGCTTAGCCTCCTAAGATGTTGTGGCAATGCTAAAAAAGATTTTAGAGGATTTCCTAAGAAAGAATACAATTTATTTTAAAATTAAAAAACAAAATCTATTTTTAAATCATTCCACATTTGAAAGTAATTATTGATTTAGTCATGCAGAATTCTTTGCCAAAATTCCAGTAATTTTCAAATTTCCTATAATCCCTGAGTAATTCTCAGATTATTCTATTTAACAAGTCTTCAATACATGAATGAAATTTAAATTTATAAACACTTTGATTCTTACAAATTGCTTTAATTAATTGGTATTCACTTCAGATGTACATGTCTTTGTTTGTATTATGTCACCAAATTCTTTGAACTTAAAACAGACAAAAACCCACTCCAAAATTTGAAAGGCAGATCATTTAAACTCCACTTTCCTAAGCATTGCATAATTTACCAGTCTGTCCTAGCTTTTATAACACTGTGTACTGGTAACATGTAGAATAAATAATCTGGAAGAGTTACTACCACTATCTTTGCTCTGTAAAAACAGATGTGAGAGTTTCAGCCTGATTCCTTTATAAATTTCAGGTTTGTTTCCTCTGCATGAAGAATATGACAGAGTAGGAATTACTGGTTTTAAAAAGGGCATTACCTTCGTCTTTTTTCTACTAGATTTCATAGATGTCCTAAGACATTTATAAGAATGATGCATTCAAATTTATTTTATTAATGCTGAACTTCTGGATTAGCAACAGTGCTATTTAACTCTTACTTAAATTAAAAATTTGTAATTATTTGTAATTGTAATTATAGACTGGACTGTTAATCAGAAGCCATTTTTTTGGTCATTACTGCCTCTCATTTCAGCTCTTTTCAAATTTACACATGCAGACACAAAACCTATGTTTTGTTGTTATGCCTTGCTACCTTCCCTTCCATATTTAATTTCAGATAATTTCATTTCTTATTTCATTTTCCAAAAAGATGTGCATGTGTATTGCATTGTGATCCATCTTCTCTATTTGTCAGTTTATGACAATTAAAAAAATAAAATGTCTCAAATGCCTCAGGCCTGGTAGTGAGAAATCTCTCCAACTTTGTGGAATCAGTTACTATTTCTCATCTTCAGTGCTGCACATTTTTCTGCAGCAAAATAAAATATTAGAGGACAACAGCAAATTCAATTAGTATTGTTTTCCCTACCTGTAAAGAACAGAAAATTCAGCACACAGGGGACAGTATTTAGCTGGAGTAACATAGATATCTCTGTAGGGAAGAACCATGATTCAGAGACAGAGATGAATAATCATATTGCAGGGGAAAAAAATGTTTATGTCAACAAACACTATTTTCCACTCTATTTCTCCACAGTGCATGTCAGTCTTTTCCTTTCTATTGACCTACTGGTTTTTTGCACTTTATTGTGACAACACACCACCTCCATCTCTTCAGTAGCAAATACAGTTCTTACTCCTCTGAAGTCAACAACCATGCTGTTCTCCCACACTGAAAGGGGTACTCCACAAAATTCTCATTGATACATTGAAAGCTGTGGAGGACACAAGGTTTTCTACCAGATCAAAATAAAATTCATTCACCATTTCAGAAAATTTAAGCCAAAATACAAAAAAAAAATTGTTTATTATTAATGTATAAAGATATGTTTTTAAATCTTTATGTCTGCATTAAGACTTGTTTAGAGCACCAAGTTATTCCTGTGCAGCAACAGAAATACATTTAGACATGACTTCAGAAGAATGGGAGAAAATTCCATTCTTCTACCAACTGTCAACTTGCTTTTCTTTCTTGCAAATATTTCTTTATATCATATGATCATATTTACAATTTGCAAATGCAAGCATGCAGATTCTTTGCTACTATGTGCTTTTTCAATATTTTCCATTTTAAAACACATTTATATTTGTGTTGCAGAAACACAAATTGATGTGATATTTTGCTTCCTTACAAACGAGATAGGGATGGGAATTGAAACTTCCACGAGCTTTACATTTGCTTTACTCTCTGATTCTCTTGTGTTCTTTTGTAATCTTCTTCTGCCATGCTAAAGCTGGCAGCCTGCTGATAAATTACTGCATGAAGACTGACACTTGGAGGATAGCCAGCATTTTGCCTTTAACAGCAAAACAATACCTCAAACTTGTTTGATTTTTGGAAGAGAAAAAAGTTTTAAAAGGAAATAAATAACAAACATGCAACCACTGCTGATTATAGTATTTCTAATTAGGAGAGAATTCACCTGCTAGACCTGAACCTGAGCTAAAACTGTGATCAAAGCTCTAAGAATGTAAATTTGGTTTCTTTTCCAGCTCCATACTTTTATCTGTCATGGGCCAAAATAAAATTTTGGATCCAACCCTCCCACTTATTTAAAAAAAAATTGAAGCTAGTTCCAGGCACTCCCTTCTTCAGGTCCCCAGCACAACACTGTCACATGTCACATGTCCCCCCTGTTCTCTGAAAATATCTGTGTGTTGTCTTTCACGCAGTGTGCAAAAAGGCCAATCCACACAGAAGTGTTAATTTACAGTTCTGCACAGAAAGCGTTGCTGGGTGGCAAGCCCTAAACCTTAACAAGGCAATTCTATCAACAAGGAGTTTATCTTTCTGGCATTTGGGCATCACTCCCCATCCAGTGGCTGCCCAGGGTGGTGGCACCCCAAGTGGCTAAAGGCAGACAGGACTGAGCTCAGCAGGGCCACAAGCACTGAGGCTATGTGGGAAGGGGATGATTTAGGTCAGCTGGAGCCTCTGTGTGGAGAAAGCAGGGTCTGCCTTATGCCAGGCATGGCTGCTTCCAGATGGCTGCACCCAGTCCCAGCCAGCTCTGTGCATCCCACCCTGCTGTTATAAGGGTGCCAGTGTGTGGCCCATTGTTACAGCAGCACGTTCCAGGGCCTTTTGTGATGCACGGGTCTCACGGTGCCTAGAGACTACTGACAGGCCCAAGGTTACTTAAGGAGCACTAAGACCTGGAGTGCCCAATCACAGGAGAACATTTCCCTCAGGAGGTAACACATCCCCTGGATGCTTCAGTGGCAGAGATTGCCAGAGACACAGGGTGAAGGACTGGTGGGACAGGACCCCCAACTCCTCTTCCTCCTCTTCATCTTTCTCCTCCTGCCCATAGGTGGGCCACAGTCAGCCATAAGCAGCACTGCAGGCAGAGGAGCGCTGTGTGTCTCTCACCACTGAAGCTTAAGAGATGGCCAAGGCAGCCGCTTCTGACTTCATGAAGCAAGTGAGAGTAGCAGAGGCAGAGAGCCAGGGAGGGGCTGTACACAGCCCCTGCTGCCCACCCCCAGCTCTTCACCAAGCCCTCTGGAAGCCCACACCCTCAGCAGGCAATGGGCAAGGGCAGTAGCAGGGGCTGTCCTGCTAGTACCAGAGCCCAAGGAGAAGGTCTTGGTAGAGGAGAGGGAATACTTGAAACTCTATGACCCCCAAGAGCTGCCCCAACTGGAATACAATGAAAACCAAAGCTGGAGTGCTAGAAAAGAGAAGCCTCCCTTGTTCCTCACACGTCAGGCATGGTCACAGTGCTGGGGCTTTAACAATGGAGTATTCCACTTCAGTAGCCTACCTCTAGGCAGTAGAGAAATGGGCTCAACTTTGACCCTGTTTTATGAGCCCTGTTGGATGTCTGAAATGATGGCTACGAGGACAACAGCACAATCCAGAGCAGCAGAGAGAGCCAGGAAACTCCAACTCACAGGCCTTGCTGGTCACCCCCCAGCTCTTCCACATCAAGCCAGATGGAAGCCCATGTCCTCAGGAGCAGGACGTAGGACTGGCAGCAGGGGCATTCCTGTCAGCATCAGCAACCAAGGCAGAGGCCTTGGATAAGAGGGAGAAAGACTGGGAAGATAACAGAGACCAAGAGCTGTGCCACAAAGAGGACAGCACAGACAATAAAGAGCACTGAGGAACAGAGTCTTCCCATGCTCCTCCCGCAGGAGGCATGGGAAGAGCACTGAGGCAGCCAACTGCACACACCTGCAACCAGCAAATTGGATCTGCTGTGGTGAGTCTGTAACAGGCCTCCTTATGACCTGGATTTGCTGTCCTGCTTGGATGAAGACATGGATTGGGAGGAAGAATGTTTTTTCAACCTTGAAGGTGATGTCATGTGGGAAATGAGGGAAAGAACAGCTTCCCAAAAGACCACTTTCTGGGAGGACAGGTTGGTGGCATGGAATAGGAAGTCATTTGAGCTTATCCTACGCAGGTCTGTACCTACAGCAGTCCCCATGCAACAGGCCTCCCCCTTCAGGAGGGTACTTGGTGGTCTGTGCAGGGTGTTCCGGTTCCCTTGCATCATGGGACAGCCAGAGCTGTAGCATCCTGTTGCCAGCATCAGGTGGATCTCTGGAGATGGAGGCTGGCCCTAAGCCTGTGTAGAACCTCTGAAAAAACCCAGAAGATAAGGGACTAATGTGTATATCTCAAACAACAATATACAGATGGATGGCTGTGGATCCAGCCAAGTATTTTGCTAATAAGAGACAAGAATTGTTGACAATAACCAAGGATTTTTGGTAATAACATGCCATGGGAAAGAACAGGATGTGGCTGGAAAAGGCAGCCACACAGTAGGTTGTGCTGGCCCAAGCAGAGCAGTGCTTTTCCAGGACAAACATGCTTGGTGTAGTTTCCAAAATTAAACACAACACAGCACCACCTAAGCACAGGAATAAGGCCAAGATGCAGTCTTGGACTGTAGGGGGATATCAAGGGCACCCAAAACCACCAAAGGCTTCCAACCCATTTCCAGAAATGTCTGAAAGAACGGACTGTGCATGATGACAAATTTGCACAGCAAGTAAGAAACCTGCTTTCAGGGCAGGTAAACCTCTCTATAAACAGTACCTCCACTCAAGTCCAGGCGGAACTTCCCATGTGATATTAGACTTGCCAAAAAAGGAGATAATTGTTTCCACTCACTCTCCTTGTAACTATTCTGTCTGTCCAGTAAAAAAGCCAAACAGAAAATGGCGACTCACCATGGATTATAGGAAATTAAATTCTAATATTCTTGGAAATTACTGATAATTGGTCAGGAGGAAGAACTCCCATCAGCCATCAGCACCTTCAACTTCCCCTCTTTCCTCAGCTGCCTTAAAGGTAAAGCTACCCCATGACATTATACTAGACCTTTAACAGCAGCAGTGCCTAACATTGCTGAGTTAATTGCCATAATACAGGAAGCTCATCCAAGTTTAGCTACCACCAGTGTGAAAGAGATGTATTTTATGGGTCAATTTCAGGAAAGCCATTGGAATTGTTTTGCTTTCATATGGAAGGAGATATAATGCACTTTTACCAAATACTTAAGGGATACTTGGACTCCTCCACACATTTTATCCTAGCCCAAAAAAATATCTACAATGCAGGATAGAAGGGGATAAGGGCCTAGCAATATATTAATGATCTATTGGTTGGGGGTCCAGACACAGATAAAGTGGGAAATATTCAAAACTATATTATTGAGCACCTTGAAGGTGTAGGGTTAAAGATCCCAAAGGATAAAATTCTGTGTCCTCCTTCAGAGAAAAAATCTTGGGAAGGGAGGTGCTGTTTGTGTCCCTGTTGAGATGTTAACCTCACTGTAGCAAGTAACTGTGCCACAAATAAAAAAGGAGCAAGGCTACCTGAAAACCTCTGCCCATAGCCTGTCGTCTCTGAATTTCTATCCCAATATGGTACCCTTTGACAAAGTACTGAGGGATGTTACCACCCCCAAAGACATACCCCAGAGGCCTAGCTTGGGACTTTTTCACCCCATGAAGACTGACACTTGGAGGATAGCCATCCTTTTGCCTTTAACAGCAAAACAATACCTCAAACTTGTTTGATTTTTGGAAAAGAAAAAAGTTTTAAAAGGAAATAAATAACAAACATGCAACCACTGCTGATGACCATGTCAACAATGGCTTGACATTGGACCCAGTTCCTGAAAATTAAGACGCACTGGACCCATATCCAACAGGCAGTATTTTTGGAATCCTTCACACCCACTACATGTAGAGGTCTATTTTGTTCCCATCGTCTCCCTAAATATATTTGATGGACTATAATGACACCTGAATTTGCAAGATGAGGAACTGTCTTGTAACATTTGGATTAGCTTAGAGATTTAAGATGCACCTTGTGATCAGACCACATCAATGGGAAATAGAAAACATCACATGGCAAATGCATGCACCAAGCAATTGAAAAAAATATGCCTCTGGAGAACTAAAACTTCAAGTCCAACAAGTATCAAAAAAGGCCTTACAAAATCATTTACTTCAAGAACAAGATGTAGAATGTTAAAGAACAACATGTGGAATGTTAAATTTAACCAACACAGAATGTTGTATTACCATTTATTATGCCTCTACTTCCGTTAAGGAAGCATGAGGTAAGAGGAAAAAAATAAATGGCTAAACTGCTGAATTGTTTTAATCCATGAAGCCAAATTACATGTTTAATGGTTGGAGCCCCAACTCTTGGCTGCTGTCTACACTTTGATCATTAGAACTCTTAGGGTGGGGCTCATGAATACTAAAATTTGGAATGATGTTATTAACTGGATTTATTTTCTAGATTATTGGAATGGCAGTTGTTTCATACATGATTTATTGCATTATCTCTTCTTCTTCTTCATCCTTATTTTCTCCCTCTGGTATGTTCACATCACCACCATAGACAAAGACTATGACCATTGATCAAAATTTAAGTAACATGGTGTAAGGAAAGGCTTAGTAACATTTGTAGCATGTACTTTAAACAAGCACTCACTGGTAGCTATCTTCTGTTTGTACTATCTCTTCTCTATCTCTTTATCTCTCTCTTTCTCCCTCCTCACCTGTCCTGGTTTTGGGCAAATTTGGGAGGAAACTTCTCTAGAAAGCAGATTCAAGCAGTCCCTCCCACTACTGGTTTGGGGAAAGATTTCCTTGGAGAAAAGTGGAAAAAAACCTGTTTATTTAGCAAGCAAAGTATTCTCAAGCATAAAAAATGAATAATATTAAACCATAAAACCTCTCATTGTTCTGAAGAGATGGCAAATTCAGAAAGTCCTTGTCATGAGGTGTAGCTGGGCTCTCTCAATCTCTTATCAGTCCCCCTGGTGCTGAAGAGTGCCGAGGCCCAGATCCCCATGGGCCACAGGCCTGAGCTCCCAGGGGTTTGGCAGGCTTTTCAGTGCAGAGCAGGGCTGATTAGTTCCAAGAAAAAGAAAAACCACAGTCTGGGGAACTACGCTGCCTCGGCTAGCTTAAAAAAACTTAACTAAAAGCAAAGGAGAGTTCTCTCCCACTGTCCATGCTGCATACAACTCAGTCAATGAGAGAAAATACAGGGGAGTAAGTGCAGTTTCTGAAAACAAACTGTGAGCTTATTTTCCCTACCTTCACTCTCAGAACCAGTCTTAAAGGTGCAGAACCTAATATCCAGCATAAACAGAACAGATACCTGGGGATGCGAGCATCATAAAGTCACCCTAGGACACCACCTCAATTTTTTCTTAATAAAGTTGGTACACAAAGTAAAATTTGTGTTCTTGTACCAGCATTTGGTCTCATTTGCACCTTTGTTTAGGCAGAACAATTTAATATCAAATTGTAACAGTAATTTACTGATAAAACCTGGTGAGTTTTTTTGAACCCTGTGTCTTTTGTCATTCCTTTCAACCATGAGCATTTACAAATCTGTGGTGGGACATCACAGTCCCAAGGGAGCAGAGTGAGCGGCTTTGTTGTGGACATGCCAATAAAACAGGATGATTTGCCAGCCATGCTCACTTGTGCCAGTTGCTTCTGCAGAGAAAGAAGAGTGCAGGCAAGGCCCATGCCAACAGGCAGAGCAGGAGAGCCCCCTTGCTCCTCTTCTATGGGGTAAGCAGAGACCCTGCCCTTAGCCTCTTCCATGCTTCTTGCACTCCAGCTCCCGACTGGCTGGAGCCCAGAAGCAAAGAGGGGTTGCATCCCGACACCTCTACCAGGCTAAACATTCCTCAGGTATTTAGGGTCACGGGTGAGTGGTGGACCTGGCAGCATCAGGTTAATGGCTGGACTCAACAATTTTAGATGTCTTGATTTGATGAAATATACTATGTTGTGGGACCAAATTTAATAATAAAAGTGGTCATGACTTTTCTTATTAAATAAAAGAGTCAGGAACTTTTTTTTGGGGGGCGGGGGGGGGAGTGGGGGGGGTGGTGGCAGGGTGTGAATCTCTGGAATTTACATAACCACAAGAGAGATTTTCCCTGTCTGTTCAATGTAGCAATGCTTCCTGACCCTTTGTAGAAAATAAATACATCACTGTGAGAAACAGTTGGGAATAGCAAATGAAAATATTCTGTTCTCAGTGAAAATACATATTATGTTAGACAATAAACTGTGAGAATAAATACAAATATAGTAATTTGATGCCTTGTTCTGCTAGGAAATTAAATGCAAAAAACAAATGATTTATGAGTAAAGAATTTTACCACCACTCACTTACTTGCACATCTGACATTAAAGTTTTTTAAAGTAGGTTTGCATCTAAATCCTCTACTTAGGTAAAGCAGCATAACCAAGAACAGTCCTACTCTGCATTAGAGGAGCATCATCAGCTTTCCTCTGCCAATATTGATATCACAACATTAAAGAATTTGTTTATCCTGAATATTTTGTGAAAAACATTTAAAATTCACTGATTCGCCAGAGAATAAACATTCATTAATTAACAGCAGAAAGTAAACACTCAGAGGGGAAAAACAGAGTTAAAGTGATTTAATTTAAAAATTCATATGAATATTCATGGCATTATTTTGCCTCAGTTTCTAGTTCTAATGGTGCTGTTTCTCTGAAGAACTAATTTAATTGAGTAGATACATGTTTATGTGTACAGAGGTTCTCAAGTGCTGCACCAATTCTAGTTTTTTTTTTTCCCTAGGCATCCAATTCAAACACATTATTCAAAGGTCCATAATCCATATATATATATATATATATATATATATATTTGCCTGTAAAACTCTCAAATAAATCATTTTCTTTTTCTGAAACATACCTTGGGAACCTGAAATTACTTGTGGCACAACACACCGTTCTCATGTTTTCAAAATCCCAAGTGCTTTGTAGACACAGGAAGATTAGGGAGACTCACTGCTTAGGCTATACAACTGGATTCTGCCCCCTTTATATTAAAAGAGAAAATCAAGAGAAAACCTGTCTGATCTCATCCACAATATCAAATTGTGATTCTATGATTATGATACTAGTCCTTTTTTTTCTTTCATTGTATGCTCTTTTCTTTCCTAACTGCAAATTCGAATTCATTACTGTCCTCAGCTGGCAGAAATGCACATCCATGGGAGGTAGACACTTGAGTCACAGAACCACAGAATTAACTTGCTTGAAAAAGACCTTTGAGATCACAGAGTCTAACCAGTGACCTAACACCACCTTGTCAAACCAAAGCACCAAGTGCCATCAACTCTTTTCTTAAGCACCTCAAGGGACAGTGCTTCCACCAACTCCCTGGGCAACCCACTCCAATGCTCAGTCACTCTTTCTATGGAGAATTTTTCCCTAATGTCCAGCCTAAAATATTTGTCTGGCATGTACAAAGGAGACAAGGACTCCTGAACCTTAAGGATGTTGCCAAACAGCCCCAGCCAGATGGAGCTTTGACAGACAAAGGTAAGACTATGTCATAAATGTAGTTATCAACCACTGCCCACAGGCTGAAGCTGATTACATTGACAGGCATGGCTAAACCAGAACCCAGGTTACAAAACGTGTTTCAAATTCAGAGGGACTTGCTGAGTACTTGTTCTTCAAGCAGAGAGACTAATTCTGCATCCAGTGCTGTTGACCTATAAGGAAATATGAATCTGCATAAAGAGAACACATTTTTTTCAGAATTTATATACTGTAAAATTAAGTTCTAGTCTCTTTAGCTACTACTTTGTGCCTACTTGTCTAACCTAGTAGTTTTCAAGTGAGCTTTTTCATAATGGTACAGACTTTCATACAGAACACTGTAGTGTTTTATTTACTGTTGCAATCTAACATTTCCTCCTTCTGTTTTCCTGGCATCAAAATAGTTTTCATTTCTGTATTTATCCCTTGCAAGGCATGCCCAGTGTTAGCTGTATTGTGTTTAAGACTGTTATTCTTGCTTCTAGGAAAGCCTGACTTGTGTTTGATTCTTCTTATTTCCAGTCTCTTTTCACTGATCTCACTGTCACTCTAGCTTTGTTAAAAGTACAAACTCCACTGCTCCCTTGTCTACTTTAACACTGTGTTATAAGTCCTTGGCTTTAAATCCATAAATCACTCACTCTATTAATCTTCTTCACAGGAATACATGCTTTTATGGAAGGCCCATAGTCACGAACACTAAAAGTAAAAATATACCAAAAAGTGTTAAAGGCTAATTATTCCAAATTATTACCCCTTTTTCCCTCACTGTTTTGTTGCCTTCAAAGAGCTTTATATTTTCTCAGATGTGTTAAAATTACTTTATAAGTACAAAGAACAGTAGGTCACTATCTAATAAAAATACATTATAACAATGATATTTGAGAGGTGGGAAAAAAAGTGGCATGAGGTCTCAAAGGAAAGAGTTCCTATTAGGAATTCAAAATATGTGATCTGCTCTGATTTTCACCTTTACTAAGGTTCTCAGAAGAAGGTCTGATGTTATTTTCAAAAAAAGCATGATCCAGATTATTTTCAAAATATTTACCCAAACTATGCCAAACTCTTTTGGCTGGGTGAACACTGTTACCTATCCACAAGTACTGTGGCTATGAAGGGTATCCTTAGAGATAAGGAGAGACCATGTTCTCTAGGTGCCAGATAGCCTCATGGTGCTTCTGCTGAAGCATAACCAAAGGCACTGATTACATCCCTCAACTGCTAGGTTACGTTCTGTCTCAATGAACTTAAGGGTCTACTCCAGCCTAAACAATTCTATGATTCCATCATGGAGTGTTTTACAAAACCAATTTTTAACCTCCTACTCAACAATGCAGAATCAACAAGCCAGTTGCTACATGAATATGGAGCACAGAGCAGCAGGTTCCTTCCAACAAGGCTACATTTTCACCATCTAGACAGCCTGGGCACTCTGACATTGATACCTATGGAAAGGACATGTTAAAGCCACATCCCTGTGCTGGGGATTACTCCTCTGTGAGACTTAGCTTCCCAGCATCCATAAAAAGAAATGGTATAGCTCAGAAGCAAGCCTTGTTCTCAAAATTAAACCTCTAAGTCACACCAACAACCTGCTCAGATTTAGCTATCAACTGTCTGGAGGATATATTACTGCTTCATTGATGAGAGAAAAGGGGAAACATAATAGAAATACTTATCAGCTAAAGGGAAGATAGAAAATTCAGCAGCTCATCCCCAAATGGATACTTTACAGGACTGTGCTGTTTGCTGTTGCCAGTGGTAAGTGGCCAGTCAACAGCAAATCCAGCTGGTTATGTGCCCATAAATCTGCACAGGTAATCCCAGCTCTGACTTCTCCAAGTCCCTGAGTGCTTAATCACCGAAACTTTCAACTCATAGATGTATTTGTGCACAAAGCACATAAAAAAATACTAAACCACAATTGACACCGCAGCTCCCAGCTACATAACATACAGCCTTCTCTGAGAAAATTGTCACATATCCACAGATTTTATTCATGTGTAGATTGCCAGACCGTGCAGCACTGGTTTTATAGTCTGAAAATTCATTTTGCTTAAATGTGAATACTTTCTTTTTGTGAGAAAGTAATAGGGGAAAAGACTATACTATCTGATTCTGTCTTTGGTTCAGAATCATCGGTTCAGATTTTAGAAAACAAAATAAGTTGTATGATTTGTACAACAAATAAAAGCTACAAAATTTCTACAGTAAGTGGATATATACCTCTTTCAGAACTTTGTCAAGTGAGTTTTGACAATTTTGAAATAATTGTCAGCTGTTAGAAAGTGACACTTCAATTTTGAAGAAGTATTGATCTCTAAATAAATCATCTGTGATTGCATCTTTGTCTGCAGACACCTGAACTATATTACAGATTATTGTTGAAACAGGAAACCCACTTTAGCTAGGTTAGAGCTGGACAATGAGATTGGATGGCTGTTTGATATGGACACACTGAGCATCTGATAAGATATCAAAACCCACGGTGGCTAGGAATATACTGGTCAAGATGGCATAATGTAGGTAATAGTACACCAATTTCTCTTAAATGGGATTTTTCAGATCAAATTAGAATTAAATATTCTGGAAAACAGAACAAAACGTGTGTTTGTTGTGTTTTTTGCCTCCTAATGTAAAGCCTAGCTTATGATGACAAAGCAAAATTTTAATGGTTTGGCAAGAGACAGTAAGCAACAGAAAAGTTTAATAATGCAACTCCCTGCACTCTGATGCATTAAAGATATTTGCAGTTGTTACTACATCAGTGTCTAAGGAGCTGTAGTCTCTCTTTTCTTTTTTTTTTTTTTCTTAAGTTCTTATAAACTAGGGTTTACAATACCCAAAGAATGCAGTATTTAACTACACGTCTTAAACATCACTTCCAAAATCCCAAGTTCTTGAATGAAGATATGTGATAGCTCCCCAGAGACCAGTCCTATCAGATCAATGATTGGTATGAATTGAAGAAAGAGTATCCTTAGTAGAGCTGAATGGGAGCAAGGGTTTTCTGTAGTCCAGAAATTTCAAATATTGTATGTTTATTCAGAAGGAAATTAAAGCAAGAAAAAGAAAATGCTGAAAAAAGAAAACACCATCAGATTCAAGATCAAATCTATTATAAAGTTACACTTCAGATCAATAAAAAAATAATTCTAGCTTTTTTAACAATGTTTTGATTTATATTTTTTGAATGAAAATACTACATGAAATTCAAAATTTTAATTTCACATTATCATTAATAAAGTAGCATATCTCCAAATGCATTTCAATTAAAGCTCTTACAACTCCAGAAAGCTTCAGAAAAGGTCTAACCCACCACTTGCTCAATTTCCAGCTACCACTAATTCACATCTTACCTGCAAACTGCTACTTCACATCAAACATATCTGCAAGTCAAATGTACTTTTTTTTTGAGACCCTTGTGGATTGACACTAATATTCGTTTTAAGTTGAGCAGAGCTTGAAAAAGTGTTATCACACCATTAGAGCAATAATACAGATCTCTGATTAGTAGAGGACAGCAATAAGACAACAAATATTATTTTCATCTCTCTTCACCCATTGGGGAATTCTAGAGAAGGAGACCTTATTGCAGTGTTATTGCCCATACCAAAATTTTTGAGAGGGATAAATTACATGTATCAGCAGAGAATTTAAAGTACACAGACCTGAAAACTGGCACTAGCAAATAGTTTGATTGCTTCTCATACTGTGAAAAAGCATCAATTTCATATCCATCTGCCATAAAAAAGGAGGGATTAAAGGATGTAGTCTAAGACACTAAAGCTCTTCACCAAGAGAAACATATTTTCTATTATATTTACCGTCCACTGCTCTCCAGAAAGCTGAAAAATAAACTTGTTTTTTTCCTTATTTACTCCGTCTGACAAGGCATGACTCTTCTTGAGCTGAGGAGTCCTTCCATGAGTGTCCAGGTTCTTATCATTGATGTCCACAAAGCCATTCTTGAGGTATTTTGATTGAGGAATACCTTTCTTACGACACTCTAGTATCAAATTCCACTCCTGTTTTATCCTGAAATAGTGCCAAAAAAAGCTTATGTGAATCAGCTGAAAAAATATGGCAGGTAAATTCTAAAGCTTAATCTGTGTTTGCAGAAGTACTTAACAAAGTACAGTTGTTCATCTAAGGTATTGGCTAATTTCATACATATATATCTATATTAAGAAAATATGCATTACCTGGAGTTACGCTAAGATTTTCTAGACACTCATATAGATTTCAAGTGATCAGGATTTCATCCACTGACACTAAAAGAGTGACAGCCAAAGAATAACAGAAAAGTGGAGACTGAGCAAACTGTTGCAGAAAAAAAGCAAAAATTATGCCCTTTAATTTGATAGAATAGGAAATATATTCTGACAGGACAAGTTCTATGCATAAACAAAATTCAGTATCTGGAGATATATGAAAACATTTTCTTTGGGGAAAAAAAAAAGTAATAATTGCCTTTTTTCCCTGCCCTTTCTTGTTCAAGTATAATGATTTATTTTAATTTTTACACTAATACCTTCTTAGGAGGTAAAGGTCAAAGTTATCACATGCCAACTGATTTCAGATTCAATTTCAGTGTAACTTCTGCATCAGCTCCAAGGCAAGCTTTTTCTCATATGACTTCAGGTGCAAATTCAATTTGACATAATTATGCACTGTCAAAAGCTCATGTTTTAGTTAGGAAAGATTTATTTCAGCTTAGTCAATTAAAGAACTGGTTGATTAACAGAATCAAGCCTTCCTTACACCAAAATGAGACTCTGCCGAGCCCCTTGCATCATGAATCTGACCTCACACTTTGATTTCTATATCTTGTGGTACATAAGATTCATTTATGTCATCTCCATCCTCTGATAGAAACCTTAATCTAAAGGATTGAAGAAAACCAAGAGCTTAAGAAGGACACAAAGTTCAGGATGAAGTACCCCTAAAGAAATTAAATATGTCATGTCCTAGAAAGAGAAATACATGCAAGTTTATAAAGTTCAAACAGGAAGATCTTTACACATATTACCACTTAATCGTGGGATTCTTCTCTATAATGCTAAGATGTAAAAAATAATGTCACATGAAACAGAATCATAAAATCATAGAATTATTTGGTTTGGATGGGACACTGAAGATCATCTAGTTCCAACCCTACTGCCACAGGCAGGGGCACCTTTCACTAGACCAGGTTGCTTGAGTTCTCCCCTCAGCTGTGAACAAATGAGCAAATGATTTTTGAACACTTCCAGGAATGGGGCTTCCACAGCTTCTCTGCGTAACTGGTTTCTGGGTCTCATCACCCTCACAGTAAAGAATTTCTTCCTAATATCTAATCTAAACCAGCTTTCTCTCAATTTGAAGCCATTCTCCCTTGTCTTTTCACTACAGGCCCTGACAGAGAGACTCTCTCTGACTTCCTTGTCACAGCTCTCCAGATAATGGAAGGTTGCTGTGAGATCTCTAAGAAACTTTCTCTTCTCCAGGCTGAACCACCCAAACTTTCTCAGACTGTCTTCATAAGTGAGATACTCCGGTCTTCTTATCAACCTCATGGCCTCCTGAGCACTTGCTCAAACAATTCCATATTGTTTTTATTTTGGGAGCACCAGAGCTGGATACAGAGTCTCAAATGAGAAGAGAAATGGAATCACCTCCCTTGACCTGCTTTTGATGCAGCCCAGGACACAGCTGCTTTCTGAGCTCTGAACATATTACTGGCTCTGCAGATATGTCCGGGATCACCTCGACCCAGGTGTAGGACCTTGCATTTCACTTTGTTGAATTTCATGAGTTTTGCACAAACCCACCTCTCAAGCATGTCTCTCTGTGTGTCATCCCTTCACTCCAGCATGACCACACCACACAGCTTGGTGTTGTCAGTGAACTTGCTGAAGGTACCCTCAATCCCACTGTCCATGTCACCAAAGCAAAGATTCTGAGTGGCATCAGCCCCAACACTGACTCCTGAGGGACACCACTCATCACAGGTCTCCACTCGGTCATTGATCTACTGGCCACTACACTTTGCATGTGGCCATCCAGCCAAGTCTTTATCCACCAGACAGTCCATCCATCAAATACATGACCACCTGTATAGAATTAAAAGTCGTGAGAGACAGCACTGAAAGCTTTGTGTAAGTCCAGGTTGATTATGTCCATTGCTTTGCCCCTATCCACCAATGCCATGGGTCCATCATAAAAGGCCCCCACATTTGTCAGGATTAAAACCAGAATGTCTGGTTCTAAGTCACATACAAGAAACAAGTTACAAAGTTAGGTACAAGAAGCATGCCCCAAAGTCTTGTTGAAATAAATAATTTTTGGACATCCATAACAAGGTATGAAACTGCAGTGCAGAGCACTCTTATAAAAATACAACAGCAGATTGAAAATACAATACAGATGAAAAGTCATAATTGACTTAATACTATCAAAGTAAATCTTTAGACAGCAAAACTACATGCCTAGATAGAAAAATATTGAGACAGTTGTGGCACTTTCAGAAATCTCAGGGGATTTTGGAAAGACTTGGAAGCAGAGAGCACAGCAATGGCAGAGACACAGAGCACACGGACACACTGCAGGCAGTTTCCACACTTTTGGTAAATACATACAATCATTTATCAGAGGAGGAAGCCTGAGGGGCCACCAGAGGAGAGTTTCAAGGAGCAGCACACTACACATGGAACACAGGAGAACTGCAAAAAGCCCCTTTAGTAAAAATGACAGCAATGTATTCCTAGGTGACATCTTTATAAAGGGAAAGTTCAGAAAAGCACCTTCTACAAATATTTCAGGAGGTGAATTAAGAGTGAGGTTGGTTAAAAAGCAGCTCACTAGATAAAGTGTTGACAGAGTATATGAAGACTGCACAAATTCAGACAAAGTGCCTTCTAATGAAAAGACAGTAAGGATCTCTTTATCCCTTATTTCAAAAATTACAGAAATATCTTTTAAAAGGGAAAATTGTATATATCTTCAAATGAAAAAAATTAGAAGGAAAACCTAACTCTGATAAACATCAAAAGAGCAAATGAAGTTACTGCAGGTATACAAATGAGTAGGAAAAGGATTTGTAGCATATCAGATGAAGGAAGCTTCACAGAGATGAGGAGAACAATAACTTCTCCAAACATGAAAGGAGAAATAAAGGAATAGTTATAGAAGTTATTGATAGCTGCAGAAATGTTATTCATTTTTGGCTTCAGTTTTCATTAGAGAGATCAGAGTACATGTCACAAGTCAACATCTGGAAGAATTCCTGGTATTAAAAGTATCAATAGAGGAGGTGTGAGAATACTAAATACATTTGAAATAAATCTCCCAGTTTCTCTCAGTGTCTACTGCATTGTGGAATATTCCATACTTCATACATTCAAGCTGTGATATGTAAGTTAAGAAAAAATAGACTGGGCAGACAGAAAAACATTCAGCCCAGCGCATCCCTAGTGTGGATTAAAGGTGTTAGGACAGTCAAGGAAGAGTCTACCAACTACACACAGTATCTCCACAAATCTTGCATAAATTTACTTGATATGACAAAGACAAGAAAATAGGTTAAAGTAGATACAGCTCCTTAGCCCACACTGTGATATATCAGCAAGCTACAGCTAATATTTCCAAATTTTCTGTTACAGAGGGAGAGATATGCAAACACCAGATTTCACTAAGCAGCCCTACTAAGGATATCCCCACCAGCTGCACACTAGAAGTGCTCAGATGACACTTTCCCATACTTTAACTACCAGTAGACATGGTAGTAAAAAAACCTGTTAGATGCTTTGACACAAGAGCCAATACAGTTTTTAGTATTGATCTTAACTATTCAATCTGTCATTTGTACCCCAGAAATTGCCAAGACAACAGAGTGTGGATATTGTAATAGCAAGAGATTGCTAGAAAAAGCTACAAAACAATATTTTCATGTTTTATAAGAAAAAAACAAATAGTCCCAAACCACCTACTCATACTTTGTTCCAAAACTTGTGTACCAGTGAGTGTAGCTATATAGCTATAAAAGCTCTCTACAGCCAGGAAGTGAAGTGGTATGGTATTAACTGAATTTCAAGGAAGAGAACAAAGTAATCTGAGCAATTAAAGGCAGGAGTGATAAGGACCATAGAATAAAACATCTAGAATTCTTTTTAAATATTCCAAATTTTATTTAACACTGCTGTTCTGCTTTTTCTCACACTCTCCTGTCCTCCACATAGAACTTTCCTTCTGTGAAGCTTAACTCTGCATTACTACCCTCTCATTTCTATGGAATTCCTCCATTTTCTGTTAAAGGAATAAATATTTCACTCAGTGCATAATTTAGTGCACTGAAAAAAATTGCCTACAAAATGGGGAAGTTTTTGTATTCATTGCTCTTCTTTCAAGCCCAGAAAATTGCTGACTCATTCCTCACTGTATAAATTATAAGAATGTTAGAAACTTAAACAACAGAAAAAAGAGGTCAAAAAGTCTAATTCAATAAAAAGTCAGCTGCATTACTACACATCAGCACTGTCTCTGTCAGGTAGACCCCAGGAACACTAGAGTAGAGGGCTCAAGTCTAAAATTTTATTCTGTCAAAACAAGAAATATAAAAAAATGGTAAAAAAGGGAGCTACATTAAAGATGAAAAAACAAACTGCCCTCTGACAGTTTGCTGATAACATGCACAAAGCACAAAACTCAGGAGGCCATTGCTAGCCAAGTGAAATAAAATGCATACAACAAAAATCACTGTTGAGCAAATCAGTCAGTGAAATATTTACCTCAGAATAAAGACAAGGGTTAAAATTAAACCTGCTAGGGAATTCAGCATGCATATTGCACACTGATATGGAAATCCTATGTCAAATTTCCTTTTTACTCATACATTAAGTTATGGTAAAGTGCTCTGTTAGGCTTCTAAAGAATGCAAGTGTTGTGTACGAGCACATTTTGAACAGATGGAAGGTGAATTAATAATGGAGCAACAAAAGTGCATAATTTTGTACAGTACATCTCAGAATGAAAACATTATATTTCCCATGGGTAAAGGGTCTAATAATTTACAACACCTGGCTGTACCCTCGAGCTACACACTACCCAAAATATTCATTACAAACCTTACTGGCTTGGAGTAGCAACTTATATCAAGCCAGTGTGTATCATGAAGAAAAGATGACAAAGCTGTAAATTTGCAGGTTCAGCTGAGACCAATCCAAAAAGATCTACTTGGCTACATGGTTGTCATTCTGCTCTGAGTTGATGGTACTTTTTAAGTGATCATTGTGAAAATGAAGACTTTTTCCAGTCTTCATTTGGTGATAATCCTCAAATTAGAATTTCCACCATGGTTGTCATATCTGGAGGCTATTACATGGATCTTCAAGAAAGGTATCTAAAAGTAAAGGCCTCTAAACCAGTGAGGCAAAAAGAAAAAAAAAAGTCCACACTAACAATAAATCTCTTGAATACTAATATACTTTTAGTGAAATTAAATTTCTGGTCCTGATAAAGACACCTGATATTCCAGAAATACATTTCCACATAGGACAAATAAGTTACAAAAACACAGCTCTCCTGAAGCTTATGTCTTTTTAATACTATTTAACAATAAAATATTTTCATCTTCCTCTAGGCCTTGATCAAGCTGTTGAAATCATATTAAAGAAACAACAATTATTTTCAGTAGTAAGAAATTTGAAGGTAGTAAAGTCAAGCCAAATTTAGGTGAGAGTATGAACACAAAAAATATTTTTCTTGGACAAAGGGCCCAGATGAGCTCTAAGGTTTCAACTCAGCTAAGTGTTACAGTATTTCCTCTTCAATCATACAAATAGTCCCACTAATTTTTAAAAAGACTGGTTGCATGCTATTTATGTTTGTCAAAAAAAAAATAAATAAAAGTTAAGTTTCATACCTATATATCTGTAACAAAAAAGCACACCTGGCAGACATATGTGGTACAGAGAAATTTTACTCTGGCAAGTTATTTTCCAATATATTGCCTTTTACAGTAAGCTTTCAGGACAATACTCTACAGTTATGAAATAAGATCAGCAGGGAAATAGCAGATTCAAGTATTTTCATTTTGGTTAGTGTCTTTTTCCTCTTCAGGTGATCATTTCCCAAGGGCTACTTCACTATTGGACTATACCTTCAGAAAAAAAAGATTCATGGCATATATTTTTTATTATTATTTTTATACATATTTCTTTTCAAAGACATGGGAGTTCCCTGCTTGAAATTTTATTTTCTCCAACAAAATTATGAATCTAATAAACCTGATGCAAAGAGTTACTCTACAAGAAACTCAGTTATTGGACCTTTCAAAGGAGCAACCAGCTTGGAAAAGAAGAGTGCATTGGTAGGGATTTCATAGCCATCAAAACTAGTGGGTGTAACTGGGTTTATTTCAATTGTTCTTCCTTCAACAGGTACCCTCTGGCCAATGTCTGATTAGAAGCTCCTGGGAGAAAGTAGAGGTTCCTAGGTAAAGGAAAGGAAGTTTCGTTAGATGGCACTATTTCCTCTAAACTAGGACACAAGAATTGACTGAGACACTACATGGTGACACCAGTTTAGAGTTCCTGAGCACTGTTTAAGTCAGAATCACTATCTGCACAGGATCATTAAATAATCCTACAGAATTTTTAGAAGAGATCGCAGTAAAATTGGAACTCAGCCCAGAATAATATTCCTGATGGATGAGTAACATTTTCTTCACATTCAATTGGATTGATCAAATTTCCATATCAGTGCCAGACTCTTGCAAGCATTTTAAAGGATTGTGCCTGAACAGCAGCTTTCATCTTACAATGCATGTCTGTGCATTGCTTTAGATGCATGGTCTCTATGCAAAAGCGCCTACAAACAAAGGCAAATAACTTAGTATACTTATTTGTCCTGGAGATCGAAAACAAAATTGTTGACTATAATTTGTGTTTGGAGACAAGGGACTTCCAGCTTCAGTTTCAGACTAGCACAGAAAAAGTTCTGCATTGGGTATTGAGTAGGACAATAAAGATAACAAATAAAATCTTAGTTCAGGTACAAGTAGAGTTATAACACTGAAGTTTAGCAGAGAAATAGAGACAAATCCCTTCTATTAAACAAATATGTAACCTTTCCGGGAAGAGAAGTCAGTCTGCCAGCAAAGTGTGGTTTTCTTGTTGCTTTTGACTTTTAATATTTGGGAAGTATATAAATCAAAAAATAATACATGCACATTTAATTTGCCAAACTTTGGGAAGTAATTTCTGGAGAAGAGACACTGGAAGAAGTATCTGAACAAACTTTTATTTTTGTTGCATGCTTGTTGGTGAGCAGAAGAGGCTGTGCCATTTCACAGCAAAGATTTAGATAGCTAATCTGGGCAAACAGCTCTGGCATTTCCTCACTTGAATGCTTAACTTGTTAGCTTTCAGATTTATTTTACCTGCTTTTCACACAAATAACAAACGTTGCAATCCCTCAAAAAAAAAAACAAAAAAAAAAACCACCAAAACTAACTTTAAGCTTTCATTCTTATTCCCTTAAAAAATAAAAGATAATGTTTAAAAAAAAAATTAAAAAGAGAGAGACAAGAAGACAGGTAATAAAGAAATATCAATGCAGAAAATCATCATACCACAGCAGGATCATCTGACAACATTCAGGATTTTGGGGAACAATAAAAGATTTTTCACCACTACCAGAACCTAGAAGACTAGATATAAAACAGTGCTGTAAATACAAATTTCTTTCCATAGTAAGCATTTTCACCAATATATAGGAGCTCTCAAGATACTGCACACTTTTTGTATGAGTTTGTAGTCCATATCCTGTGGAAGGTTTCAAATGGGGTTTCCTGACAGGATCAAAAGCATGACATAAAATGAAAAGAAGTCTACCCACAACACTGTTCTATTTATTTTTCTTTTATATTCAGTTGCTGGTTTACATGTGTTCTTTAAACTGCAATACTTTCACAGTCCCACAAAACCAAAGAGGAAACAGAGGACTGAATTAATCCACAAAAAAATTTATCAGATACCAGTACCTCAGAAGGCCAACATTCTCAGTAGCTGGTTGTCTAGAATTAGCTTTCACTGGCCAGTTGCTTAAACATCTGTTTTGTAAACAAATATTTTTACAAGTTCTCACCTTTAATGCACAGTTGAAGCTTTTCATTCATTTGTGAGATTTTCCTCTTAAGAAAATCTTCAGTCAAAAATTATCTTACAAGTTACTGTTTAATGAGGCTGCACGAACTAAATTACCTTGCCCTAAGGCAAACAATGCTCCCTAGAGGTTAACAGAGAATTTGTTCTGGAATAATACACACTGCATTTCACTGCATATTATCAGGTCATTTTACATAGCAACACAGCATATAAAAGAACTGCACAATCTCAAAACCATTAGCAAATTATAACCTATTTGAGAAAAATTGGGTTTTGCTTAAAAAAAGAAAAAAACAAAACATCCCCAAAGGCCAGATTCCAACCTCTGTTCCATGAGTGTATTTGCAGAGAAACGATTACTTTTAACCCTTCTTAGGAATTCACTCTGACTTCTGTCAAAAGTAAATATCTAGAATCTTAAACATTAGAATGCTGTCTTAGTTTCAGGAAAGTGCCCTCTCTAAATGTCCTTTGGGGAATTTTCATTTTGGATCAAAGTATTCTTAAAATCTTTCTTACTGTGGCACAGTATGAACTTGCATTGATTTCACTGGACCTACCTGACAATACTAAAATTTTAATCCCTGAGTATGATACCTGAATTTAGTCAATGCAGAGGTCCATAAAATAATGAAATGGAAACATTATTTCTATTATTTAATTAGAAATACAACTTTATCTATATTTTCAAGCTAAAAATCAGCAAAGTTTTCTAATATTTTTGGTCTAACATTTGAGACCACTGAAAAGCACTAAAGAAATAACTTGTGAGCTGACATTTAGGACCTAAATGCCAGTGGTCACTGCACACCTCATAAAACAAAGAAGATTTTCTTTTAGCTGAATTTGGCATTTTATTACTAATATTCTTATTACTTAGACCATTATTCTATCAGTTTTGGCCATCCTACAAGGCTGCACCATGAGAATGAAAATGAACTTTGCCATTTGTTTCAGAGGGTGTAATACTGATCAATCATTTTCAGCAGACAAAGTCTAATGTATTTCCTTCTTTTTATTTTTTTCCAGGAGCTCTAAAAGTAGAGCTAACTGGAAAACAATCTGAGTGCATGACAACACGCAGCCATAAAAAATACAATACACAAATTGCAATTTAAAAGAAGAAAACAAAAATTCTTTGTGCATGTGGCAAATGCACCTGGGAACTTTTATTTCTGTGCACTAGATCTCAAATTTCCTATCTTTGAGTGGTACAGGAAGATAAGAGCATGAATTTAGATGTCATTAGTGGGAAAAAATGCAGAAAAAGCAGTGAAGCCCCACTTTTTCAGATGGAAGTGTGTCTACAGCAATTAACGACAGGCAGAAAAAATAGGGAGAATGCATTTTCATGTTTTCATGGAAAAGCCACTGTAAGAACTTATTCTTAACATATTGCTACTGACAAAAGCCATGGGAGCTCATATTAGTTACCTCAGAGGACATAAGGCTACCCTCTTTCCCTCTTAAGAGGGAAAACTTATCATGCATTAATTGTTTTGTACTAATGAACTCAGAAATTATCATCTGCACCACAGGAAACCAAAAACAAAAAGTGGAAGGGGTATGTTGACATGTTCTTCACATTAGGACAGAAATAAGGTTTGATCAAGTCCGATCCCAAATCCTTTCACTTGTGTTTTCTACCATAAGGGAAACAGCAAACATCCATCTCTCAGCTGTCATGGTTTAACCCCAGATGGCAACCAATACCACACAGACATTTTCTACCCAACTCTGTAGTGGGATGGGTAGGAGAATCAGGAAAAAAAGTGACACTTCTGCATAGAGTTAAGAATAGCTCAATAACAGAAACAAAGTAAAATATAACAATATTAATAATAATAATAATAATAATGGCAATAATAATAACGAAAAAAGAGAAAGAAAACCCAAGATAAATTATGTTGAATACAACTGCTCACAGCCTGTTGATCCACTCCTGGCTGATTCCTGAGAACCAATCACTCCCTTCTGGCCAATTCCACCAATTTATATAGCAAGAAAAAGTTCTATGGCATGGAATATCACATTCAGGTCAGCTGTCCTGGCTGTGTTCCCTGCCAGTTCTTTGTTCAACCCCTCACTAGAAAAGAATGAGATGCTGGAAAATACTTGACTTAGCCTAAGCACTACTTAGCAACAATCCAAACAACAGTGTGTTATCAACATTATTCTCATACTAAATCCAAAACACAGCACTGTACCAGTTACTAAGAAGAAAACTAACTCATTCCTAGCTGAAACCAAGACACAGCTCACACCAAAAAGAAAGCTTATCCTTGCTAAAGAATTCAATCTGAACTGATTTTTTCTTTTTTTTTTTTTTCTTCTTATTTAGTTAGGTTTAAAATTTTTAATGTAGGCTTTGGTGGAGATGGGGAAACCAAGACTGCTGCTATGTCTGTTTTGAAGAGAAAGGTCCCATGGAAAGGACAGTCAGACTTTGAATTACCCTGGTCTCCTCTTAGACCATCTGCTCTGTTGTCAGTGTAGCTGCACTAGTGGTGAGAATACTAGTGAGGATATCCTGAGAGTTCTGAAACACCACACAAAGGTTCAATGCAATTATGTTCTTAAACAAGGGCACTGTTTAACCCTGTGCATTTTATTTTTAAAACAGAAAGTGATTTCTATTCTTTTCTCTTCTCAGAGGGAGGAAATTGCTAAGTCATATGTTTCCAAACTTGGCAACACAGTTTAATATTTAACAGTCTCTTATGGGAAGCAAAATATTGCTTAAAGAAAAAATAAATTCAATATAAAAACAATAAAATTGTATTTGTGTGTAAGCATTATAATCAAGGCTTTTTTTAATACCCCAACAAGAAAAAATAACCTAACAATTCCTGTTCTCTTTGCTATTACCTATTCAGAAGCAATCTAATGTGTCCACTAATTTAACTCCATTTCTTTCTCCTGTCAATGTAACAAAAGACTTAAAGTATTTCTTAGTACTGAAACTTATGAGCGTGTGTTCACAAGTTCTATAATTAATAATCCATATTTTTATGTTGCATGTGAGAAATAGAAAGGTACAAATTTATGGTTTTTTTCTCTTCAATTTATGTCTATGGTAAACAATAAAATTTAGCATTAATATATTACAATCTACATAAGAAAGAGCAGAAACTAATGAAACATAAGTATTTTTTGTGCTGCATTTCTCTTACTATCATGTGAGGAAAGTAAATAAGATGTCATTGAAATCAAACCCAAAACCCAAAATTTTAATAATCAACAATTATTATTTAGTATATTAATAATATTTGTTATATATATATTTCCATTTATTATATTTAGCATATGGCAATGTTAATGGATAATAAGAACAGATTTGGTTAAAATTAACAACACAAAAGTCATCTTACTTCTCCAATGCACTTTGTTCTAATCTTTCTTTCTCCTTCCTCTGACGTTCTTTGTTCTTCTTAACTCGAGTTTCCCACAGTCCTCTTATGACAGAAAAGTCAAATATTACCACCTGATGCCCCATATTGTTGGCATTAAGCTTCTCCTGCAAGAACAAGCCAACTTTTCAGAAAAGGAATAATGAGAAAAATAAAGATCTAAACTATCATGTTTCGTTAAAATTGTCTGGGGAAAAAAGCTGAGGTCATAAGAAATATTAGCATAGTATGTTTTCCATCTTACCCAATTTATCTAGGGTTTTGTGCTGGCAGTAATCAATGTGGCACACAATTGACTTCTACATAAAATCCATGGCAACAGCTACACATTGAATTTTTGTATTCCTTACATTTTTTTCCTTTCCAAGATAAAGACAGAGTTGCAAAAAAATACTGGTTTGATTAAGTAACACTGATGAAAATAGCTTTAAAGGCTTTGCATTTTTAATAATTTCTGTGACTAATATTAAAATGAATGTTCATAAAGAATTTATTAATTTTAAATCTTTCAAAAGCACTTCATCTGGAGTTGTTGTGTATTGATCTTTATGACCTCAAGCTGTCCTACTTCAATGGAATTTGTGAAATTCCAGTGTTTCCATAAATATGTGCTTATCTGTGAAAGGCATTGAAAGACCAGCCCCATAACACACACAATAAAAAAAAACTTACATAAGGCAGAGACATGGGGAAGGTTCTGTGGACATGTCATGGTCCCCATGTACTAAGATGTCCTTTCTCTGGCCAGTCAATAGGGTTGCCTTTACAGCAGCCAGTAGGACCATGGCCAGAGCCCTGAGGTTATTCACCTCAGCACATGGTGAGGTAGTCACACCTGTCTTTTTCAGTTTACTGGAGTGCAGAGTCAGATAACTCCAAGTCATAATGAGCGATCACATGTGAATCATCCACCTGTCCTGTACACTATTATAAGTATTGTTGTCACTGTTAATTTTTTTTTTTAATTGCTGTTTCCACTAAATCATTCTTATCTCAACCCATGACCTTTACCTTTTGCTTCCCATTCTACTCTTGATCCTGCTACAGGGGAAGGCAGGCAGTGAGAGAGCAGCACATTGTCTGATATATTTTGAGTGGGAGCACTAAATTGGGGAACACCATTCCTAAACCACATCACATATAGAAACACATTTCAACAGACAAAGGCTTGGTCCCAGTTTATGAGGTTCCAGGCAGTTAAGAACTGATGTCAGCCGGAAAAGGGAGGTCAAAGTGGATGTATCACCTCTAGTATAAAATGCTGGAAAACTGGTAGCAATGGACAAGGAGAAAGCTTAGTTACTAATTCTTTAATGGCAAACACTTTTCCCACATTTCTTGACTGCAGAGAAAATTCCCTCCCAAAAGATCAGGTTCATGACTCTCTGAGGAACCTGAACATACACAAGTCTTTGGGGCCTGATGAGATACATATCAGAGATCTAAGGAACTTGGCTGATATAGTTGACAAGGCAATCTCCTGATATCTGGGGAGTCATGGAAGTCAAGGGAAGTCCCTGGTGAGTGGAAAAAGGGAAACACTGCACTCATCTTTAAAATGTTAGATAGGAGGAACTTGGACATTACCAAACTGTCAGCCTCACCTCTGTGCCTGGGAAAGTTCTGGAACAGTTTCTCCTACAAGCTATACTAAGGCACAAACAAAGAAAACAGGAAGATGATTTGGGATAGCCAGCAGGGCTTCACCAAAGGTGAAGCCCTTCACCAAGGGTAAGTCCCACCTGACCAACCCAGTGGCTTTCTGTGATAGAGTGACTACACCAGAGGACAAGGGAAGGGCTACAGATGTCATTTATCTGGACTTCTGTAAAGCCTTTGACACAGTCCCCCACAATGTCTTTCTCTCTAGTTTGGTGAAACATGGATTCAACAGGTGGACTCTTGGATGGATAAGGAGTTGGCTGGACAGTCACATCCAAAGAGTAGTGGCTAATAGCTCAGAGTTCTGATGGACATTAGTGACAAGTAGTGTCCCTCAGGAGTCTGTACTGGCACCAGTACTGGTAAATATCTTCATTTATGACATTTACAAAAGGATTGAGTGCACCCTCAGCAGATTTGTAGACAACACTAAGCTGAGTGGTGCTGTTGACACACCTGAAAGTTGGGATGTCATCCAGAGGGACCTGGAAAAGCTTGAGAAGTGGACCTATAGGAATTTCCCACTAATTTCCCACTTTCCCATTTGGCACAAGAGAAACTTGCTGCACTAAGTGCAAGTGCAAGAAGACCAAAGGCAAGGTGCTGTACCTGGGTAGGGACAACCCCTTAAAACACAGGCTGGGGCATGAACAGATGGAGAGCAGCCCTTTCCCTCTGCCAAGAAGAACTTGGGGGATGCTGGTGGATGAGAAGCTGGACATGACCCAGCCATGGGCACTCACAGCCCACAAAGCCAAACAGTCCTGGAGTGCATCAAAAGAAATGGTCAGCACTTTCAGTGAGGAGATTCCTCCCTTCCACTCCACTCTTATGAAGACCCAGCCTGGAGTGCTGCATTCTCCTCTATCTTCCTCGGTGCAGGAAAGGCATGGACCTGCTGGAGCTAGTCAAGAGAAGGACCACTAGGATGATTAGAGGGACGGAAAACCTCTCCTTTGAGAAAAGACTGGGAGAATTGGGATTGTTCAGCCTGGAGGAGAGGAAGCTTTGGGGTAATTCCAACTGTGCAGTACCTAAAGAGAGCTTACAAGAAAGATGGAGAGAGCATGTAATGATAAGACAAGGGGGAATGGATTCAAACTGAAAGAGATGGTTTAGATTGGATATTCTGAAGATGTTCTTTACTATGAGGGTGGTGAGGCACTGGAACGTGTTGACCAGAGAAGCTGTGGATTACCTATCCATGCTCAAGAGCAGGCTGGATGGGGTTCTGAGCAACACAGCCAGTGAAAGGTATCCCTGCCCTGGAACTGGATGATCTTTAAGGTCCTGTCCAACCCAAACCATTCTATGATTCACTGCATGAAACACATTATGACTCACAAGATGCTGTTCCCTACAGTGGCTAAGTACCAGTACAGGAAACTAATCACCTACTAAACCTCTAATGCAAGTGCACAAACAAATCTTGATTAAAGAAGTGAAGCTATACTTTCTTGCCCAGAGTCACTGGTGGGGGTACAATCATCACAATGTACTGGCTCTCATGAAATGTAGCTAGATTATCAACAGAGGAAAGTCAGTTATTTAAACTTTGTGTGAGGTTTTATTAGAGAACACATTTATTATACCACTTAAAAGCTTAGGAAAAAAAAAAAAAAGTAGAACAAAACCCTGTTTGACCATCTACTTATCAGTTAAAGAGCCATCCTCCCCTTCTTTTCTTGTTTGTTTTCAAGCTCATGCTTATAATTTTTTCCACAGATGCTACCAAGCATTGCATCCTTCAGCTGGAGCTATTTATTATCTGTCCTTCTGTTATAACATTGAGGACAAAGGGGAAATTATTCTCCCCTCTGTATTTTTTCCCTTGTAACTTTGCAACCATCCCTTTTCTCTTTCACCCCCTTCCACCTACACATCCCTCTGTGGTACATAACACATAAAGGAATAATTTATTTTGAACGAGGAAAACACCCTCATGTCCTCTGGAAAATGCACAGTATGGACTAAAAAGAATTATGCATAGGTACCTCCAGAGCAAAGGTACCTACCTGCTCACCTTATTAGTCAACTCAGTAAGAAAGGCCCTTTCAAATACCAGCAAGTAGTGGCTCAGAAACTGATCAGAGACCACTATCATTCTATTTACATAGCCTTTTGTATCTTAGGCTGTTTATATAAAATGTAATATCTGCTGTTCATAAAGCTGCACCTATTTCTTGTTTATCTTTGCTAGCACTAAAAATGAGGCAAAAATAGTTCCTAATCTGTCTGGAACTAACAGCTGACAACAGCTGAGTCAAAACCCCATTAAAACAGTGTAATTAAAACAGTGACCTTATTCTCTGTGGAAAGGTTTGTCCTTCTAAAACATATTCACTACTAATTTACAGGAACTATTTACCTCATAAAATAAAATGTTCACCTCTGCTTACAGGAGAAAGAAACCCAGTGACAAGGACTTCACCCCTCACAGTAACTGCAGACCAGCAGTCACTCTGCAGGGTCTAATTCATTTTAATAGAGCAATTCATAGAAGTGTTTTGGTAGAAAGGCTGTTGCAGAAGCTGATTTTTTGCGAGACAGTGAAGTTGCAGCTGGACACTTGACCTCTGTTGGAACTAGATGGCCTTAATCAACACAGACTCTGAATAGACCCTGAAAGCTCTCCTTTTCCTTGACTTGTTTCTCACCTTCCTGTCTCACAGGTTAAGTCATCCCTTCTTTATTGAGACACTGATTTATTAAACACTGGATAGGAGAAGTTCATTTTTTCCACATATTGCTTTTATCCACATATAGCTTTTATCCACTTTTTGTACTAAGCTGCAAGGCATTGTGGGGTTTTCTTCTTTGGTAAAGCCAAGCAGAGGAGGAACTTGGGTGAGAGGTGAGAGCTGTCGATCATAATGCCTCAGAATTAATCTCTTCAGAAGGAGCAAAGCCACAAATCCTGATCAGATTACAGGGTGACTAAGGCTTTAGGAATATGCATCAGGACAAATGTGAAATGCTTTCTGACATCTACAACTCTGAAAAGGTCATCTAGCAATCTTCACAAGGCTGTTGCTTTATCTTATATCCTCGTCTAAAAAATGGGCAAGAAGTATTAAGCATGATGGCAGGATATCTATTTGCTGAAATTCAGACACCACCATTTTCCTGATGATGAGATGTTGCCCAGAAAGGAAAACTAGCTAAAGCTAGGCTTAACTGATACTAAGTGTAGGTTCTTCAGCATACCTACTCATGCACGGCAAGAACTTATGACAGAAGAAGCAACTACTAATAATGATTTCTAGAGATACATGTTCAAATTCATGTGCAGTAGTTTTTTTTTCCCAAACATCAGATAAGGCCTGTGGTGGAAAATTCAAAGCTGTCATGTATTATCCACAGGTGGTAAGCTACATTTGGATAGAGAGAACTCTCAGCCATACACTTCTTTCTAACTTCTTCCCTTCAACTAGGAACACAGCTATATTTCCTCTGTAGTCCTAGGTTATTCACAGACAATTTCCATTGTCAGAAAGCACAGTGAAGTTAGAAAGGGTCTCTAGAGGTCATGTCATCTGGCTGCTCTGCTCAAAGTAGTCATACAGTCATTGACACAAGTCTGTACATCCTGTAGCACCCCTCCTCTTCTAATTTTCCCATCATTTTGTAATTCAGCATTGCTTCTTTCTCATCCCATACTTACACATGATCATTAAGGGCAGGTTTCTGTCATGCTTGTGAGGATTACCTGACCCACCCATATGGCAATAAGTAAAAAACTATTTCTTACCCAAGAAAGAGGCAACTTTGCTTTCATTAAGGACAAGTCCTGACCACAAAAGCAGTCATGACCTGCATTTGCAAGACCCTACTTCATAACTACTCTGAGTTTGCTGCTTAAGGTCATCTTGACCTTAATAATAACATCTAAATGTATCACATATCTTGAGTAATATCTAAATGTATAATTTCAATGTATCTATATCTAAATTATGCTGTAGATCATCAGCACACCCTTCTTAGATGATGTGTAGTTATAATTTTTATCAGTCTTTTGAGTTATTAGTGAGATAGATCACAAAACAAGGCTATCATATAATAATTCATGTATAGGACCTTCCAGGGGAAAAGGGATTCAGGAACACGAAAAGAAGGGAGTGTCATTTACAAAAGAATCACATATGGAGAAATTAGTTCTCTGTGTGTATCTACAGAAGCAAATAATCTTATCTCTAGCCATTTACACCTCACAAGAAGTTATCTGCAAAACCTCAAACAATATCCTTTAAAGGCAACATACTGGGAAGTCAAGCTGATCTTGTCTTCTTTGTGATGATTAGCTCAGAAACAAAGCTGGCCATTAAGGATAGTTGGTGATTTTTTTTTAAGTGTTCTAAGATTTCCCCTTCAGAAACAGCAACACATTATATTTAAGGAATTATTTTTAGGTAATTTAATTAATTAATTAATTAATTAAATGACATTTTAAGGATAGCCCTTTTTAAATTTTTTTTTAAAACATTGCATTACTTGGCAAGGTGACATAAGAGAGACTTGTATTAGTGGCGGAGGAAAGAAATTTTCTTTGGCGTCACTCCTTCCTGCTCTTAATGGTTTTTTTTTAGGAAGAGGGGGAATAAAAATTCCCTTTGAACACCATGGCCTTTGCAAATCTCTTCCTCAACCAGCAGGCTATGTCAACCTTGTCCCTCTTTTCATCAATAAGGAAATCACAAGAATCTGTATGAATAGAATTGTCCTCCTACCTTATAAACCACAGATTCTTTCTCTCCCCATGGATGTACTTTCAGTTCAAGATACAATAGCCTGAAAAATATTCTCAATTTCATCATTCCAAGGTCCTGTGCCTTCACTAGAACACGTTACCAAGCTCCTCTCCTACTAAGCAACTCTCTCTGACTCTTCCTATTGTAGGACCCATCTCAACACTGAGACCCACCTTTTTAGCAAGTGAATTTAATAATCTGCCACATCTCTGAGCCAGCTAAGGTGAGAAGAAGTGCTTGCTCTGTAAGACCACTCTTTTGCAGCCAACACTTTGGTTTGGGTGCTCTATTACTGTGAGCTATCCCTACATGCATAAAGAAGAAAAACTACCTTTACAGACACTGGTGTGCAATTTCTGGTCTTAGAAAGAAGAAAACACCTTTCCTTAACCTTCCAGAAATTTTATTCATTTAAATGTGTCTATAAATAGGCCTATTAAAGTCAAACACTTTCTTCATGTGTATAATGATATTGATACTCATAGGCACTTGGAGAACTGACTGGCAAAACCCCATAATCTTAGGGTTGATACTAATCATATGTTTTTATTTAAATGATATAACATTAATGCCAAATACTATTGCTAGTAAAAGCATCTGCCTAAGTATCTGCATGGATTATTTTTATTTTAGCATTTATATTATCATTTATTTTCTTTTATTACATAAATTCACCTAAAGGTAGGCAAACTGGTCTCTAGCATCTATTTCAGACTTTTTTTTTTTTAAATAGTAGGAGTACTCAGAAGCTGTAAAACAGGGTCTCTTCAGCAAGGTGTTGAAAATATATAGGATGGAAAAGAAGATAACTATCATGTGATGTCTACAATCTTTATTATTTTTTATTTATTGTTATTCATGTTGTTGTTACAAATATATGCATACCTCAGATGCCAACTCTTCAGTAAAACTGGAGAGATTTGGTGTACTGTGCCTTAAATGTCCTTGCTCCCTTCAGCTACTGATATCTCCAACCCTTGTTTACAGGTCTGCCACAGACACATCCACAGCTATCTTTGATAGCAGCCAGTGATCTCTCATGACCAGTTGTATTTGTTTCCATTTGACCTCTGAACCCTGAGCAGGTATTTGATGATTTTTTTTTTCCTTTTTCTTTTTTTTTTTTTTTTTTTTTTTCTCCCTTAGCTTAATATAAAGGGGGAAAATGATGACTTTCAGTACCTCTGGAAGTGTCAGCAACCTAACTGTGCAGGACTGCTGGAGGCAACTAAGTTTCAAAATTAGGATGCTTTTTGGCAGCTCCTGGTGTTTAATGCTGAAGGAGTTTCATTTCATTCACCTGCACTTGCACCATGGGGTGCCATGGACTATCTGATATTCAAAAAACAGTTTAAGGATACATGAGCTAAAGGCAACACTGAATTCTGGATGGAAGGCCTTCCACAGAGGAAAAGTGCTTTTCAAATCAGCAGCTTCATTGAAAGAACAGTTTTCATCCTTTCTGCACTTATCTCAACATCTGAGATATATTAATCAATATGTAGATACCCTGAGAACCATACTAAAAAACAAAAACAAGAACAAAAAAACCAGGGCAAGGTCTTCTTTGAAAAGAAAAGTAGCACAAGAAAATGGAGCACAAGAGAAGTATTCTTAGATATGATGTCTGCCAAGATTAACTGTACCAAACTCTTCTACAGCTCCTCCCTATTTACCAACATGATCTGTCTTCTCTGCAGTGGGTGGAATACAGCCCGTGATAAATCAAAATTACATTGGCTTTATTATAGTAGAGTTAAAAGGCTTCTGAACATAACTGTCTTCAGTGTTAATGTGGGCCAGCATAGTATTCTGTAGAACAAGACCTGTGTCTTTTCTTGAGTCTGAAAGAGTCCAACATAGTTTTGATACTACAGATACAGCCAGTATTAGTCTCTGTTAACAGGCCTCCTGATTTCACCTGGCACCTGGTTGCCCTAAAAAGACAGCACTGTGTATACATTCCTCTGCTGTTTTACGTGAGTTATTAAATTATTAATGTTTTGGTTTCTTCAATTTGTTTAACAACCTGGTTCACTTGGGCCCTTTTTCTCTCAGATAATCACTGTGGGAGATCTGTTGCACTCTAATGAATATTACTGGCAGGATTACACAGTGAAAAATGTGAGTTAAATATTTCCTACCAATCCTGCAAATAATTTCTTAGGAAATAAGCTCATTCACACTGTGCTTCAGAATTATCAAGTCATTTATCTCTCAAGTCTTTAAATAATTCAGAGGAAACCTGACATTTGGATAGCAACTGAACACATTTTTTATGTTATCAGGAAAAGATTAAATTAGAGAAACATGCTGTGATTGAAAGAGCAATAGAAATTGTCAATGTTCACCATACACAGCTATATTTTGCTAACTGAGCACAGCTTGCAAGTGGGGTAGTGCTTCTCTGTGACACTTGAGGAGTGGGAGAGGATTGCAAAATGAGAAGTTGCCCTTCCCTACCTTGTTTTGCTTCTAGTAACGATCTCTTATTGTTCTACACCAGCGGAGAATTTTCCTTTCTGCTAATCTGGTCTGTTTATCTGCTACTAGTCTCACCAAAAGTGCAGATTTGACAGTGAGAGTTTGTGCAGACAGGGAGAGTTCGAGGTCTCAGATCCAGGACAGATTGTGTTTCAGAACACATATGCATGCAACCATGTGATTGCTGGGTCCTGGGGAATATGTGGGCAGGGCAATGCAATGGATCACAGTGGGTGTTCCCCTGAAGGCCTGGGTCCCCAGAGATCCAATAAATGTAGCTGCAGCACAGAATAAATACAGGAGGAAAGAGACAAGCTGCTCCACGGCTGGAGAAGGCAGTCCTGACACCTGGACATGAGCCCAGATGTTTTGGGAGTTTGAAATGTTCCTTCCTGCTCTCTCAAGAGTACAGTCTCAGCCAGCTGGCTCCTACATAAACAAACACAGACAGACAGTGACACTTTAAAGCTATTAATTAGTCCAGCTCTCAGTGAAGTTAATTTCAGAAATTAGTGTCTTTCTGTATCACGGAGCTTAATCATGAACGCTTTTGATGAATTAAGTTCACTTTATAGTTTTCTTCTTTAGCCATTTAATGAAAGAGACATTTATGAATAGAATCTGACGTTAGCCTCTTTCATACACAAATAAGTAATTTTTGCATTGTTTACACACCACAACTAAGAGAAAATTTATTTTATAAACCTCATCATATTTCAGGTAAAAATAGCTATGAACACTATAAAATTAAAAACAGATATGCAAGGGCTGAACTTGGTTTCCACACATTTTTATGTGCATATTTCTCTTTGTCCAGTGCTGTAGCATAATGCTTTACTGACAGTTTTCATTAATCAGTTCCTATTCTAGATGTAAATTAACCAGTCTCACAAACAAGAGTCCTCTTTATCACTGCAGTCTTCACATCTTGATTTTTAGACAATTTTTCACGGGGTTATTCATTAATTAGGTCTTTAATTATGGATTAATTAGCAGCTGAATTACAATATTCCTTATACTTTCTCAACTCTTGTAACACTAATATGTTTGCCATCAACCATGATAGATGTTACATATGCAAGGGGATTTATTACAGTTGTATTCCCCTAGCACTTCAGTGAGCTGACTAATTATTCTTCCACTGACAATGAAGCTAATGAAACACTGGACTGATGTCTCTGACAAATTTTTTTTTTTCCCCACTAGGTATTGCTGAAGAGAGGCCTAATTCTCTTAAGATTGAGAGACGAATGATGTATTTGAAATGGGCATGTATTTTCAGGTTGTTTCTTATCAAAGGAAAAACAGCTCAAAAGTGTATTACATATTGGTAGAGGTGTCCAATCTATGAATGCAGCTGTAGTCAGCAGGTGTAAACAATTGTCTTGGGCAGCGTACAACAGAGTCCTGGGAAACCAAAAGCATGTTCTAAGAATTGATTAGAGAGATGCCCCTTAACTTCTTATACATAGACTTGTGGCAAATAAACTTGTATTCATTGTCACTGAGCAAAACACAGAGGCTTTCATATACAATTAGATGACCTTAATTTAGCATAGCATTACACTCTCAGATTTCTCAAACTTGTTTCAGGTCCATTGTGTTTTTTAACACAATGTTTCATTGACTTCTTTCTTGTCTTAAGGTTCCTGAACAATTCCCAAGAGCTGAGGCAACTATTACTTACCTTTCATGTACCTTTAGAGGATATAGCCTCAGAAATTATCTCTGTGAATGACCACATCACAAATGTTATTTTAGACTCTCTGTCCTAGCTGACAGCAATTAAAGACCTTCCAAATGTAGAATTTTCTTTTGCTCCCCGGGGGCCATTTTAAATGTATTCATCTAAGAATTCAATCCTGCCACCTGCCCCTACTGCAGAAGAACAAAAACCTACATCTGACCTATAGCAGTCCTATTTCCAGCATAAGATACAAGATCATTAGTAGTATAATGAGTAAAATCATGGTCATAGGCAACTGCAAAGATGTTGAATTCTGTGATTTAAGATAGCAGACAATTTAGATAAGCATTTTTAGATAAGCAAGAGATGATGCTGTTTTCAACTACTCCAGCAGTCAGGTTCTTTTAGCTCTAATGGCCCAAACCCCACCATACAGTCATGAGGTGGCATCTGTATTTTATCTGTTCTCTCATCACAGCTGTGTTTTTAGTCTTTCCCACAAAACTTTCACCACATCTGTGAACAGGAGTCACAGGTGACATTTGACATCTGGATACCTTCCTTTGGAATAATCCTTTTACCTTCAGTCTGAGAAGAACAAATTGAATGAAAATCTTTGGTATGATCTACCTCTTAAAAAGAATTGTCATCCATCCCTGATCCTTGAAACTGTGCTCAGTTAACTGCTGTTGAGAGGAAGAGAGCTGGTCAGTACCTTTTAACCTACAGAAAGTAACATGTCAATGATAGCCCATAAATACTTGTGGTAACAACAGCAACAATAATGACAGTATTTGACTTTAAATGATTGGCTGTGTTCACAAAAGATGTAGCAGGCTGTATTTCCTATGCCAGTTAGATTAACTGTAAGTACCCTTCAGAAACTGAAGTTCTATAACTCTTTTTAAATTCCACTCTAAATTTTGACAGACAACAAAGATAAATGACTGACCTCTCAAACCATTTTTTTATTGAAAATCATTCTCACACCAGCATACGTCCTTGAGATGTAATAGCAATGGTTTATTATATCTGAGTCGCAGAGTGGAACTTGAAAGGTTTCCTAAATTATAAAGTTTGGATTTGTCACAAGTGTAAATCTACTTAGAGGAACTATGCACAGGATGAATCTCACTCTCTTTAAGGATATCCACCTAACATACTAAATGGGCTAAATGCTCTCTGTTTCAGCTATATTTCCCATATGCTTTGGTTTTTAAAGATCCACAGCAAAATAGCAGCAACCTGGTAGCTACTTCTAACTTTCCCTGCCATTTTCCACCTTGACCCCACACATCTGAAGAAACACAACAATCAGCAAAACTGTCACTTACCTACTACTAAAGAAACACAGATGTCCAGAGCTCCTGAGTGTGCTCTGCAGTTATTCAATGTGGGACGCTGAGGTTGTTTATAGCATAGCTCATGGCCAGCCAGATCTGTTTGAACCCCACAGCGTGACTAGCCTTCCAGATGTACTAATATGCTATATTTGTAAAGTGATAACATGATCTGTGGTCTTACAGCAGAGACATGGGCAGGATAAAATGTCTGCAGTGCATGAGTCAACACAGGATGGAAACAACAGTGCTAGGACAGCATCTCATTTGCTTCAAGGAAAGTGCGACAGAGAAAATGTTACTCATGCTTATGTATATTTGTTGGAAAAGGGCAAGGAGAACAAAACAAAAATGCATAGAGAGTCTGAATTCCTCTAGTACAGGCTACCTTTTCCTTCCCACGTCCATCCAAATCTGAAATTAATACACATGTGTACACAGACAATCACCATGCAGTTTGCATGACTGAGTGATTTACAGCAAATTCTGCTTTTTCTTACTGAGGTGACTCATCTTTTTATGACAATGCTTGTCACTGATGGTGGTATTCCTAATTATTTTTAATGGACCAGAAGAGCAGGGCTGCAGGCAGCCAGAGACCATCTTGCTGCAGAATCAGCATTGCCAGGGCTGGGACTGATAAGCTCAAGGAGCTGATGTGGGGTCCTGAGCCATGGGAAAAAGAAAGGGTCCTGGGGGCTGTAAGAGGGAAGATGGACATGGACACTGAAAAAGGGAGGGAGGGAGGGAAGATTATTTTCAAAAAATAAAGTTTTTCATCCAAAATATTTTCAAAAAACGCTTTTAATTTGATTTCCTTTAAAATTCAGCATTTCAATTAAAAGTTTCATATTATAATTTTTTTAAAAAAAGTTTTTACAACAATTTCTGCTTATTTTTCATCCCTGCCAGTAACAATAAGCATTAATTACTGCAGCTGGGCTTGGCTGAAGCTTCAGATACTAGTTTTATATTGCTGTGCTTTCAATGACCTTGCTGAAATCACATCAGATTGGAATGGGAAAGTCAGGGAAAGTCATGAGTTGTGAGTTTAAACGTTCAGTTCTGTCTTCAGGTCTGAAGGAGGCAGTATCAGGATTCACTTTGATCTTTCTCAATGCAGTGTGTTTAAAGGCATGGTGACATGTCTTAAGGATCCTGCATCACATATCCCTACTAATCAGTCATCTTTGTCTTCATTTACATAAGCAATAAATAGTGATCACCACATCCAATTTTTATAATATGTTTTTATTTTCTGATACAACTACCCATTTGCATGTGTTTTTTTGCCACATAGCTATACAGATTTCCTGTCGTAGTTACCAAACTTCAGCCAGAGGAGCTGGTGAAGAAATCAGTGAGGGAGACAATACTTTGAAGCAGGGAAAGTGAGTCCCTTCTATATTCAAAAGCATGGTCTGAAATTCTGCTTTTCTGCACTTTGCCTGGTAAAACATGTTGCTATATTTTTGTTCGGAATGTGAAAAAATGAAATAATAATTAATTAGCAATTGTATTGAGAAAAAAGTGACCTCCATCTCACTTTTTCAGGATCCATCCTTTGGTGTACAGGTGTTGATTTTGGCAAAGGAGGGTAAGAGGTCTTGTGTTCTTTAAGTGTAGAAATACTGAAATGTGTTTCAGTAACAGAAAGCTGAGCTTGCAGTTAATTCCCTGGCCTTAACCAAGGATTCATAGATCAGCTAACCTTCCAACTACAATCATAGCTTACCCATGACAAGGAGAGGCTTGGGATGTTTGCTGCAAATGAGAAAAAGGATCAGCTGATAATGTAGGCATCACCTACATAACAAAAAAAAAAAAAAAAAACACCAAAAAACCAAACAAAAAAACCACCGGGCTATCCTATTAAAGACAATGCACTAAGGATGGAAAAACAACTGAGGAAGGGCATGAAAGAATTAGAGGAGTATTAAAAAGTGACTGTCTGGGAAGAGAGAAAGACAGAGAGAGAGAGAGAGAGAGACAGAATATACAATATTGTTTAGTTGTGAAACTCAGTATACTTGACAAAAAAATACTAAGGAAAAGGAAACCTGTAAGTCAGTACCTAAGTGCTGGCATAGTATGAAAATACCACAAGTAAGGGAGCAGTAGACAGCAGACTGCTCAGGCCAGTGAAAAGACAGAAGGCTTGCTTGCTAACAACAAAACCTATTGACAGGCTTGAATCTATTTAAGGCATGCCAGAGTGACAGAAGCTAGTTTGTTCAAAGGTGTTTGCCTACTGCATCCTGCATCCTAGCTCATCATCAGCAGTATTCATCTGTCAGAGCCAGCTGACCTTGGTTCAAGCACAGCCTTGCATGCCTGCCACAGTATTCCCACAGGAATTGCTCCTCATCCAGGTGATCCAGTAGACTGACCAGCATCTATGTACACATTTGACACTGCAGTCTACTGAATCATCCTCCTGGATGAGGACCACTGCCTGGTAAGTGGTACAAAAACAGTCATTTCATAAAGAGGCACGGTCCATTTTGGCTGCTGGAGTTCATCAGTCTCATAAACTGGAGCTATTGTGAAATATAGAAGGAGCCAGCACTGGACTCCCTGAATTCCAAGTCTTCGAAATAGCTTGCAAATCTGCCCAAACTGTTGTAGTTTGAAGCCAGCTGCTCCAGAGGCAGCAGCTGTATAGCTTCTAGTGATGAATTCACTCGAAATCAGAACAGCCCTGGTTATGAATCAATGTACTATCCTAGCAGATCCTCTGCCGGGGAAACTGATAAATCCACCACTCAGATAATCCAACTGACACAAATGAGAATTGACTACAAACAAACCAAGGGATACTATCTTTTTCCACTTGTGCATTAGCACAACTAAACCATTACAGCTGTTGCAAAACTTCCCTACTTAATCTCTTCTTTATAGAAAACTCACACAGTAAAGGCAACAAAGGTACTAGCAACATAATCTGCTGTATAAAAAATTGCCATATAAGCATATCTATACCTTTTTTCTGGTCTGTCTTCATTGTTCACTCTAAGGGTGATTACATGCAATTGAATCAAGGTGAGTAGAAAACTCTAAAGGTTAAGGTCAATGTCTGAGTAACACAGGCTGCAGCCAAGACCTAGCATGGGGTAGAAGTGGGAGCAGCACTTTGTGTAGACAAGGCACCTTCACACCAGACCTTCAGACCTAAAAGACTGACAACAGAGTGGTTCTAGCATAGCTGAAACCAAAACATCTACCAGAAGGAAACACTTGACAAGTAACAGCTTTTAAGGGACATATTTCCCATAATTATACAACAAAGTAAAATGCAGGCAAAGACTTACACAGAACAAAGACTTACATAGAACTTGCTACAGTAATTTATCATGTACCGAACCAAACTGTTCAGCAAAAATAAAACATTTTGCTTATTGCTTTGCTTTCATATTATCCATATGGCTTTCAGTCTTGAGCTGTCAGAGCTGCTGAGTAAATATAATACTGCAGAATTCATAAGTCACATTAGAAATCACTTCAGCAGGTCAGATTCTTATATCTGTGACCTTCCAGTATTAAGGGGTCAGTCCTTCCTGATGCAATCTCAGTATGCACCAAAGAAAGATCCAATTTATAACTCCAGACAAAGCTACAGCCCAGAGATGACTGTTCTGAAATGTGCCTGGAGCATTAGTATGATGGGTTGAGTCTCAGGCAATGTTCATAATTCTGGGCTCTGACTCACACTATTTTGCTGTCCTACCTGTGCTGTGAGACCTTTTGTGCAGATTTACCTCTCTGTCACACAGATGCTTCCACAAGCTTGGCTTGTGGTTCATCTTGGTTTTTTGGGGTTTTTTGGTGAGATTGCACAAAACAACCTCTTCGTCTGCTTCTCTTTACAGATTTCTTTGGAGACTACATCGACTTAATACAGAAGCCCTCAAAATTGCAGCTCCCAAAAGATCTGGGAATAAGCAACTCTCAAAGAACTATAAGACCTCTGTATATCTGTCCCCAAAATTTCGTAAATGCCTTAAAAATAATTTTAACTCATTTAGATTGTTTGTGCAGAGGTAAGTCAGCCTCCAGTAAATGTGCAAGGACATTCAAATCACAACAGGAAGAATGTCTAAAAGTTCACAAAGGATGGCACAGACACTGTGAGGAAGAAATGTAGAGCTTAAAATCTGGAGTTGTACTGAACACTATAGGCTTTGAGCAGACAACAAGGCTGTGACTGATTGAGGTCCTCCCAGGAGGTTGTTAACAAGGTTATAAAGATTCCCAAGATGAAAACATGTCAGAACTTACATCAGAATTAAGATACGATGACCATCCTTCTGTGTGAATGACGTACACATTTGTAAGTGGAAGCAGAGTTTCACTCAACCATGGATTCCTTTTAGAGCTACTTACACTTGTACCTGATTTGAACTGAATCACCTCATTTAAGAAACATTTTCTGAACTAAATAATGACATGTCATCTATTGATCTCTCTCATTACATTTAATTGTGCAACAAATTAAAGACACGAGAGCCCACCAGGAGCCCACTGGTGTGAATGAACAGAAATTAGATGTGTGTTACGTTTGATTGACCAGTAATTGTTGAAAGCAGGAGGCTTTTTGGTAGGAGCCAGGCTCAGGAGACAGCCTCATTAAAGGGAGCCAACCATAGCTATCCCTCCACCCTGACCAAGTCAGTGAAGAAGCACAGGTTCTTTTTGGAAGTGCATGTCTTCATCAAGGTGTAACAGGGCACTGTCAAGGGACAAAACTCATAGCATTCCAGGGACAATTAAATCTGGAAGAAGGAGGGGAAATACAGGAAAACTCAGTTCCATTTATAGTCACCTTTGCCTGCCAGAAGCTCAGGAGAAAATAGACCACTTCCAAATTCAACACCCTGCCTAGGCAGCTGTAGTGGGTTAATCCTGGCTGGATTCCAGGCACACACCAAAGCTTCTCTATCACTCCCCTTTGCAAATGGACAGGGGAGGGAAAATATAATATATGTTCCTGGGTTGAGATAAGGACAGGGAGAGATCACTCACCAGTACCATCATGGGCAAAACAGGCATTAACTGGGGATATTAATTGAATTTATTACTAACAAATTCAGAGCAGGATAATGAGAAGTAAAATAAATCTTAAAAGCACCTTTCCCTTACCCCTCCTCCTTTCCAGCTGTACCTCCTCCACCCTGGCAGCACAAGGAAACAGGAAACAGTTGTTTTTCCCACTGCTCAGGGAGAATAGTCTGTTCCAGTATGGGGACCCTACCACAGAAGAGAGTTCTCCACAAACTTTCCCAGTTTGAGTCCATCCAATGGGCAACAGTCCTCCACAAACTGCTCCAACATGGGCCACTCTTCCATGTCTGAAGTCCTTCAGGGAGAGGCTTATCCTGCGTGTGTCCCCCATGGATTTACAAGTCCTACCAGGATTACCAAGAAACTTCCATAAGGAAGTTATGGAAAGACTCCCCTTTCCATAAGTCTGCAGGTCCCTGCAAGGAGCCTGCTCCAGCACAGACCTCTCATGCATCTTCTCAGCCTCCTCTCAGGCATCCACTGGCTCCAGTGTGGGGCTCCTCCACCAGCTACAGGCGGATCTCTGAATCCCTGTGGATCTCCATGGGCTGCAGGGGCACAGATGCCTCACCACACTCTGCACCACAGGCTGCAAAGGAATCTCAGATCCAGTGCTTGCAGCACCTCCTGTTGCTCTATCTCCAGTGACCTTGATATCTGCAGAGTTTTTCCTCTCACATGTTCTCACTCTGCTCTTCTCTTGTCACAGTTACATCAGTGCAATAACCCTTTTTTCTCTTAAGTCTGTTATCCCAGAGGCGTTGCCACCATTTCTAATTGGCCCAGCCTCGGCCAGTGGCACATCCATCTTTGGATTTGCCAGGGATTGCCTCTACCAGACACAGAGGAAGCTTTTAGCAGCTTCTCACAGAAGCCACCCCTGTACCCACATCCCTGCCCCCACCAAAACCTGACCACACAAATTCAATACAGCAGCCTGTTCCTGTAATGTGTTTGAAAGGACAAAGCGACTCTCTACCCTGTGAAAACCACAGCACACCATGGATCAATACAGATTTATGGCTCTTGCCCCGTTGCTTTCCGCTGTGGTACAATAAAGAAAACAAAGAAAGGTTCCTATTCTGAGCTGGCTAGGAAGCAGCACACACACTGCTGTCACCCTCCTCCTGCAGACTTGCTGCTTTACAAAACCCCAGCAGAAGATGATGTTTTTAAGAAAGAAACAAAGGGTGCCATCTATTGTCCAAATTGCAGGGACATCCACTTCCTTGCACTTGTAGCATTGAACCCTGAGGTTCTTCTGCCTTCAACTATACTGTTACTATGCAGAGATGAATACAAATACCTGCTTTTTCCTTTATTCCTGTGTGCCACATGGGGCCTCAGAGATAGATCTGCTTCAGCAGTCTATTTTATGGAGTACAAGTATGTGCAAGAATATTTTACTAGAACACAGAGCAACCCTCTGGCATGACTGCCTCATCCCTCCAGTCCCAGTGTAGAGCCATCTACATACAATATGCAGTTCAAAGGGCTCCCCATATCTATTACTAGGCTACAGACAGTAACTTTCCTGGATGTAGGTATACTAGCTACAGATAGAAAAGACAGAGAGGAGAAGCTGTCTCTCTCTACTGCTCCAGAAGTTTTTGTTTTAAATTCATGCTGATGCTAATCAACTAAATTGTTCATCAATAAACAACACAATATTTGCTTTTTTTTTTTTTGGTAGCCCAAATGCCTTGTTGGCATTCCTTAACCATCTCATACTTGAAAATAATTGTCACAAGCCATTTCAAAAAGAAAATAAGAAAATAGAGCTGACCTTTTCAAAGCCACTGAGGTAAGGGAAAAGAGGCACCAAAGAATTAAACAAAAAAACAAGAAACAAAAGATCGGTGAGAACTCACGAGGCTGTCACGAGTCAGACCAGCAAGTGAGGAAAAACTGTGACATCAGAAAACAAATTTGGCCTGCAGTGCCAGGTGCCTACTCCTGTCTTTACAGGGAAGAAGATGTAATCTGACCTCATAAAACCATTCTGACACATGGTTAATCAGATGAGGCTGGGCTAAAGGCTTTGAGAGGCTTTGGGATTCTGACTCATGACCAAGGATTGCCTGCCATGATAACAAATGCCCTTACATTGCCCACTGCCTGCTCCCTATCAGCAGGAGGGGAGGTACAAACAGACTATAAAGGGTCTCTGAAGCATGTTTGCCAACAGTATTTTGGACTGGCAGCAGAAATGCCAGGCAGTTTCAATGCTTTCCTGACTCAAAAGATACTTCTTGAAGGGCACATGAACCAGAAGAAAGAGTTAATTACATTAAAGGTGTAACCCAAGTGACTTAAAGAAAGAAAAATGCCTTGAGAGGCAGAGAAAGTGTAAATATGAATATGATCTCCTTCAAGAGAAGTAACTTTCAGATAAACACAGCAAAAAAATCTTAAAGTGACAACTCAGTGCCATGATACTGATTATACACTGAATTTAGATCACACTGGGACGACCTAATAAGTATTAAAAGAGTTGAAGTGAATTTCTTATGCTTGGAGCCCATATGAGTAAGACAATTTCTAGTTTCAAAGTGACATGTAAGAAGCTAGCTCAAACTAGAGCAATAAAACTCAATCTAGGCTAGTAACAAAAAATTTGTGGTCACTGCAGATCTTGTGCCATTGGAGTTAAGCTAATTTTGTAGTGCTTCTCTCTGTAATTTATTTCATTCTCTATACTATGAAAAGAGGTGAAAGAAATTACACTGAATGAAAGTCCAGCCTCAAAACACACCATTATAACACTGCAGTTGTAAAGACTGCAGGAAGAGCCCTGAAAGGAAGAGAAATAACTTAATTGTGCCAGTCTGATGGCTTGTTAATGGTTTTCATTTATATAGAATACAAGGGTTTTACTTAATAGGAGAGAAATACAAAGAACAAGATTAAGAATGGAGTATTGAAAGTGGATAAGGAGAAGTTTTAGTTTTATGAACATTCTTAGCACACATTAATATTGATAAGGTAATTCACCCAGAAACAGTCAGGCATCTCCTCTACACATGACTCATGGGGCTAGTTATCAGAATCAAATATTTAGCTGGAACAGAGTACAGGCTCTTTGCAAAAGAACCTCTATGCCGCAGGGACAAGACATCAATTTTGCTGACCCCACAACTTATAAATCTTCACAGAGCCAAAAGCCACAAGATATATATTGTCATTCCATGGAGAGCCTGAGGATCTAGGAAGCTGTGTGCATAGTAAATAGGGTAGGTGTGGCACCCTGTTCCACCTGCCCAAGAACCAGGTCTGGGTTTGGCAGGTGCTTTGGTTCAGGGATGCTTACTGAAGCTGGTTCTAGCAGCCCAGACAGATATGTTAATTATTCCTGTGATCACACAGACCCACCGTCAGATCTCATGTGCTATAATCCTCAGATGGAAGGCACACTTGAAGACCTCACCAGCCTTTGTAGATGGTGAGGTCATCACAGCAGTTCACTACTACTATCACAATAACAACAGCATTATCTATTACCAGTATAGCTTTGCACAGTTGAACATTGTATTGTTGACAACAGCAAATATTAAAGGTGCTACAATCATTAAATATATATTAGCTTTCAGTCTGTCAAGAAAATATTACAAGAGAGGGCAGTGGCAATTACAGAAGGTAATTACAAGTGGAGACAAAGCGGTTTATCACAGCAGAAGATGAATTGTAAGAAAGGATGAAAGACCCTTGTTCTGTCTGGGCAATTCATACAGATTACACAATAACTTTAAAATAATTAACCTAGTAGAATGTAATGATTTTTAAAAAACAGTTTAAATGGTGTTTAATTTGTTTAAATGAACTATCCCATTAAGACCCAAATTCATCATTTTGATTTGGAAGTTTTAATAAACCCAACCTTTAGCACAGCTTTAATAATTGTATTACAGGTTTATAGATGAATGTCTGAGGTGGAACAGATCCTGGTACAATGAACTCGTCAGTAGGACTGGTAATGATTTCTCAGAATGCTTAAAATCAGAGACACAAAGAATAATTTTGATGGAAATATTTTTTTTTATTTTCAACTATTTCCAACAACAGATAAATAAATGTGCATTTATACTAGGACACAAGTTTCTAACACAGATTCAAAAAGTCATGTGAAGCGCTTAGGTACTACAATGAATATAATAAAATATCCTAGAAAGAACAGGTATTACTGAAACAGCATTTTCTAGACAGTCACTGTGGTGAAAATATCTTTTAGAAAGGCCATTTTAACTTCAGGATCTTTTTAACTTAGTTTCCTACTACTGCAGCGTTTTCCACCAGCTGACCAAACTCCTCCAGTGCTATTGAGAATGAGTCTCCTGTATCTCATTTGTTTGGAGGCAAGTAGCCCTCTCCTTGTGTTCTGCCAATAATTACTCACAGCCAGTTCGTGCTGGTTGTGCAAAGGCTAGCACAGCCTTGACCTGCAAAAGCACAGGAACTGAATAAAGGATCCCTCAGTCATATTTCTTGCCTCTGCAATAATTACAAAACATGCAGGATGCCAAGACCAAACAAACTAAGTAAAATACACACTGTGAAAAACAGAACAATTAAAACCTCTGTTTCTCAGTACTGGAGAAGAAAAAGAGGATTTAAGCAGCACTTCATTGTGTATCCACAAGCAATGGGTGCCAAAAAAACAATAATGGGAGATGATGTTTTCAGACTATCATTGATTCCCAGGCAGTTTGTGCTTTAAATAGTTTTTCATTCAATCTAATAAGGTTAACTGGAAGACTGTATTTCAGAGATTTGAGATCCGCATTATAAGCAAGTAATGGAGGAGCACCAAAATCAGATTTTTTTTTTTTTTAAACATGAAAAGACACATTGTGACTGATCCAAGTCTGTTTTTAATCTCATGGAGGACTAGATGAGGACCCCAGTAGGAGGCAGAAGAAGCTGGGATAAAATCTGCCAGAAAAAGAAACCTACTAGCCCTCCTTCAGTCATTTTAGCTTTCTCTCTGCCCTGAACACATCCGTCTGCCCTTCTCTCCTCTTGGCATTGGTACATGCATTGTTCCAGACACAGCAGGCTTGGGGAGCTAATGCATGAGAGGAAAAACATCCCACCGCTTTCGGCAGAGTTAATTTCTGTCGTCTGAAATCCACACCTGGCAGACCTCAGCAGGTGGGGAGACCTGCAGGGAAGGGAGGAGTCCCACAGAGCCACAGCTTTAAGTAAGCAGGACTGTGGCAAAGCCAAATTAGCTCAGCATTTGGGAAACTCAAGTCTCACTCTCAGACAACCAAGCACAATTTTTTTGACTGATGACCAGAGAGCTAATGACTGTACTGCTACTGAGCAGATTCTAGGAGACTTAAGGGTCTTCAGAAAAGCTCCAGGGATCTCAAAGATCTTTCTGTCTTCTATGAAGAGATTGTACATAGGCATTTAAAATCTTTTAAATAGTGAATGTTGACTATAAATTGAGAGGATTGGCTAAAGTGTGGATGACAGTATCTTGAATAAGTTCCAATACAATGAGAAGCACCTACTGCACTGTGCTTGTCCTCTGCTGCGATGATCACCAGCAAAAAGTCAGTCAATGAACACATCAGACTTTTGCATTTCTCTATATGATTTCTGACCAGTGTCTACAACACATCTCCTAGGAACTACTATTTCCCTGTTTGTGTCTGGTCCATACTGACAGCAGTTTGCTGGTATAAGATTTTGGGAGTCAAATCCAAAATTTCCCAATGTCTTCAATAACCTGTTCTGGAAGTGAGCAATAGCAGTTTCTGCCTTCAGGAAGGTCTGAGTACCATATAGAGGTGTATATACTTTACATACACTTTACAGATTAGTTCTCTATGATGGCACATAGTCCATGCCTGAATGTAATGTTTAAGGCATGGTTCCATGAGACAGGGTGAACTGAGCTCAATTTCATCAAAAAGGAGAAGGTCTCTTGTTCCATTTTGCCTTGCATGTTCAGGTCCAAAGCAAGAGATGAGGAGAGGCAAACTTCAACTTTGAGACTCCTTGGTAGAAAAGCACAACATGCTGTATGAAAATTTCTTGAAAGTCACAGTTCATTCTCTGCTGCTGGGTGAATACTTCCATCCTTTGCCTTGTACCAGCTCTGCCAGTAAGCAGTTCCTCTCTGTGGCTTATAATTAAGTCAGAAGAAAGAGTTCCAGCAAAATATATTAGTAGCTTTCTGACAAAGCAACTGGTTTATAACAGGATTTCTGGATCTAACACAGCACAAAGCGGGCTGCTCAGATGGGAGTGGAAAGAGAAATTAAGAAGAGAGGCAGAGGGAGATCTCATAGCATAGGGCAGAATTGTAGACTATCCTGAGTTGGAAGCAACCCACAAAGGTCATCAAAGCTGAACTCCTGTCCTGTAGAGGACAATCCCAAGAATCACAGCATCTGATTTACCACATCATTGAAAACAATTTTTTTTACGTTCAGTTAACCAGGATATAAAACCAGTTGAAGATAATGGGGGGAGGGAGGTGGAAGCAGGGGAAGGCGGGGTGGGTTATCAGGACAGGGCAGTGGGAAAGAAAGTCATAGTAACATTTGTTTTAAGTCTTAAAAGCTTGAGACATTCTTGGAAGACAGGACATTCAGTTTCTCCTCTGGAGTCGTGTTGCTTCAGTATCTAACTCAGGATCATTTAACATTCCATATCCACATCATCCCCTAGGATTGAAATATATTTACAGCTACACTAGGGGAAAACTCAGAGTACATTTACTGATACAAGCTTTTTTGCTTCGATTTATACCTCAGCAATTGCAAATACAAACATGAGTGAGAGAAGAAACAGATTTGCAGGATCTGTAAGTTACTGTTTATGTTTGATAAATTCATGGCACCATTCTTCCTGAAGAATACAGAAAACATGCAGAAAAAAACATAGTTTAATAAATTCCAGTTTACACAATGGAGAACTTAATGTATGTAGCTCCAGCAACCTCAGCACATACCACTCTTATGTTGTCTAAACAGTCTGATGCAAAATGGCAATACATTTTGACAGATACAATCCATAGTGAAAACATGCTGTTGGCCTGCTGGCTAGTCCTTGTACCAGCATATTCACATGGAAATCTTAACAACTGTACATTCTCATCACATTGCAAATGAGAGAGGTTGTGGTGTTTCTAACTCAGCTTTTTGATTCAACATTTTGTCTTTACATATTTAGCTAATTCTATTCCCAAGGCTGATTTCAGTGGGATTGGTGAATGGGGTAAACTGCAGCAACAGAAGCCATGGTTCCCAGTCCTTCTCCAAATCCCTTTCCCACTTCCCCTGCTTTTGACCAAGAGACACCCAATCTAAAATCAAATGGGCCAATTCCAGTCACAGACCAAATAAAGAAAAAAACACTTTGTTTTATTGTTCAATGTGTTTTCTTTCTGAAGGGATGAGAAGGTGATCAGCCAATGACAAAGAACAGCTCACTGGATGGGAGCAGCTCATGTATTTTGCATTAAATGGCATGACTTCCCCTCCCTAATCCAGAAAGCCCTGCATCACATCAATAGTGATGAATACCAAGAGAATTAAAAAAACTCTGCCTCATTCAGACACCATGAACCTCCTGCATTTTCAGCATTATAGGAATAATGTCATAACTAACTCACTGGCTTTGTTGTTAAAGCATAGCCTCTCCCAGTTCTGGCTCAACAGTGAAATGATGCAAACTGCTTGTAAAATTGCATGAGCATGTCCGATCAAAAATTTTCACTGCTGCTTGAAATAACGTCTCGCCCTGGGAAAAGGAGTGCATTGAAATGTAAATCTGCATGAAGGGCTATAACTTGCAACCCTACATAAACTGTTTCATACGTATATACAGATATATATATATATATATATATATATATATATATGTACATGTGTGTCTGTGTGTGTGTGTGTGTGTGTGTGTGTGTGTGTGTAAAAAAGAAAATTAATCCCTTTCTAATCAAACTTGGAAAGGTTCACACATCTGGAAAACTCAGGACATTTGTGTGGAGAAGCTGATAACTGCTATCACTGGCTCCTCATTGACTCTTCATTGGCAGCTTCACACTTCTTGCTGTTCTGCAAGTATCAATTTAAAATGGCCTGCAACAGTGCCAGCTCAATTTAACGCCAAGATGCTGAAGCTAGTAAAAAAGAAAGTATTGAAAAAACTATGCAAGTGTTACAAGGGAGTCCATGACTTTAAGATAGTACAACTTGGAAGACATGTTGCTCCTCCATCTCCAGATTTATCTTTTTGCTTTATAAGAATATATTATATATGTCTGTATATATATGTATGTGTGTGTGTGTGTGTCTGTTTGTGTGTGTGTTTATCTGCATAAACGTCCAAGAAATATTGGTATCCCAGTGCTAAATTTTGGATATCACCTATTTATATGTGGCCTTTAAAGTTCATTTCCCCAAGTTGCCTAGCAAATCATTACACATTTTTGTCACAGCTTTGCACATGCGAAAAAGAAGATGCTTTTTTTTCCCAAGGACTGCAGTACAGCCATTCTGTTGTACACTCAATAAACAGCACAAGTCCTGTGAGATCCATCACAAGTAGCTGCAGATGATGGTGTACTCAAAGCACAAGCAGTTCTTACCCAAGGGGCCACCACTAATTTCAACAGTAGTGGAATTGACTGCTTATTAGACCCCATTTGAAATTTTCTGTAATGCAGTGGAGGTATGGCTTTTAGTCCTTTATTCTCTATTGCCTTGACCTTGTGTTTTGACCTTGTATTGCAAAATGAGTGCATAAATCTATATTGTCAAACTATTTTTCCCAAAGGGCTAGGCCCTTTGACATGGCAATTATGTGTAATTTACAGTGCGCACAAAGCTTCGATTACTTGTGTTAGGCTTAAAGAGCCTTGGCCACCTGCCTGACATTCACCTGATGATTTGTTCAAATTTAAACTTTACAGGTGCAAATTTCCTTGAGGCAGGCATCATCTGCATAAGAGACAAGGTTAGCATACAAGGTATTCTGTTTTGTATTGACTTGGCAGATCCTTAAGCCTACCTAGAGATCCTGTGATTTCATGAGGCTTTGATGGGACTAAAGACTTGCTCCTTGCAGCTTTCAGTTCCATGCCCAAGTAATGGCCAGAGCTCCTGTTTGGAAAGGAAGGAATTGGATTAAAACTGTCTGCTACTGCATGACTCAATGCTATTAGACATACTAGACTTGATATAATTAGGATTCTTTCAAATATGAGAAATCATTCAACTCATTCCTGCAGTTTTCAGTTTTTAATTAGATATTTCCTCAAATGTGTTGCAGATACCTTCTTTTTCTTTCACAAAAAATCTTTCTGCACTACCTGCTGGCTTTCCAAAATGTTCCTGGGGCAGTTATGTCAGTGTAGGTACAAATAAATCTTCATCCCAAGAATATGAGTGAAAACACATCTGCCTCTGACACCTGCTGCAAAATGTGTGCAGTACTGGGGCAGCATGTGCCAGAAACACTGGCAGCCTATATCTGCTGTGACATATGTTCACTCAGGTGAGCTGTAGTGGAAATATCCAAACTGGGAGTGGGAGGTAGACAGGTGATAATTGCCTTTCAATTGCTTATTGACTAACTTGCTAGGCAGGAAAGCAGAGGTAGCAGCACTTAAACCTTATAGGATGCAACTTGGAAAGCTGCTTCAAGTTCTCACGGCGAGTTGTTCTTGAAAACAGACGTTGGTAAGCAACAGCTAGAGGGACTTGACAACAGAATGCGCTGTTATTTCTTCCTTGCTTTTGAAAGTGTACAGAAGGATGATGAGTGAAGAGCCTCCCTACTAGGCTAGAAAGGTCAAGATCCTCTTTACAACTCTGTTAGTGCTCTTGACTTATTTTTTAGCAACTGAAGGGGATAGATTTCTCTGCTCTTCTAGTGGATTAAATTTTGTTTACATGAACTTTTGCTATATTTTTTATTATATATAAAACTTCTAAGGAATTACTCCACCTTTCTTACCTATACTGCAACTTAGACTTGTTCTTCTTGCCACTGCTGAACCCCTTTTTGTGTCATGGATTCATTTTTGTTCTGCTTCTGTTCCCTGACACAGTGAAGCTGGGACAGGTGTTTGGTAAGGGTTTTTCCACTCAGTGTACTAGGGAAGATTTGAAAATATTTTCCTCTCTTTTTTTATTTTTTTTATCTTGTAGTATATTTTTCAGTTTTTAAAATTAAGAGCACAGCAGAAGGCATCCACAGAAATGAACAGTGTCACCAGGACACAAATTTTGGATTCCCCTTAGAGTATTAATGTAACAAATAAATTTTCAAGGGTATAAGATAGGCACCTCTTCTTGGCCTCACAGATGGTAAGTTCCTATGCCACCCTATAATTGAAGACTGTGCACTGGAGCAACTTTATGCCATAGGAATGGTGGCAACTTGCCTGAATAATTCATACTCATGAATTAGTGACTTTTGCTTCTCCTTTGTCTTTTGCTGTGAACAGATTTCTTTACTCTTCAACTAGGTTTTGAAAACCTGAGCTCTCTATCTGATGTCTAAACTTCTAGTTGACCCCCATAATACTCTGCATATTTCTCGTCCTTAATTTAGATTATTTGTCTTAAGATGATTACAACAAAATTTCTCAGATTTTTCTGGGATCATTCTTGTAGGGAATTATTTTTGCAGATAGTAAGCTTTCTCACTCTAGAAAATTTAAAACAAAGGAAAACTACTAGCTATGAAAAATGTGTAACCTTGCTGTGTATCCACCAGCCTCGGCTTGAAGTTATTAAAGGTTTTGCATGCTGGAAGCCAGCTAGAGCTTTGCTGTTTTCAAAGGACCTGTTTTCCAACCACTTGAAGAATCTATGTTTTAAAAGGGAAAAGTCATTTGGGAAATGAAATGTATATGCTGTGCCTGAAGAAGATGATTTTTTTTACTAGAAGACGCTTGGTCTTAATAGGCAAAAGCCACAAATGGGTGAGGCAAACAGCCTTTTATAATAATATTTTAAAACTTTGGTGATACCCAAAATTTCTTCACTTAAAATAATTTTTTTAGATGTACTCTCACTTGAAAAAGACTCCCAAGTTTTCTCTGTATCCTTGCCAAAATGCTGCTGTCAATAAATTAATACAGCTCCCTGACCACCACATAGAGGTGAATTTTTTACTAAACATCGTGTTACAGAACCATTTCCTCCTGTCACCCTGACTTCAATCTGCGTTAAGCAATAACATGTGGAAAATACAATACTGAAGGGCAACCCTGTTTCTCAGTTTCTGCTGAAAGAACATCAAGCAATTACAGAGCTACAAAAAATGGGAAGGCAAGACATCAAGAAGTTATCATCCTGCCCTGTGGTCCAGGATAGGATAAAAAATATCCAAAAAAAAAACCTAATCCTTGTACAACAGACATTTCCAATATTTCTCTGTTTCAAAATATTTTTCCTTTATTTTTTTCAATACAGTTGAAGGAAATTCACTATTTGTAACTTTCAGGTGATCAAACACAAAAACATATACGTGTGAAGGTAGGATTCAGGAGAAGAGCACTAGTTTTAACAGAACTTTACAAGCAAGTAGTTAAAGTTGTTAAGCTTTGCTGCAAAAATTAAGAACTTGTACCTTGGGGAGTTGGTTTGGTTTGTGTTTTCGGGGAGGGCCTAATGTATTAACACTTCTGTGGCTGGTACTGTGACTAATGGACATAGTCACAGTGAAAACATACAAACATTATGAAAAACATAATGGAAATTTTCAAAAGAAGTCGTTATTCTACTGGTTTACCTATAGGCTCATTTTAAAAATAAACTGTTTTCTCTGTATTTAGCAGAGACTGTGATGCTGTTATCCATTGTAAAAAGGAATTGGTTCCTTTCTGTACCAGTGTGTTTGTAGGACTCTGCATAGCGTAGCATGTATTTCAAAATGACTGTGGTAAGCAAATTAGATTTAGGGGCTGAGATAGCAGATATACAGTGTGCATTTTCTCACTAAGCAGGATCCTAAGCTGCTAGATTGCAGAAGGCAGCTGACATCAACATTACAACTAGGACATCAAACATGCCAAAAAAGCATCTTGGAGAAACCTCATACTGCAGGACAATTTGAGGGGGAAAATGCAAAGTTAAGGGTTTCTGTGTTGCTAAAACAATGAAATAGGGAAAATCTGTGCTTATAAAAAGATTATTTTAGAAAGCTATGTAGAAACATAAAAATCTGAGTTGCCTACTAGGTAAGGAAAAAACCGCTGCTCTAGCTTTTCTGGCTTCCACTATCTTCTCTCCTCTGAATGCAACTGTTAACAGCTATTCACAGCTCCTTTCAAATTTCCTGTGCTCCTGAGTGCCCGCCAGAAATGCATTCCAATGGCTCAAAAAGGTTTTTGAATAGAAGTGGAAAATGTGCATGTTCACTGCAGAAAGAATTTGTCCTTTTGATTTCGGCTTCTCAAGAAAAGTAAGGATGAAGAGGAGATTCTCAAAATACTTTCCCAGTATCTTACCAACAGAAAACATTTGTGGTTATTTTCACACTACTGATACTCTGCTTTACAGAATGGAAGCTGAACAGAAAGTTCTCACTTTTGTTTGGGCTTGAAAGTGTGATTTCAGGGTTGGTTTTTCTTCATTTAGTAGAAAATTTCTGTAGTACCTAACTAGCAATATTGGCTTCGTCCAGATGTTTAAACAGTCCTGATAAATTTCTTCTAAAGCTGTGTTTTTCTGTACCTGCAGGGATCTGCCTCTACCACCATGGAAGGTGTAACAGAAAAATAAAGCTGATTGTCAGTATACCTCAAGTCACTATCCGGGGATCTTCACACTCTTTTATGAGGGGGAAAAAAGGGGAAGGGAGATGGGGAGATTGACAGAGATTTTTACACAGGATGCTATTTTCTACAGTGAGTAGAGAACACAGTTGTTCAGTTAAAGATCCACAGTTTTTTTCATGGACATCTGACAAGCCTGTTAATATCTCTCTAATTCCCCAAATTATCTTCCTTGAAAGGAATGTAATTTCCTAAGCAGTGTTTTTTCTTCACAAGAACTGAAAGATATTCTCTTTAGGAAAGAATCTAGGCTTATAATATATTGGTTTCAATGAGTGATACAAAAGTTAAAATGGCAAATTAAATAATGCAGTACCCACTTACATAGTTCAAACAACTACTTGTTAAACCTTTCTTTTCCTAGGCAACTAGATTATTGTTCTTATGACTCTTCATCAGAAAACTGAGGTGACTATTTCTCACACTTTGAATATTTTGTTTCTTCTGCCTCATCAAGAAGCTTAATTTGAATGCCATGCTTACTTTAGACTTTTAAATGTATACGTATCTCCTTCTATGGTCAGAAACCGTTCCTGCCATGCATGTGCCAGTTCGATGAAGATTTACAAATCTAATTGGGTAACCTGCTTTTTTAGCTATCTCCAAGTCTGTACTTCAGTCAAGGCAAAATAAACTAAGCTCATAATACTGTCCCAGAGCCTCCCTTAAATCACTCACCTCTTATTAGAAGCTAATACTTTTAACAAAAAGCTAAAAACAAAACAAAACCAAACGAACAAAAAAAATGGTTTCTCTGACTGCTAAGTTTCCCCTGTTACTTCTTGAATTCTTTTCAGTTTTCAAACTCCACATTTGTCCACTGTTGATACCTACTTTGTGGTTTTAGGGTATCTCTGTGCTTTAAGAACATCTCTGCTAAAATATTTTTACAGCATAACTCTTGCTGGGCTTTCTGCCGAGTGGCAGAGTTTTTAAAGAAGGTTGATATCGATCTCAGTATGGCCATTCCCTGATTTGTGTAGCCCAAGTGAATCAGAAGAATTTTCCATGTGTGTACACATGCCATCTCCTCTAAGAATGGCTGTAATGGGCAATAGCTTGTGCTCACAACTGCTAATAGGCTGTGGTTTTCCATGAAAAACAAATTGCCTCCTGCTGCAGGGCTGTAGAATGGTTAGCTTTTGTTTTAAGCAAAGCAGTGGCAAAATATAGCTACAATGACCTATTGTGGAAAGCCTCTGATCCCCAGCTTTCAGTACTGTCCCAAACTGATGACCTGAAGGGATTCCCTGAAAATTAGCAACTACAAGTTTTGCAAACCTGATTTACAATAACATCTCATTTGCTTACAAACAACATCTCCCAAAGTTGGGTCCAATACAAAGAGAGGGAGAAACAGATCCTACTGTTGTGAAGATGACAACTTTTATTAGGCAATACAGATAAATTAGGAATTAATGAAAATTCACTAACTGCTTTAGAGGTGTAAAACCTGGATCCAAAGACAACATAGCTCTGAAACAAAGCGTACTCTTGGAGAAAGTAGAGCTTGATTGTCTGAAGTCCAGAACAGTGTCTCTGGCCAAGGGCAGTGGCTGTCAGGTTGGGAGTTTGATGAAAATTTAATTGCTGGAGCGGTTGAAGTTTGTATTTAATGTCCTCAGTGAAAGTTTGGAAAGTACAGATTTGTAATCCAGAAAAACTAGTTTTATTGCAAACAGAGTGCTCCCAAAAGCTGCAGTTTGTCTGTGAGGAGATGCCACTGGGGAGAAATGCATAACATCTTCTAATAATTCTGTGTTATCTTGGCATTAGCCTCTTTCAGAATTATAGATAGTACATGAATGTCTTTAAATGATTACTTCATATCAACTGGACACACTCACTTGCAGGACAATTTGACTCTTATTTCTGGTACTTTCATCAAAAAAGCACCAAAATTTTAACCTGCTTTTGAGTTTCTTGACTTCCCTCCCTCCCAGTTTCCTTTCTTGTTTCTAATCTCATTACTACCTTAGATACCATCTAAATAGGTTAATAGACTGCTGCTGTGGAGCACTGAAAATCCATCTAGGCAATCAGTCTTCTGTTTAAAGCAGTCAAGTGAAGCTTTAAAGTAAAGATGGGGCCTGAATCAAAATGTTAGGTCTAAGTACTTTTACCCAGTGGGACAAAGTGAATATAGGGTCATGGTTTCTGGCTCTTTTCTGAGCTGTTCAATTATCTTGCCTCACATGCAACCAGCAATGGGAGTTTCTAATTTTCTTTTCAAGTGTTTCAAACAGAAAAAAAACCCAAATATTCAAGTAGAGTTATATTAAACAGAAATAATCACTGTTGATTAATTAATGTCAGATCTAATCTTTTCAGTAGGTGAACCAAAAGGTCTAACAATCTGTGCATCACATGGGTAACTAGGTCTTGATTCTCCTGGGTGATTTGGCATTGGTCTGCTTTCAGTTCAGCAGAAAAAGTGAAACATGTTCATGCCTTTGGGTGGTCCCACAATTATGTTAAAAATAGACTAGGCCAAAAATTTGAAAACAAAAGGGGTTTTTCTGCCCCTGTTGTCTCTAGACAGACCTTTCTTGCCGTGGATATCCCTGAAAAAGGTACATACAGACTGACATCAAGGCATTCATCTGTAGCTGTAGATTTAGATTTGTCTTCCAGATGTCCAGTAGTAGCTGATGGAAAAGGAAAACAGCAACACTGTTATCCAAGCAGCTTGCACTGCTGAATATTGAGGTGTGTGAGAGCCTTGAATGAAATGATCCAAAAGTTAACAACACCTGTGATATAAACCAAAGCAAAGAAGCTTCCTCTGACAAGGTAAGCCTTTCTTTGGTGATTTCTTCTAGGGCATGTAGTTTAGCAGGAGATTCTGACTACAACATACTTCAGAAGTGTCTTCACTACATTGTGACAAATTAGAGGAAAACCTGGAGGAGCATAAACACTTCACACCAAATCTACCCTTTTGTGAGAGTACAAACAAAACAGTATAAAGACGTTTAAAGCCAAAGTTTGGGCCAGACCGGAACCATTCTCTTTGAGGTTCTCCAAAAAGTATCAAAGAGACACATAATATAAACACCTAGAACCAGGAAGAAATACAGCACCACCACCACTGTGAGCAGGAATAAGTGACTGCAGAGATCCCCAACATTAATTCAAGGCTGATCTTAGAGGTCTCACTGAAGAAACTCTTTCATACACTTCTGAGTCTGACCTGTGAGTTTTGCTGCCTGACAAAATTACGTTCAGCAGTATCTATCAACTTTTTCACTGCAACTCTCACCATGACATGGATTCTCTATCACTTTATCTCCCTCTGAGATAGCTGAAAATACAAGTATGGATTTTGCTGATTCTCAAGGGGGAAAAAAAGTATTTTACACCTATGATAGATTTTTCAACATTTCTACAGAAAAAGGAAGGAAACAGGGAAGGAAACAGGGAAGGAAACAGGGAAGGAAACAG
>NC_031799.1:38419149-38499177 GCF_001522545.3 Parus major | reverse complement strand
AGGGAAGGGAAGGGAAGGGAAGGGAAGGGAAGGGAAGGGAAGGGAAGGGAAGGGAAGGACTTTACAGAACTTTGAATGTTTTGATTGTCCTCAGATTACTTGGGTAAATATTTTTGCTAGCAAAACTCAGGAGTAGCATCTTTAATACTGAATCTGTGCCTATCTTGTTGCTTGTAAATGCTTTTTTCAATCCCATTTCAGGATGGATCTATATCCTCTTGACAAAGCCAGAGGTAATATGTTTTCCTCAAGGAGGGATCAGGAGGAATTCTGATCCTCTTTAGTGTCTTGTGAGTATATGCTCTAGTTTGCAGGGGAAATTCCTGCTGTGCACAGCAGGAGCTGGTGCCAGGCTGCAAGCTCACAGGATATTTTGTGACAAAGTCTGCTTTCTTCCCATGTGTTTAAAATTAACCCACTCTGCAAAATCTTGGCAACTGGCTTCATAATTTTGAATTTTTCATTGTAACTGAATAATATGTGGATGTAATAATATGTTATCCTTCTATCCACTGGGCAGTTACTTTTTTATTTGGTTGGGGTTTTTGTCTGATTTACTGGGGGTTTTTGATTTTTTTGGGTCTCAGGGGTTTTGTTGATGAGTGGCACTTTTCCCAAAATCAACCTACCGATAATACGTCCATCTCATGAGCTGATTGTCTCTTTGAAAAGACTGAGTGATCATCTTGAGCTGCTGTAAAGACTTAACACAAATTGTTTACTTGACCTTTTTAGAACTGAAAATCTTATTTTTTTCTTTTTAGTTCATAGCACTGAATTTATTTTGTAAGTGGAGAGGAAGCTTTCCCTCCCATTCATCCTTTGCTTCACAATGAGAAAAAATTATACATGCTGAGATTTTGCAAATTATATCACTCTAAATACCTCTTTATGGATTGGTTCAGGCTTCCCAAAAAATGAATCCTTCTTATGAAAGTCATTAGCATTTATCCACCCGTTTAGAGAGAAGTGCCAAATTATCTACATAGTTAATATTTATGTGTTACTTAATCTGGTAGACTAAGTCTGTACCAGTAATTTAAAGTAGATTAAGTTGCAGCAGTAAAAAAAGTGTTTATAATTATTCCTGAACAATTCCATAGTTTGAATATCTTAACTGCACTTTAAGGATTATAAAAAAGTGATCACACCCATCATTAAAATGTTTGCAACAAGATAAAACTTTAAACTTTTAGTCAGTTAAATTATCTTGCTGAGATATCTCATATGCTTCTTCTCTGCATCAAGGTTTCCTCAAGGACCTCAGCCTTCTACTGGGTGGTTATTTATATAAAGGAATTATCCCATGCAGTGGCAACCCCACTGTGAAGATGCTACACCCCTCTCACTGAGGCTGGTACAAACTGCATTGTTTTTTTCCCTAAGGTCGCTCACACAGTTTAGGCTTGGGGGAAGGGGAAGGTGGATGCACCTATTGTCTGCCTCAATAGCAAAACTCATACAGAATTAAACAGCAACACATTTTATGTTGCTTTAATTCAATTCAGAAAGAATATTCCACATTTACAGTAATACCTGATCTGTTCTTAGACTTTTAAAAAATATTGTATAAAGCCATATTAAAGTCTTATTGAATAATTTTATTTCATTCTGGCCACTAATGCGGTTTAACAGTTTTAATAGGGACAGACTGAAAGCCAAAGTCCCCTCTTCAAAAAATGAAAAATCCACCCTTAAATACCTGCTTCTACTGGTACTGTTATGTCAGTATGTCTCAGCCAGTATCTTCACAGAGTGAAAAAAACAATTCATCCTATATTTCCATCCATTTTGATCATTAGCATAAAAATATTTGTGTACCACCTAGGGCTCATCAGGTGCATGGGTAACCAAAGAACCCTTTCACGTAGTCCCCTCTACTTGAAACCAAATCACTTCTTCAGAAATGTCAAGCGAGCTGAGACCACGAGAGACTTTAGTTAAAAAGAGCTAGCCTCTCCAGCTGAAGACAGACTTCTCTCTCCAAAGATTTATCTACAATGAAATGATAGATAAATCCATCCTGGGTATTAGATAGTGATTGTGAAAAATTGAACAGGTGTAAAAAAGAGCTATAATTCAAAATGCAGGCTACCTGTTCTTGACTTCCTTGTCATTATTCATAGGCAAACATTGCCTAGATCAGTGTCAAAATCGGGTTGTCGCTCTCTTTCTAGTAGATTGGTGTGCATACCTAGCAAAAATACACAGTGTTCCTTAGGAAATTAAGTCACCATACCTCTTCAGCTGATTGCATTTAAATAATTTTATGATTCTGAAATCCATCTTTATACAAACAGCTGCTCATCTAGAAATGGAAAATCTATTTCGTAGCAGAGCAACTCACATTCATCTCTCTCACTCCCAAGCTGAGGGCTGTGATCACCATGCTAGAGGTTATCAGTAGGGGCATCCTTTACTGCAGCTGCTGAAGCTGTGCCACAAGCTCGCTGGAGTGAGAATCTAGGGAGCTAATTTACTCTGGTGCTAAGTGCACTCATTTTCAAAGCAGAGGTCTGGGCTGCCTGCAACCATTTACAGATTTCTTTCCTACTTACATAGAGAAAGTTGAGACAAAAATACATACACTTGTGACCACACAAGGACTGCAGATTAATTCTTCCATTTCTTTATAGCTCATAGGAGCTGTAAAGACACATAGGAACATAACTTCAAAGGATTGGTTACAAGTATAATCCACTCTGCTATGAATTTAGTTAGGTGTTAAGGTGATTCTCACCAGATCTAGGAGACATGAGTTTAAATTGCCTTGGGCTGGAATGCATGTCTCTAGCCACCTACTGTCCAAAATTCTGGTATAACTGTTATCAATAAAATATCATGAAAGAGGAGAACAAAAGTCCCACAGATCATGCATGTTGAAGCTGAGAGCTCATGAGACACTAGCAGAGTCAAGCTAGGAAAGCACTCTGAACACTCAAGCTGGTCACTTAAAAGAGCAAATTAAGATGAGGTATATTAGAAGTCCCTCATCACCCTCTGCTGTTTAAAACAGACAGTTATTTGCCCTTTGGTCTCACAGCTGTTCAATGCCTCATCCTGTTCCTACAGAAATAAAAATAACACAATCATGGCCTAACACTGGCCAGAAAGAAAATTTGAAAAGAGACATTTTGCTTTTCTGTGGCTTTAAATAGTGTTACTACAGCTACTGCTTCTTCCGGCCCTGGCATACCCCAGACTCAGTGGTTTTCTTTTTCAGTGTAAGCACAGAATTTTATTTACACAAGCATTTAACAGAAATCAATTCAAGTCTTTTATGCACCAAGGGAACCTTAAACACGTCTCTAGCCAGGGCAGCACCTCCAGCTCTGGCAAAAGCTATCTTGGTAGCTCCAACAGGGCTGAGGGGATATTGGCTACAAGAGACATTCAAGCAGAATCTTTGCCTGTGAAGGGATAAACTGATGTCACAGTTGTTGGGTTTTTTTATTGAATACTTATTAATTACCTCAGCTGGAGAAGTAGCATTGACAGGATTCCATGAGGTATGGAAATCCTGGATATACACATCCTCCAATCCCTTTTCTTTTATCTGTGTGTGATGCAGGGAATTTCTATTACCTATACTTTCCACTCCTCACACATATTGATCAGTATGTCCCACACATTTTGTGCTCACTGTGGTTACATTTTGGGCAGTAATTTCCCATACCAAGATGTCAGAGTCCTGAAAGCCATGAAATAAGTATTCACATGATAGCTCTTTCACAGTAATTAAACACATACTTGTTCTGATTATGCAGTGAATATGAACTCCACTGCCCTCCAATAAAAAAAAACCAAAACATTTTCAGTTCCATAAAGTATTATTTTCATGTGACCCTGCTTGTACCCTACAAAATATAGTAGGATATCCAAGACAATGTGCATTTTTATCTATTTAATTTGAACACATTTAGGAAAAGAAGAGACTATTAATCAACTCTGAAGTTTTTGGTGTTCCCACTTTCAGGGAAACCATTGCTCAAAGCAAAATGCTTTATGAGTCATTGCCTGTATTAAGCTGCATGGTGGAAACCCAGACAACCTGCTGTATTCAGGTTTTTAAAATGAGTGTGAAGATTAGTACTATAAAAGACGAAGTCTATGGATAAAGCTTGTCATGACAGACCAGGCTCAAAATATCCCTGGGCACATCCAAGTAATCTATGCACCATGAAAGTAAAGTTGCATGAATGTACTCATATCCAACATTTTCAGCTTTCTAAAAAGATACTTAAATTTTCTATTTGCACCTCTCCTCATGATATTTGTCATGTTTTGATTTGTTCAAGCACCATATAAAACCAAAAATCTCAGGGAAGTCCTTTTCCTTCTCCCATTCTTTTCCAAATATCTAAATGTAAAAGCGAGCTGAATCTGGATTTCAAAACTTTCTTTTTACTGTCCATAATGATAAAACTAAGACAATATATGTGCAAGAACATCAAACCACACAACTCACAAGTCTTTCATGATGAGAGCAAAGAATGGAAAGCAAATTTGCAAAATAAAAAAAATAATTAACAAGAGTTAATTTTAAATTTCCATCCTTGGAAAGTAATGTGACATTAATAGAGATTACACTCTAGTCCAGAGGTCCTGCAGAGAGGCAAGCAGATTAGGCTTCATTTCATTGCCTGTAGGCTTTACTTTTAGCATTTTTTTTCTGAACTCCCAACCAAACCTAATCCCTTGTTTCCTCTGAAAGCTTCTGGTTTTTTTCGTTATTATTGTATCTTATATCTTGTCACACGGTCTCAGAAAAAACATATTTTTGAACCACAAAAGTTCAGGGCCTTTTTTTGGTTTTTACAATTTGTTGTGTCCTGCCTGTACAGTGATTAGAGACCTGACCTGCACTGACTCCAGATGCATTGGAGCTGTGGTCTGTGACTGTCCCAGCACAGCTGAGACATCATTCTTGGCTTTCCCCACAAACAATGCCTAATACAACCCCAAGACCTGATGCAGAGGGCACAGTCCTGGCCATCTTCATGCACACCAAGCACATGATAGAACTGCACACCATTGAACTGCTACATTGCCCTACAGTTTGCCTCCCTCCACCTTCCCACACCTGCCCCTGGGAATCAGAAGTACTGGCAGTAGCAAGAAAAACTCAGAGCAACAAAAAAGACCCCTTCTGAAGATTTGTACCTGGATATGACCTGGCTTTCATTTGTTTCATTCATTTGTAATCACAACACACTTCTTGTATCAAAGCCATTCACTTCCACCATGAAAACAAACAGGTTGACTCATCAGTGATTAAAGAGATAATACCTTTTGCCTGCATGAGGTAATTCTACTAGAATAAAATGAGTGAAAAATAATCCTGCTCAAAACCAACAGCTTAGCTGCAGTTAGCTTTTGTGAGGAGAGCTGGCTTTGGCTATCTCAGCTAAAAAGCTGTGCATTTCTCACTGTATGACTGCATACACGGGCATAGAAATTTCTTTCTTATGTTGACCATGCAGGAGAAGCAATCTGCCAAGTTGCTTGACAAAGACAATCTATCCTTTACCCATTTAATCATGCACAAAGCATACTTAAACAGATGGGACCCAAGGACTGTGGTGTGCATGCCCTGGATGCCAGACATGCTCTGACATCTGAAATGAAGAAGCTCAGAGATGGCCCAGATGCAGCCAAGAACTTGTATCAGGTGTAAACCCACAAGTCAGAGTGAGAGTATCCTATCTCCTCCTTTCTACCCCTGATTTCTGCAGCCATTCAGTGAAACAGTTAATTCTGTTGTAATATTTGAAAAACAAACCCAAACTCACTATGGAAATCATTGCAGTGTCCTCTACTGGTTTTTTATCCTATATTATGATTTCAAAATGGGCATAGAACTCTTTTTGTTTTATGATGTCTCCAGTTCTCACTCTTTAGGCCATGACAGACTTTTTTAGACACCAGTGTGAATCTGAGAGTAGAGTTAGAACACTCTTGCCACTAAGAAAGGGTACAATTACACTGGGGACTGAAGATTACACTGAACAGAAGAGGTTTGGACTTTCACTGAAAAAAACATTCTTTCCTTCTCCATTCACAAAAAAATTAAAAACTTTACTGATGCCACCTGATAACTGTTATTTTTTTACCTGTTTCTTTGCCAGTATTTACACAGTAACAAGCAGACACAGGTCAATAACAGGATCAATAAAAAGAATTAAAGGATATTAAAATTGCCATAATTATATTCCAGACAGAGCTGGGCAGAAAATTGATTCCCTGTCCTGCAAATGTTGAGATGTAAAACATATTCCTGTCTTGCATCAGAACAAAGCCAAGGATTTACCTTCTTTTTTTTTTTTTTTTTTCTTTGTTATTATTATGAAAAAATGGAAAAAAGGTCTGAAAAAATAATAAAATAGGAAGACAGAAATAGATGAGCAGAGATGGGTTTTGAAATAGCTGATAGTCTTTTAGATAGGTCATTAAAACTAGATTTTAGGAAAGACTGAGTCCATTCCTTAGGCTAAATCAGAAAAAGTAGGAATTCAAACCTAGGTCTCACAAATCCCAGCTGAGAGCTTCAACTGTCAAGTTATTTTCCTTTTTTTGAAGGTGAGTCCTTCTTCCTGAACAATACTGTGTCAAAACAATACATTTCCACAGCATCTCATTTAGAAAACGGGCCCTCTCCAATTTGTCACATTTCCAAACAGCCATAGCTACAGACTGCATGCTTATTGTCAGACTCGTGGAACAGCTGCCTGAAGGTACCTCTATGCAAGCCCAGAAATTCTACCTGTCATAAACAAAGAGCATTTTATTTTTTATCTTTCCCTCCAAAGGTGAGTCTTCTTTTTGCTAAATGGACACTTGGGAATGGACATGACTTCTGACAGAATGAAAACTTTACAGAGAATAAGTTATATTGACAGTATTTTTAAAAATACTGGTTTTAAAAAACCAAAACCAACCCTTTATTTAAATTTTTGGCAACAGACTGTTTCCAATTTGGTTGTGATTTTTCTGCCTGTTACTCTCTACTGGAGGTTCATTTTCCCTTTCAGGAGCAAAACCAGATATGAATATTCCCATTTCCTCTCCTCCTTCCTCCAATCTCCACAGCATGCTTCACCTTCCTCTCAGGCTACTCAAGTGTTTGGGAAGCTGTGTTGTAAACCAGATGGGAGAAAGTGTTCAGACTGGAAAATAAACTGTTGCAAAATCTTTTGTCAGTCTACCTCCCTCTTTCTGGTAAAAAATTCATAGACAAATCACTACCTACAAGATGTAAAGTTGAGTAGAACCAGGAAGTTCTTGTTCATAGTTCCACTGATCTCCGGCCTGACGTCTTTTCTTGCTCAGGCTGATCACACACAGGCAGATTAAAACTCACATTCAATCCTTCCTGTTCCATGTTAACATCACACCAGCAAACCTAGCTTCTCAGAGCTGCACTGAAGTATAGTGGAATCCTGTGGCAAAAGCAAGCCTCCAGCATTAATGCCACACATACTGGCACTGCCTTGTGTGGTCTGAGCATCAAGCATCACTCACCCAAAACAGACAAATTAACTATATCCAGGGTAGGTAGTAGCATAGTTTACAGACTACAAGCTTTGTCACATTGGAATATATATTTGCCCTTTTATTTCTATGCATTATTGAAGTAATCCAATAGCCCCTGTGATTTGTCTTTTTTTTTTTTTTAAGTGTAATTTCTTCATTAGACAGTGGCTTTTGTCTAATATTTCCAGACAGTATTAGGAGTCGCTAGACTGAGACCTCCTGAGATGGCAACTTATGCACAGGGAGTCTTTTCACAGCTGGAGGAGAAGTGATATATTCAAAGTCTGTAAAAGGGAACCCAGTAAAACTAAATCTTCAAAATTACTTTTTGAGTATGCTTGGCATTCTGTCTTGTTAGTGTAAATATATATAAAAGTCTCTTGTTAGCAGGAATGTGACAAAGTGGACATAAGGGAGCAAAAGTGGCATGGTTCATTGAAAGAGCTGTTTCCTATAAAATGAGATACTGTTCTGGTCATTTGGTCAGCAGAAGGTTATAGATGCTTCCCCAAAGTTTGTAATGCTGCAAAAACTCTTGGTCACTAATGAAGAGCTGGACTGACTTTGTAAAGAGTAACTTTGTACAATTCTGAGACCTTCTGCTGATCCCTGTTTGTCTGTGCTCCTGGGCACAGCCTGAAGGTCAGCAAGCACAGACTCTCACCAACATCTGCACGCAATGGATACACACCGCTACATTAGAATGTTAACACTGGGGCAAGTTCGGAGAGTGAATAGGGAGAGTTCAGTCCAAGAGAAAGAAAAACAACCAGAATGAAGATCAAGAAGTGGGAACAGCAGGTAGATAATTGTTTTGAAAAGTAGGTATTTATTTCTCCTATTCTCCCTTGTTAACTTCAAACCATGACGTGCTTTTCTGAGAACCTAGTAATCTGAAAGCTTTATGGAGCAGACATTTTCTCACTTGTCTAGTGTTGGTTGGGTCTATTCCAGCAGGGTCCTAAATAACAACAAGGCCCTGGCTGACAGCAGCCAAACTGAAAAGTGGTGATGTCCACAGAAACATAAAATGCAAATCATATTGACTGGTGAGAGGTTGACCTCGGGACATCCTGATGAACCTTCAGTCACTGTACTAAATACTGACAAATCTGCCAGCACTGTCAGTGTAGGAAGGGGTTAAAGAAAGCAAAACAACTCATTTTGATCCTTAGTGTGTGCAGGAAGATACACACTACCCTCCAATCCCAGCACAGAGCAAAAGAAGAGGAATATAGCCTATGATAGTGATTCAAACCCAGCCTTGAAAAACTCCAGCCAGTGCCTAAATAGTTAACATAGCAATGTGGCTTCTCCTCAGCAGAAATCTATGTACTCAGCTGCGGTATTTCTAGGGAAAACAAAAGCCCAGCTGTGGAGAGAGGTCTTTAGTGAAGACAAGACACATAAAAATTATCATGATGTAACCACTCAAGGTCAGCCATGCATATATGGGCATTGGATCAGATCACTGTGTGGGTGCTGAAACGACCCAGAAAGCAGTGCTAGGCTAAATATTTGCTAATGTAGCTCTTCATCTAGCTTGCTAATTCTCTTGACAGATGTTTCACAGTAGTTTATAGATGGCAGCCATAGTTTTGACAGCAGCACATAAGACACGTGAATGCTAGTGCAGATTTATCGCTGTGGGATTGGTGGGCGGGGATGTTTCAGCTCCACCTAATACACCACCTCCATATGTCAGAATGTGTATCATGATGACATGATTCCTTCACCTACATCAGTGATTGTGTTTCTCTCCCATAAATGTTTGTGGCTTTATTCTTGTGAGCAGAATCTGTTCCATTGAACAGATCTAATCTATTACAAATACACACATAACCAGAGAAAGGACCAAGGAAGAGGTTTTATACCACTAGATAAACATCAGCACAATTTACAAAGAAGGCATTTTTGTGTTGTCAATTTTTATGTGTAGGAATGAAGGGCAGTTTTCTAAATGATGAACTACCACAGCCTCCTGGAAATATTCCTATGTCCCTGTAAACACATGAAGATTTAACAGAGAAAATTGTAGATTTTCACTTAAAAAGAAAATTTGAAACTGTTCCCAGAGCAACCATTATGCGCTAGTGGAAATGAATTAAGCCAGGCCGTTTCACCATAAATGTTAAACACACACTCAACTCAAACTGTAAAGTCATCCCAAATTTGCAGATATTTCCTTGCTGTCATTGCCTGAGATAAATTTTATTGCTCACTAGAATTCCCCAGCTATTTCTTTTTCATTTTCAGACACACGAAACTACATTATCAAAGTGCACACATGCTGACTTCTCATTTCAGTACTCTGTGTCTCTTGGAGACTCTGGACAATGTGGTAATCTATTAAACTGGCTCCATTTTTTTTTTTTTTTTAAATCATAAAGGTGGTTAAGGTAAACACTACTGAAAAATCACCATATTTCCAGTAGTTCTGTTTTCTTCTTCAGTCATTCAGGTGTGCCATATTCAAACAAGCTGAGCACATTGAAGATTTATTTTAAATACAGTCGAGTCAATTCAATTTTTTTGTGATGCTGCCCTCTATGCTTGATCTGTAAAAGGACCAAATTTAAATTAAGTAATTGGAAATTTTAATCTTTGTTGTAAATGATGGCCATATTGATCAGGCAGCACAGCAGAAGAGACAGGGTTTATGAGAGGAGAAGTAAGTCACAGAGCTCATAAAAATTTTCTGAGAGAAAAAAAACTGCACTAATATACACATGTATGTCACAGTGAGAAACTGCAGCAGTTGCATCCTTGTCTTGTGTCCATCATAGTCCTCATTATCAAGAACAACTGTGTTCCAGAAAAACCTTCTCTTAATTTACCATTCCTGGGTTAAAGAAGTTATCTCCTCAGAATGTTTCATATTAGAGCAATCACATCATCTATATAACTGCTCACAATATATTAATGTTAAGTGACTCAGTCTTCAGGAAATCATATTAACAATGTTCATGCCAAAAGCACTGGTTTCTGTGGTACAGTGACTGCCTACCATGCCAATGTTTCGTTCCTATCCTGAAGAGTACCTAGAAAATTGGGTTTTCACAATTCATCTATCCATTCTCAACCAATAAATGCCATCAGGCAGAGATGGTCATAATTAGTTATGCTACTCATAACTGTTTCCTTTCACCATACAGTTTGAAAAACAGAATTTTTACTATTTACATTTAGTAACAGATTATGGAACAATACCATTGATTTTTCTTTAAATCTGTAATTACTATTCCCAAACCAAAAGATAAAAGTGATGCCAGAAGGCCAATTCTCAAGTCAACAATATGTTGGTATGTGCTGCTCTGTACTTAAGATCAGGACTCTATCTGAGCAGATCCCATCTTTACATTTGCTTTCTCCCACATTGATCCAGCTGCCAGCATAGAGGTCTCCAGCATGCTGGAGTCAACCATTGCTGAAAGAGAGAGCTCATTTCCTTCTGGAGCTTCATGTGTAATCTAATTCCCTAAAATAACCCTTGTATTCCAGATTTCACTCATGGTGTTTACAGCTAGTTCTTTATCATGTGATTTTTTTTTTCTCAGAAGCAGTTCACAGACTGTGCCTAACATCCACAACCTAGAAATGTTCATAATTGCACTTTGAGACAGCAACCCATTCTGAATGCCTGGATGAAGATATTAAAATTTGGGTTTGCAGCTTTTCCCAAGCGTATTACCTATGCACTGTGTCTGCGAACACATCTGAAAACCATACAAATGGTTTTTAGAGATGTTGACCTCCACAGCTCCAGTTCAATTCCTGCAGTTCCCCAACTAGTATAGAGCAGAAACAAAGCCACTGTAGTGGCAGAAGTTCAGCTTCAACACACACCTCTCACTTTGAGCATGAGCCATCTGCAAACAGTGTCACGCACAGAGCACATTTTGGATTGTTGGGCCAAGGCCAAGCTGGAGCCCAGGGCTGTCACAAAGGACAGGATATTTCAAACGCAGCAATAGACTGGAGACAAAAGGAAGGGCCAGCCTGCTGATTATCTGCACTACACGTTATGATATAGTGGTTTGTTTCTATTTAAATTTACACTAACTTAGGTGCTATTGCCATAGATTAGAAAAATAACTGCTGAATCTCTCATTTTTGCCTGATAAATGCCTACAAGGCTAAGTCCAAGAAGTGTCACACCTGTTCCTTACACATATCACATCAGCAATACCTGTTTATGCAAGGTTGCTTTTGTATATGTATGCATACGAGATGTTTTCTACTTTGGATTTGAATTCAAGTAAGGGGGAAAAAGAAGGATAGAGCAAGGCATGGAGGATTTTCTAGGATAATCTGATAGCTCAAAGCACCTGAAAAGGTGTCCTGCACACCTCTTCCCTTCAATGTCGAGCTCTCAGCCACAAATTCCCTCACTCCTCCACTCCCCACTAGACCTCTTGCTGAGATGCATCTATTCATAAAACAGAAAACTAGTTCAGGAAAACAAAACAAAACAAAAAAAGATAGATTTATTCCAGGTAAACAAATCGATTCTTCCCCATAAGAGGTCAAATGCCACTAATGCCAATGCAAATCTCAGTGTATGCTTGACTTGGAAATTAGCTGTCTAACATTGTTTCAGCTTTATTGTGTGGCTTCATCTTAAAGAAATGCCAGCATATTTGTCTAGCTTAAAGATCAAATGCAAGATCTATGCAGGGATTTCCATTCCATTCATGGCTGTCCGGGATATGCATCTCCATCCCTGAATTAGGCTGTGGGATCACTACTTCCACAGGGATTCTTTCAAGGCTGCTATGAAATTCATAGTTTGTATCTTGCCACATAAACCCAGAAAGCTTTCTGAGGTCATATCCTATAGCAGCACTGTTAACAGCAGGCTAAGCCACACTGAAATACTTCCAAATGAAAACAGTGGGGGAAACAAATGACAGATATTCAACCTTCAAATTGTTTCTGTATTTGCTGCTAGGATGAACCACTTCACTGGGTAAAAATTTCACTCTAGTTTCAGCTGACAGCACTGAACAAGACTGCAGAGCCAGGTCAAATATGCCATGAAACTCAAGCAATTCTATTTTGTCTAGGGTAAAGACAGATTTTCAGGTAATTAAGAAAGAGAAATATAGCTTAATTGCATGATTGCCCGAATATTGTATATCCACATGGCCCCATAACAAGACACCACAAGACTTGTAAGTTTCATGCAGATGAGTCCATTATTAAACTTAAATGTTGAGACAACTTCCTGAATGGTTAACAAGACAGATATACACACTAGACAGCATGTGGAAGAGAAGTGAACTCAACCAGAAATTAGAGCACAACACTACTAAATTCAGCAAAAAAACTTTCTCTTTGCAGAGAGAAAAGAGAAAGTGGTTAAAAGCATCATCTTATCAAACTTCAGAATAAATAATTGTGCAAAGTTTCTTTTCCCTCAATATTTAGCTTTTCTTCAATTAAATACTAAAACTTTTACTTGAAAAAGAAGAGGAAAAAAAGTCTTCCAGTATCTTAGTGCTGGTGTTGATTTAATTGTCAAAGAACACCTCCCTCAGAGGAGGATAACTAGGATCTTCTTAATCATTTCCCGTGTGTACTAACAAATTTATATTTTTATCTTTTTCTCTACACAAAAAACATGAACTACAATCACTTTCATTACAAAATCTTTACAAAATCATAATGTATTTTGTAAATGACTAACCATTAGACTCAAAGAAAGGAAAAGCTACATAATGCTCTGAGACTTGATTTATTCTATAAATTTGTGCCAGTCTGTGACAGTTACATTACAATGACATTACATCATTGTATGACATCTGCTAAACTGAAAGGTTCCCTTCCCAAGGCAGAGCTGTAGATGTTTCCTTTCATTTGGTAATATTGCTCCCATCTCCTTTGTACTAAACTTCATCCATATGTTGTCAGAGTGATGTGGGATGACTGCTCTACTCCTCTGTATATCATGTCAATAGGATGAGGGCATTGAAGGCAGCATTGTATCAGTGGATACATTACCTATGTTTTATTTCCTAGGGAAAGGAAGAACAATTTAAATACAGGAACTGAAATCTATTTACGTATTCCATAGCCACTTAAATCTATTATAAATCAGCTCGGCTACCAAAAGGGGCTTCTTGTCACACAGCCATGGCTGCTTCTCCCTGCCTTCTGTTTCTGCCAGTCCCAGTGTGCATCTGGCAAATCACATCAGGGAACAGATCCAGTAGAATTTATTTTTTTTCCCCAAAGCTGAGTTTTCATTCAGATGAACTCCCTACTTCAGCTCATTCATGGCTGCACAAACAGCAGTGACAGCATGAGGGAGGCAGTACAAACAACCCATGGTGTAAGACAAAGTGGGACTCACCCTTTTAGCAGCAGCAGCCATTTATCCTGCTTAAGTTCATCATGAACCTATGGCACTAGTTAAGTGGTGCCAGTCACAATATGGATTATCTAACTTTCCTGCATATTACTTTCTCAGTCAATTAGTGGCCAATTTCAGCTAATCTAAGGTAAGCCACTCTTAATGTGGAGCAAAAAAAGCTGTTTGGGTAGTTTATACTGTTCATTCACACTGTGTATGCATACACAGAAATGCAGAGGCAACAACAGCAACCTCTCTAGGTGATCCTACAAGAAATTTCTGACAGCAATAAGAGCTGGTCTGACCAGCCTCTGCTGAGAAAGTTCTGTGATATTGTAAAAATCATTCAGCCCAACTGTGTAGAAGTTTTATGTAGCCTTTAGAAAGAAATCCACTTGGGTAGATGTCAAAAGCCTTAGTAGCAAGCCAAAGACCATAAAAAATAAACAAATAACTCTCAGGCTGGCTAGTATTACATCTTTCTGTCCACTATTCTCAACACTGAATGAGTTAAACACAGTCTGAGACATCCCCGTATAAATTGCCCAGGGTCTACCCTTTCCTCACATAACCCTGACTGAGAGTTTTGCTTCACTAAAGTCTGTAATACCAAGATTTCATAAATGTTCATGGAGGCGAATTGTTTTTCATTATTTTCCATAATATTCTGCATATCTGATTTAACATTGCCCAGTTTGTTTAGAGATCTAGTCCTAATCCAAACCTGGAACTTTGGAATTTTCTAGTCAGCAGATATTTTGGCTGCACTGACCAGAGCTGAGCAGACCCTATGCAGGTTTCCTAACTGCTCCTAGAAAAACACAGGCACTAGGATTTTCTTCATCCTTGCTTCTGATTTTTTCAATGCTACCTCCAGTCTTTAGGCATCTATTTATACTGAAGTTTTCAGAAATACAGGGTATCTACAGAGCAATACAGTAGCTATGAAACACAAATATACCAAAACCCTTAATGCAGTATCCACATTTCAGCCCTCAGTGTAGTGGTTGACTTGCATTTTGGGAGAGTGCCAGAAGATGCAGACCATAGACTACAGTTCCTGGCATGAGCACAAGAGGAATTTTGTGCACCAATAAAGTAGCACCACATTTTCCTGCCACACTTACCCATACAGGCTACCTGATCCGCTGTCGGAACTAACTGTGCTGAGCAGCCCTAATTAATGGTTAGCCATCTCCTGTGTATGCAGGGCTTGATTGAAATGCTCAGGACCAGCGCTTTGGTTGGCTCCACTCTTATCTTACTTGAAGCTGATAAAAGGAGTGTGTCTACCCTTACTGCCGCCCCTCACAAATCCCTGGGCAGAAGCAATCACTCTCTGGCAGATTCTGTCAACAACAAACAGCAGCACTTTTCTGCAGTGTCACACCAATCTCACCTCTGGTGCAGTCAGGCAACAGCAGCATCTGAGCAGTTTTCTCTATCCCCATTCCTATGCCTGAGGAATACTCTATCCTTTGATGGCGAGGCTGTAGGGAGAAGGAAGAAACAAGGTATCAAAAGCAAGAAATGTTTACCGACTGCTTTACAGTTCTCCCAGGTTGTTAGCTCTTGCAGTTACAGGAATGACTTCTGATCTTGAGCAAATGGCACAGGGTGTGAAAATAGATCAGTATTTCTTCACCAGCAGCTGCATTTTGAATGTTACCTCTAGTACAAGGCTGGGAATTTGGTACCCAAAAAATTCTCTAGGAGAACTACATTGACACTGTGTTTTAGTAAAAAAAACACTATGTGATGTTCTTGTGTTTACTTATCACTGTTTATGTTTTTTCTGTCTTCCATCTATGGAAAGAGGAAACAAGAAGCTAAGTGGTAAATGACAGCATTTAAGCATCTGAATATTGTAACTTAAAGTGATACTACCAGTTAGACCTAACTGAAAATAGGTATTTTTTTCCTAATGTGCTAGCAAAGAAACCCTAGGACAAATGTAACTACAGGTCTTCTTTTTAAAGTCAAAATAATAGCCCCATTATACAGTTAGAGAACTCAAATGAAAACAAGAGTTGTTTGAATTATAAGCATTTTCTAAAAGTAAACATTTTCATGTGAGGATAATACATACATGTTTTCTGAATACATGCAAAAATGACATCTCTTTTAGTTGTGTGAAACATTTCATAGTCCTAATTCAGAGCAGTATCTGTTGTTATGACAATACTTTAAAATATGATAGGTTTTAAGCAAGCACCTAAACTTCATCATGTTTAGTTACAACAACCACAGCAGGCAGAGGCAGACAACGGTGTGAGTAATCTGTCTCTTCAAAGACGTTGCTATTTAAGATAGAAAAACCAAAATCCCTTCCTGAATTGACATGTTGTGATATTTATCATAACACACCTTCTGTGAAACATCTTACCTACAAACATTAGGATAAAATTCTGGTGCTGATTTAGCTGAATTGCACACAAATGTACATCAGTCTCTCAATTCTAAAGGGCATGGTACTTCAATACAAATCTGTACAATACAATATAATCTAGTCTATTATATATAGAAGAATATAGCTTCATCTAAGTCCATTTAAGTTAATAACAAACATAAAGCACACCATGAAACAGGATGCCATGAAGATAAAGGGTTAACATGTATCTTCTAGAAAATGGTTGAGCTTAGAACAATTGGAGCCAATAATTGTAGCAGCACTGAGAATGCCTTAACCCCTAAGATTGGTGTAGCCCTGCAGAGCACTCTCTGCAAGCATTCCCTGGAGAAACAGCCATTTTAAATCTTCAGCAATTCTGTTCTGTCCTCTTGCTGAAGACCAGTGTACTCACAGGAGACATGAAAGAGCGTGTCATCATACAGTCATAGAATGTGCTGGAGCTGGAAGGGACCCCAAAGATCATTGAGTTCCAACCCCTCTGTCATAGTCAGGGACACCTTCCACTAGACCTGGTTGCTAAGGGCCTCATCTAGCCTGTCCTTGAACACTGCCAGGGATGGGGGACCCACAACTTCTCTGGGCAATCTGTACCCATGCCTCCTCAGCCTCACAATAATGAACATATTCCTAATAGCTAATCTAAACCTGCCCTTTTTCAGTGTAAAACCACTGTCTTTTATCCAGAGCCTTCTCTTCTCCAGGCTGGACTGCCCCCAAATCTCTCCACCTGTCTTCATAGGAGAGGTGTTCAACCCCTCAGAATACCTCGTGGCTTCCCCTGGACCTACTGTCACAGGTCTACATCCCTCCTGTGCTGGGAACCCCAGAGCTGGATGCAGTGTTCCAAGTGGGGTCTTAGAAGAGTGGAGCAGAGGGGCAGAATCACCTCCCTTGACCTGCAGGACATGCTGCAAGCATACACTGCTGGCTCATGTCCAGCTCTTCATCTACAAGAATCCCCAAGTCTCTCTTCTCAGGGCTGCTCTCTGCAACTTCTCGCAGTTTGTGTTCATGTCTGGGAATGCCCCAGCCCAGATGCAGCATCTTGCACTTGGACTTGTTGAATTTCATAAGGTTCTCATGGGCCCAATTCTCAAGCTTGTCCAGGTCCCTTTGGATGGCATCCCATCCTTCTGTTGAGTCAACTGCACTGCTCAGATTTGTGTCATTTGCAAACTCGCTGAGAGTGCACTGGACCCCACTGCCTGTGTCATTGAGGCAAACACTGCAGAGCAGTGGTGGTCCCAAAACAGAGCCTGAGAGACATCACTCATCACCAGTCTCCACCTCAACACCAAGGCCTTGACCACAACTCTCTGGCTGCATCCAGCCAGACAGCCAACTCCTTATCCATTGCACTCTCCATCCATCAAATCCACCCATCTCCAGTCTGGAGATAAAGAGCTTCTGAACAGCTTGTGCTCCAGTTGTATGGTGTTTCCCACTCTTTTCTGTGATAGCAATTATGCCATATTTTTCTAATTTCACAAGAATTTCCAACTTCTCTTGCAACTTGTTACCCCTGCTGCTGTACAGTTGTATAAGAGAATGTCTTCAAAACACTCTCCATCTGCTTTAGTTCCAAGAGGGTTGACTTTAATTAGGACAGCAATCTTTGTAAATTAAGCCAGCCTTTTTACCTTCTCAAATTGAATGAGAAGTTATCACAGCTTCCAAACCATTAGTTCAGATGGGGCAAATCTGACAAGTGACTGCCACAGGGACTTACAAACAAGGGATGATAATGTCTTTAGTCAGTGCAGCTAAGTGCATACTTCTGAGGTGTGATCTCGTACCTAGCCAAAGTGAAATTTGTACTAGCTTGGTTTGCAGTGACACACTGAAAACATCCCTCTTCTGCAGGCCCCTCCAAAACAAAACAAGTTGTACTGCTGCAGTTTCTTGCCACAGCTTAAGTAAAGGCCACGTACACTCAGTGGTACAAAATGTGACAATGTGATGAGAAAAGCCTGTCCAGAGCTGTTTTTTTAGCACTGCCCAGCTGAAGGTCTTCTTGCTCATGATACTGAGTCATAGCAAAGCCATGTGAGTGGTCCTAGCCCATTTCAGTACATACAGTAAATTATACCTAGGTATCTGCTGACAGAGCACAAACTCAGACTAGGAATACCCACTTAATGGCCTAAATTTACTAACAGTAAAAATTTTCAGAAAACGTTTCGAAATTAACAGTTATTAACAGTTCTGATGAGACAACAATCCTTCTTCGAGGACTTTATACCGTTTTTTCCAGTATTTTTAGTAGAAATCTTTAAAGCAGGTTTTAAAGATCTCTGCTGCGGAGCAGTACAATCTCATAAAGCAGATCGTGGTGCAAAACCCTGCCAGAGACAAGGCGTGTAGGTAGAGCTGAGGCTTTTTAACCTTCATTGTATATACCTGCTCGCTCCAGTTTATGATACACCTATTGCAGTTCTGTAGAAAGTTTGTTTGTTTGTTTGTTTTTCCTATGCAGTACATGGTGGTACAAAGTCTTCTGTCTTGAGAAATACACTGGACCTGAGATTTTCCTGCCTTGGGCTTTTTGCCGAGCTCATGGGCTCTTAAGTCTCCCCCCCAGCAGTAGGTGTCCCCACCTTGCTCCACCCTTCAGCAGTGCACGTAAATCGGGGACTGGCCAGGGAGTCCCAGCCCGGAGGGATGTTCCTGGCGCCCGGCGAGGGCTCAGCCAGCGGTAAGGTTGGCGACTAAGCCTTACTGTAAGCCGGACAGCTAGAGGAAAGTTCCTTTTTACCCCGCTTTCTCTTTCCGTCGGTGTCTTACGGTGTGAGGACTGCCGCATGCAACAGCCCGAAGTAAAGGGCTCTGCACATCTTCCTTCTGCCCCAGCTCTCCCGGAGGACCTCACGGCTGCTTCAGGCTGCAGGAAAATGTACTGGGGAAATCAGCTTAGGTAAGTTTGCTTGAGATGCCGGGAACTTGCTCTAGCCAGGGAGGCTTATACCTTTTAAAAGTTCACACATTAACCATTCGTTTTAGTGTTTGTGTCTTACTAGCACAAATTTACTTATGGTTTGTGGGTTTTGGGGTTTTTTTCTCTTTATTTTTTCCAGAATTCTTTTCACTGTGACTCTGGTCTGGCAGGCTGTTCATTTAGAAAAAGGTAAGGGAAACTTCATGTTTCTCCCCGCTCCCCTGCGTTTTTCTTCTACATTTACAGTGTGCATTTCTTCATTACAAACTACCCTTCCCTTACTTATTTGCACTTCTTGTCAAGGCCCTGAAAAAGAAGAACGTAAAGAAGATGTGAAAAATCTCAATGCCACAGCACAAAAGCAGCAGCTCAAGAACGAAGGGACCTTTATAAATGCGCTCAGTGACATGAATCAGAGTTACGAAAGTAGAAAGCAACAGAGTTCCAGGTCAATCGTACCTTTCACTGGAATTACAGAGAGTAGGTAACATTATTTTTGTAAACAATGACATAAAATTACTTTTAAAAAATTGAATATAGTAATGATTTAATTGTTGCCCTTGAAGATTCCAGCTTGCTGATTTTCTGTGGCCACACATTTAAATTATATCCATGGCCACCTAGTAAATGGCAATAAAAATTTAAGGCAGAACTGAAGGTCTCACTTGCCAAATGTGTTTAGTAAGAATGAAGAAGTGTTTGGCCCTTTGTGTTTACAAGAGCATCTGTGAAATTTTGTTACATTCTGTATATTTTCTAAAATTCACGGTGTTTCATGACCATAAAAATGTTTATTTTATAAAAAAAAGGGTTTGAGTTGCCTGAAAGTAACAGTACTAACGGGGAGAAAAAAAATATTCTGTTTCCTCCCACATATATAAAGTTTTAAATTGGTGCTCAATCCCAGGAAAAGTTTTAAGTGAGCATTCCCCTTGCCTCAAAACCAAGTAACTTCCCAGTAACAAAACCTCTTCATTCCAAAATAAGCATCACCCATCACCTCCCAGTAAAAATGCCCCATTTCTTAGTGTGATTGAAACCTGTATCTGTCAAAGTGAAGTATTTCACTTGAACACATCCTGCTGCTACAGAATTTGCCAGGCGTTGCTTCTTCACTGTCCTATAATCCCTAGTAGCTTGTTTCTAATCCTTAACTAAACAAACTGGGTTTAGCTGAACAAACACTCCTAACAGGCATATAATTTTATTGTCTCTAAAGACAATAAAACTAGATATCCTTAACAGACTTCAGGAACTGGAGAGACCTGAGAGAACAAGTGAGGAAAAGGTTTCAGAGCCCCTGAGATGCCTGTTAACCTCTGTAATATTGTCTTGCAGGTAAAAAACTGAATAGACACTGCTGCCAGAATGGAGGGACTTGTATCCTGGGGACCTTCTGTGCCTGCCTAAAGCACTTCACTGGCAGATACTGTGAACATGATGAGCGGCTAAGGTAAAAAAAAAACTGAGCAAAACTAGGAAATTAATGTGGTGCTCTGGATGGCTATTTTCTGTGGTGGCGTCAGGGATGTACCAAATATCTCTCTTGTCGTTGACAGCAACTGCGGCAGCATTGCCCACGGCGTCTGGGTGCTGAAGGGCTGTTGGCTTTGTCGGTGTGGCTTTGGTACACTGCACTGTCTCTCAGAAATAGTGCAGGGTAACTGTGGTAAGAAATGGCATTAAATCTAACATTTTTATTCCGTGGGTGACAGAATTGCCTTCTGCAGTGTTGGGGTACTCAGAGGGTGCTGTATGTGCATGAGTTGGACTTCTACATTGGGTTGCTTTGCTTCAGAGAATGCATTAGTGAGACAGTAAAAAGCACTGCTCTTGACTGCATTGACTGTCACATAAGACACTCTCAGGTATTCATAATTCTGTATAGTAGGAAACCTCCTGCCGCTCTAGTTGAAGATTACAGGGGTTAAATACTTCTCTGTTCTGCAAAATCTGTACATCTATGAGTTCCCACTTAACCAGGACAATTTCTACAACTATACTAAATCCAAGCACACAAATATGTTTCCTAGATAAAGAAGAAAAAAAAAGTAGTGTATACTGGTGTGGTAGAAGTAGAAACTGGTATTTCACTAGAGGAAAAAATTGTGTCTACTTAACACATAGAATCATGAAACATCATACATAAAACTGAATCATGACACAAAACTGAATCTTTTTTTAAGATCTGTGTCTCAATCTTCAGAATATTCTTGTATGAGTTTTAAGACTGAACACACTCCACAAAAATAAAAAAAAATGTAGTCATTATCCTGATCAGTGTTAAGCAGTGCCGCTTAATCTCCTCAAAAACACCATATCATTTTAAGCCAAGTCTTTCCTATATCAGCCGATGAAATTCCCTGAATATATAGTTGAATATTTTTGAAAAGAGTTAATCAATTAGCATAAAGATTTAAAGTGTTGCTACACTAGTATTATTTTCCATGGAGATCTGACTGATCCAGAGTGCTCTCATTATTCTTGAGATCACAAGTAAGGATTTGTTTATTTGTTTGTTTGTTTGTTTGTTTGTTTGTTTGTTTGTTTTTCGTAGTAGTATTAAATATTTTCTCTTCAGTGGCAGAATTGATGCAAAATGTTCTTGCCCTTTCCACCCATAATATCCCAATCCCATCCTGTGCTTTCCTTCAGTTGGCCAACATCACTACTTGGCAGGGTATGAAAACAACACATCTAAAGGGTTTCAAGATTCATTTGCTCATTTGCACCCCAAGCAGTCTCTTGTTTCCTGACCAGATTCCTACTTGAGTAGCAGTGCATTGAAGCTGTGGCTTCTGAGCTGTGTAGCACCAACTCAAATGTAAATCAAAACATTAGAAAGGTGACATTCCTATCTTTGTAACCCCAGAGGAAAAAAAATCCACAAGAAACACTTGAAGTTTTCTGTGTTGAGCATGTATGTGGCACACAGCTGGCTCATTAAACCCTTTACATGTTCACCTTGGAATCGGCCCTATTGTTCCTCATTACAGGAGCAAAAGACATAATGGGCCTCTCCATGTTCTGTAAAATCAGTCTACTGCTTACTACTCTTGAGCTCAGCTTAAGAAAAACGATAAAGGTCCCAGCAGAGAATCCCCTGGGTAGGGACTCCGTGGCTTTCGCGTACAAGAGGGTATGGCTTCTCTGCTTTTGCTAAAAGCGAAGTCCCTTGTTAAAGGAAGGGTTAAAAGCCGAAATTCAGGCTTGAGTGCTTACCTCTTGTGAAGTTCTTCCTCTTGCTTTTGCTTGGTATTTACTTTTGATTATTCTGAGATTAATGCCTGCAAGAGCTGATAAGTGCTATCAGTTGCTCCTCAAACGATCATTGATGGGACATCTATTTACATTTCTCCCCTGAGAATAGTCCCTTTGATTGGCTTTAACAGCTGATACCTTTAACTTAAGTACCTGTGAGATGTCAGAGGACTTTTCAAGTATGTTGAAAATCCTTATGTTTTCAAATTTACATATTTACTCATTAACCATTTTACTTTCTTGATTTTATTTCTTTTAAGAACTGAAATCGGAAACAGAGGAAATTATCAGACTGTATTCTAATGGCTTAAGATTACAGCAAACAGTGTTTTCAGTCATTTGCCTGCTCACCATCCTCCTGCAGTTCTGCTAGCTGGCAGCTGTGAAACTGGACAAGGGGAAATACTCAGGGTTGGTACAACTCTCACCGTGAATCATACATTTCTTCTATGAAATACGGAAGACTCTTCTACCTACATCTTGGAGGCAGATTAAGATGTATTAGTTAAAGATGAGAAAACTGGGTTATTATAAATTCAGATTATATGAATGTGAAGTATTTATTATTATATTATTATATTAATACTGCTATCAATGTCTGATTCTAATGATTCTTTTATTTCCAAAATACCGCTCTTCCAGTGGAAGCAAACCCCCCAATATTCTATGCCTGAAGTATTGCAAGTTATAGTTATTTCTTATGTATACAGTACAACTCTTTTCACAAATAAAACTGATTTCATTTCTGAAAACTTTAACTTTATTTAAACTCGAAAATTCCTATCTACCATTTGTCATTATATTTTTTCATGTAAGAAAAGTGCAGGGTAGAATGAACAAACAGAAATTTGACGACATAAGGAGGGGTTTAAGAGTAAATATCTTTAAAGCCCTAATATAGAGAACTGTAAAAGTTCCATAGTCATTCAGGTTTTAGTCTTATTTATTACAGCAAAATTGTATTTATGCATAATCTGCCTGGCAGGAATCATATGTATATTAAGAACACATAAGTGATGGTTATTTGTCTTTTGAGGGTTTACTTCATATCCTAGAAATATGAGTGTCAATTTTTTTAAAATGACAGCAAAGAGCAACTTAATTTTTTTCTACAGAAAAGTTTTCTTGATTTATATATAATTCAAAAATTAGTATATATAGGCTACAAAATACAAAATGTTTGAACATGTAGGTGCATTTTAATGCAAGTTTATAAAGCAGAAAAAGGTTTATTTTGAAAAAAATTGCAAAGATAATACTAAAATGTATCTTCATCCTTTTAAAGTGGAAGTGCCACATAGAAACAATCAGATTCATAATTTTATTGACTAAAAACACATTACTGAGGAGAAAATTCTTTATGTCTTTTAAAGGTCAATATATTCTTAAAATTTTTTATTTATTTGGTGGCAAACAGAACCAATCCAGTTCTTAAGCAGAAAAGGATGCAATACCAACAAATTACATAACATAGTGCCTGCCTTTAAATCTATGACTATTCTGAATCAGAATTTTATATGGAGTCATTGTGTAAAAACACACTCATGTTAAATACTTCAAGTATCCAGTCTACTCCTTTCCAAACTCTATATTTGTGCTGAGAGACAAGGCTTCTCACTCTTCACGTCAGATACACTGGACTAGAATTAGTCCTTTTCCCATTATTTCACACAAACTGGTCTGTACCCATCAGACTGTTTCTACATATCATCTTAGGATAATTAAATATCAAAGAGAGCATCTGGAAGAAAATAGTTGTGCCTTTATTTACCAGATGCTGAAATTTCAGGAATGCCACTGTGAAATCATCTTGGCTTGCCATAAAGCATACCTGAGAAGTCTGTAGGCAATTCAGCTTGTAACGTGCTTCAAATAGGCTTTACTTTTTAAAGGAAAGTACATAGTACAGTAAAAATATATCTGAAGTAATATTTTTTTTATCCCCATAGAGAAAAATATGGAGCCATTAAAGATTGCAATTAACAAAAGAAAGAAGTGTTTTAATACAGGTTTTACAACAGAACAGCTATTTCTGTTTCAATAACATCCACAGCAGATTTAATCATGAAAAACTGAACTGGAATAACTCCCTGTGTAGATGAGCCTATGTGCCTGCAAAAGTCACCCTGATGAGGCTATTCATTATTGGGTGGGTCTGATTTGCAGAATTGGAGTAACTGAAATGTCCAGCAAAGAAATATTTTCCTGCTGTACCAAAACATTTGTACAGGGCATCAGATTAGATGCATGGTTGTGTTTCTACAGTCTCAAAACATTGCATGGGGAACTTAGATGCCTAAGTAGTTTTAATTATGTCAGTGCAATTTATTACTAACTCTGAATGGCAGAATTTGCAAATATGCTCTGGATGAAAAAACAGAGGGTTTTTTTTTGTTTAATTTTAAGATAACAGTTCCTTTTCTATCTTATCCCACTGCATTCTGTTACTGGAAAATCTGAAAATTCTGCTTCAGGATGGTTTTATGTCAACCTTAGTACAGCAAAATTACTTCCCCAGTATCAGTTAGTTATGGATGATATTCATCTTGTCTTTGTGTCAGAGCTCTGGAAGCTGGTGAGGGGTAAGCAGAAGGAAGTTCAGTCGGTATTCCTCCATACATCTGAAGCAGAAGCAGCCACAGGAGCCAAGTTAGAAGGAAAAATCTCCTTAGGTTAAGGAAAAACAACAAGAGGGGAAAAAAAAAACATGCAGAAGCTGTCCCATGCATAGTCTCATTTGCAAATAAAAATCTAACTTAGAGGGAGGAAAACAGAAAGCACTGAGGAACAAAGGACAGCATACAGTCACAATCTTTGCTTAGGTTAAAACTGTCTCCGCTTTTATCTGTCTCCAGCTGTTTGCAAGAACAGATAAAAGAAAACATTATTTTCCTCCCCTGTTACCATCTAGGCCTGGCCAGCCTTCTAACAGTGCAATTACGGGCACTTTGCGAAGGTTTGTTTATAGCAAACAGCAATGCTTACTCTTCAGCCTCTTGCTAACTCACAGACCACTCTGTCAAACATGGCACATCCCAGCAAAACAGACATCTGTCGCTGCAAGTTCATGCATGTGCCCTCTATAAGCAGCCGCATTTGGGCAGGGGGAAGACCCTCAAAGTATTTATCAGGTGATCCACAGGGCCTCAGAGAGGTAGATATTTTCCTCCTAGAAGGTGACTCGAGAACAAATGGTGCTGCCTGCAGCTGGCCTCAGTGGCTTTGCTCTTGCAATCGCTCCAGCCTCCATCACTCCTAGGGGCATGCCACAACTGATAAGGGCCCAGAGTAGGGAAGAATGTGGTGGAGAGTCTGCCTTCTCTGCGGCCAAGAGCCTTGGAGCTGGAGCTATGCTGCTAGGCACAGACCTGCAGGGGGATGCTGCCATCTGCCCTTAGCACTGCCTGTTTAAAGGAAAGGATTCGTTTTGCATAAGGCCATGTAGTACACCAAGGTGCACACACAAGCCTGTAAAAGCTAACTTCCAGGTACCAGATACTGAGGAAGTGTCACTTAGGTGTCTCTCTGAGTATCTGATAGGCTATCTCTTGAGATGACTTTATTCTCATCAAGGAGATACAGATTTCTGTTGCCCCTGAGAAGTGTTAATGGTACCTATAGGTGACAATAGCTTTCTCTCACCTCCAGAAGAAGCCAGCCAAAACAGAATTAGAAGTAATTTCTCACACTTGTTTATCTAGACTTATTTGGGGGTCCTTTTTGTTTTGAACTGGTGTATTTCAGATTGCTAAGGTTGTATTTCATTATTCTTCTTTCATTGACTCTCATACTGTCAGGCTATATATCTGGATCATTACACCCACAAATTTCATACACCGAGCAAATAAACAACAAGTTCATATTTTGTCTTCCATCAATTGGAAGGGTAATTTAATACAATACAGCAATCTGCCTCACATGTCGAGCAGCTCTGTGAATTAGAACCATATAGTCATAGAATATCCTGAGTTGGAAGGTACCCACAAGAGTCATCAAGTACAACTCCTGTATCCACACAGCAGAACCTAAAAGTTAAACCATTTGTTTGTCCAAAGTTATAGGTGTATATCTCACGGAAGCCTATCTAGCTACCCTGCAATCATCACCTGTAACTCACCGTCTGCCTCATCTTTTACAGCACGGTCATGTATACACAAGCATGGGAGACTTAACCACAACACAGCAGCTGTATACTTGCCCTCTGCAAAATTACCCAGCTTTGTGAGTGCTCCTTGTGATTGCAAAACACCTTCTTGGTCAGAGAAGATATTAAAACCTGTAATTCCCTCCACGTTTGGCTGACTGACCTTGCCCTTGGCTTATGCTGCTGTGAGGGTAACTTCCGGATAAGGTCATGAAGTTGCCATATGTCACTGGAATAAAACCAGATGCCTTCTGCATGTTGGGTCTGTATTTGTCTTCAGGTACATGCTGGCACAGAAATAGCCTGCATTAGCAGCTGCTGCAACCCAACCATATCTTTACAAAACTACAATTTATAATCCAGTCTGTGAGGCTTCAGTTCAGATATTATTTGTTTGATAACATTTGGAGGAAATGCTGGGAATATACTACAAGGACAGAAACACTGGTAAAGTCTCAAAAGCAAACAGCCATAAAGGCACTGGCACTACAGCTAAAGGAAGCACACTGCCCAGCTGAGCCTCTGGCAGCTGGTCCCAAGGACTCAGATCTCTTTCTCTGACAGCTGAGATACTTCCCTGAGCTTCACACTTTGGGGCATAGCTTGTCACCTTTCACTGGCTTTCTGTGAGCAGAAATAGACATGCAACCTGTGAAGTTCCAAATCAAAGGACTGGGTCTGGCAGGACTATGACAGTCATTTCCAACCCATCCTCACCTGATTTTTCTGTCACTGGACAGCAAGCAGTGCTGAACATTAAATTCCTTTGTAGGCATGGCACAGAACATCCTGCATCTCTTACCAGCAATGCATCTTTTTGCCTGTTCTCTATGGAACAATGTTTCTATCTTCCCAATAAACAAAAAGATTCATGTGATCCATCCTACTTATCAATCATTAGAAAATGTTATAAACAAGAATAAAGCTCGTATATATACACCAAAGAAACAGATAGTTCTGTGCTGACATAAAAGGTCTTGTCAAATTCTAGAAAGTTTTGTGGGGAAAACTGTGCTTCATATTTTTGAGTCACCAAGGTTATGTCCTTTCAAAAAGTTTGAAAAGGAGCATCAGGAAAAAAATTAATTAAAGATAAAGAAGTGGTACAATGCTAACAAGTCAATATTTGCATCTTTATGCAGAACAAGCAGACAGTCAGGATCAAAAAAAAAAAAATTGGTGTCAAAGAACCATCCCACCTGACTCGGTATGCGAACTCTTTGAAAGAGTGTTTCTTGACCAAAAACTTATTAAAACCTACTAAAACTTATAAAAAACCCAAAATATTATCAGACTTGTTAAGTCCCATGCTTACATGCCAGTCTTCTTCTTCCAATCCCAGCATTATGTTTCCTCACCTCAAATTTGTTTAATACAGCACCAGTACTGAAGCTACTTCTTGCACAAGAAGGAAATCTCTCCTGGAAAACAAGGTGCCTGTACACCTTAATTAGCTTTGAAGGAATGTTATGGAGGCCATATGATGTTAAAATGGATTGAGCTCTGTTTTCCCATCTGTTAGGTCAGTGTTGGTTTGCTAAATCATGCCAATAATATTTATGATGCATTTTGGCAACAGAGACAAAAATTTCTTATTGCTTTTAACATCAGTCTTTAGTGGAAACAAGAAATACAGAATCATGCTCCTTGCTCTGTGTCTCTGCCTTCCACTGTTCTTCACAGAGGCTTTACCTCACTGTGTGGACAATCTCTGTGTAGAAATAGACTTGTGCAGATATGCTGTGCAGTATGTCTCCAGCAGTGCAATAACCTGAAGCAAAAGCCAATTAACTATATTCCTATGCATGTTCTTCTTTTATCTGAGCACACATAATACACCTATCATTAGCTATGCTAAGCAAAAACAACTGCAAAAGTCCAACATGCTAAAATATATGGAGGCCAAACTCCAGTCCAATAACTAGAACAGGGAATCACCCATGCAGGTAAAACTAAGCAGCAGATATGGATTCCAGGAGCCAAGTAATATACCCAAAGTTGCAACTTTCTCAAGTAGTTTGAGTAGACAATGACCACAGAGGCATGTGTCTATTGTCCTCTTTGTACTTGTACCATTCACAGTCAGAGAGGTCTGCTCACCATCCAAAATGTTCTTCTCTTATTCTATTGGCCTAATTCTGAGATAGACCATCTTTGCTGACAGAGGGATATAGCAGAGACATGCAGCAAAAGTGAAAGGGAGCCCATAGTTAGACATGCAAAACTGGTTAAACATCATGTTTTAGTGTTAAGAGCTTAGTTAGGTAGGAAGATTGTCAGTCTCAGTTTCAAACTAAGACATCAACATGCAGAGACAAGGTAAAAACTAAATGCCAATGGGCAGAAGATCTGCTCCTGAATTCCCATTATATTACCTATGCAGTACAAAACCCCATGGGAACAAGAGAAAAATATTATTATTTACTTGGTGATAGTGACACAATTAATGGAATATTACACAGCATTTGACATCTTCTCTTTGTAAATGATACTAAAATTTGTAGAAGTTTCAGGGAAAATAAATAGACAGGAATGATTTAAGATATAAAAACAGACACTACAATGGAAACTGTAGCAAATTCAGTTATGAAATTATTAATTTATAGTATTACATAACATATATCATGAAATATATATTATTTCATAATTTCATAATTTCATTATGAAAGCAAGAATTATGACTAACTTGTTCCCCCAGAGGATTACATGAGAAGATACTCAAGCCCATAAGTTTATTGAACTGACACAGCCATTTTTATTGTTTTATGCAGAAGTACCCCAGTGCAGAGTGTAGCTTTCATCAGGAGACAAACATGCCAGTGTTAATACCTGTGTTAAGAATTTAGATTCACTTAGTATTTGCAGAAAGGCTGCTTGTTAAAAGTCTATCAAGCCAATAAACTGGTATTGTGGCATGCAGATTGGTGTGTGTGTGTGTGTATGTGTGTGTGTGTGTGTGTCCAGCAAATGAGGGCAGCTCTGGAACAGGCTTTGATGTCACAATCCATGGAGGTTCCACAAGTGAAGAAAGAGAAATCCTGAAGAAAACAAGAGAAGGAGATGAGGTATTATTAGCTGGCTGTGGACCGATTAATTGTAAACAATAACATTAAAGGCCATGTATACGAATTGCAATCAACATCATTGTGCTAAAACACAGCCATATTATTTGCAGTGTGCCTACAAGCCCTGATGGAGGCTGAGATTTTTCTGTGCTGGGCACTGTACAAGTTCACAGGAAGAATGAACCTGTCCTCAGCAACTGACACACTGATGGATTATTTTCTGACAGGTAACAAAGTATCTGCCACTGCAGTCTGGCTCCATACTCCGAGGCAAAATCCTTAGCATGCACACACTCCTCTTTCAGTCATGTTTCATCAGTCCTGTTGGTTTTACTGTTTATTTTCCATCTCCTCTGTACTGCTCCTCAATAATAACATCAGCACAGGCACCAGTCACCAGGAGATGGCATCATTAGAAGTTAATAACACTGACTCTTAAACTTTGCAGTCAGATACAAGTCTGAGACTGAATATAGCACTAACGACTGAATTCCTGAGCCTCACAGTATGGATAAAAACTAACATTCCCAAAGCAAACCATAGCAAGTATTTGAGTGCAAGGTGTGAATTTCTAAAATGTAATTTTCAAAATACGAAGCTGCTGCTTTGGCTACTAATCATGTATCTCTCTGTATGAACTAAGGCTGGGCATATTGTCAGCACTTAGCAAAGACTGTACTTACTATAGAATCCATGAGAGACAGCTTTTCCTAGGCAATTAAGAAAAAACAAATCTTGGGCTGATAAAAGGAGCATACAATTATATAAATGTTTTCACACACATTTATAAAAGCTATGGGAAATAATATATAATTTTTCAAGTGGTGTTTATATCACCATTCTACTCGTGTTAAATCAAACTTGCAGCAAGTGAATGAGCTTGATGTGACCTACTGCAGGAATGAATAGTGATTCTTGTATTACTGTGCAAAGTCTCAGAGAAAGTGAAATAATTGCCTTTAATCTTACTGTTCTATCAAAGAGACTAAGGAACGCACTTGATGGGTTAAGTGTGTCAGAAAGACAAATTATACCAGCTCTGTGTGCATGGATTCCAAGGTGTTGAATACTAATTTTAAAGGAATTTTATCAGATAGCCAGATGAAAAGAAGTAACAGTGACTTGTTACTTTTCAAGAGTATATGCTTTCCCTGGCTGCTGGCAATTAAAGTTTGACAGCTTTTCAAGATAAGCATATAAAATAGGCTTGAAAATATTTGTTTGTAAAATATTCAGGTCTTAGGATATTTTATAGAGTGGTGGTAGAAAAAAAAAGACTATTGTATTTTGATAACATCATTTTGAGACACCATAAATAAGTACATGATGATAGCTTAATTAAAGCACTTCACAGAACTCAGTCTTATAGATTGATGATAAAGAGGAAAATGTGTCAGTGTGTGAAATAACATTCTCGAGAGATAAATTAGTTATATGTGACATTTATTGTTTTTCCTTAACATTCTCATGCACTGACCTTGATATTCTGCATATGTGATTATCTTAGATGTAATATAAATATTTCTTTAATAATTCAAAATACACTGAAACAGGCACTGTCATATAGGCTGCCTGGTCTCTTGTAACTGTGTCTTTCTGCTCCTGAATACTGATGAGAACTGCTGCTAGGCAAACTAAAGGGTTGCTTTAACCTTATAAAAAGCTATGAGTAAATAGCTCTGCCTGTGATAACACTTGCAGGTACTAAGAGTAAAACAGACTAGTATGTCAGTTATACCAGTGCATCTCAAATCACAGAATTATGAAGGTGAGGAAAAACCATATGATGCTCTGGATGGTGAGCTTTCTTTTGGTGAGTTGAAAAGTCTGTGGTGGGTGTCTGTTTTCCAACTTCACACAATATTTTTAAGGGTACAGCTAGGCTAACACCACCCCTTGTGCACCCATTTAAAAGAAGACAGCACAAAAAACTACATGATTTTATCTTTTATTCCAAGAGTCTTTCTCATATTGCTATAAAACTGTCTCCCTACCTATTTGTTCTCTTCTTGCCAAAATCTACCTGCAAACCCACGTATATCTCAGAAGTGCTACCCATTCATTTCCAAACAGCATAGTCAACTCATCTTCAATTTTGATATGTGAAAGCGTTTTCTGCCCAAAATGCTTCCAGCTGTCACATGGAGCATGCTCACAGGCCTGTGAAGGATCATCTCTCACAGAGTCTGCCCTCTCCTAACAAATTCAGATTAAACTCAAAAGATCCAAGATCTGATTTCTCCTTCTTCTGTAAAGAAAAAGCACCAAGAAGTGCCAAGGGAGTTGAGTTTCAGGAACAACCTGAAGATAAAGTAGGCAAAGTTCAGCTCTAAGAGACAAAGAGCCAGCTCTAAGAGTTGATCAAACAAGACATTTGAGCAACTCTTATTTTAAGGTCAGGTTTAAGAGGCAATTTAAGAAAGAAAAAGTGCAGGAGTGGTAACATACTTGAAACCTGGTAAATGCTACTCCTCATACTTAATGCAACCAACAGAAACGTAACGTAACAGAAAGGAATTTTTCAGATATAGCTGAAAATTGCAACAGATGATTTTATAGATAGTGGGTATGATGGATTAATTTTGTTTGAAGAGTCTATGCTTCCCCACAGATTGGCTTGCAAGATATTTCTTTGGTCCCCTTTTAACTCTCTAAAAATCTTAAAAAATTAAGTTTCAAAATAGTGGCAGGACTATTGAAAAACTCCTACAAAGGATGAACATAAACAAGATCTGGTTTTGTGATGAGAATCACAGATGTCTCCCAACTGCCTACACAAGATCATGAGTATGAAGTCAAATGTGGGAGTAACAAGGGATTCAAGCTGCACTCTTGGCACTGGCAGCCTTCTTGTCAGGATCAGAGGAATCATTGGTACTGATTTCATGGGGCTTACTTTTATATTGAAGGAGGTTACTATTTCAGGCCTATTTCTTTTATAGGGTCATTGGTTTATGTAGTTACCTTAACACCAGCACGTAAGAGGGATTTTTTGACTCTCTGCATCCACAGTCTCCTTAGTCCATATGGCTTTTCATTTTCAGAGCTGCTAAGCACTCATGACTCACCAATGTGTGTTCTGGTTGCCGACCCCAAGGTCCCAAGAGTATTTACACAATTTGTGTCACAATTTGAAAAAAGGGTAGATGCAACAGGAGAACAACCCACGTAAGGACTTCTCAGAGATTTCTACACTTTCTTGTTTTCACCCTACTAGTCCAAATCAAGTTAATGTGCTTCCACTAGGAACTTCTGCAATCATCCAATGCCTTCATCCATGAGGCAGCTCTCTGATAGGAAAGTCAGTGACTGACTCAGATGCCTGACATCTACTTGAAAGACATGTACAGCAAATGTACAGCATTAATGGTATTCACAGCCAGAGGGTGACTGATACATAATACAGTTCAACAGGGTCAGGTTTTCACATCCCATTAAAATAGGTATTTTTCCCAAAAAATTATTGGTATGGTAAATTTTTATGTACATGGACAACATAATGGCTAGAAATTTTGAGCAGTCAGCCTATAGGAAGAACTGGAGAGAGAGAGAGAAAAACAGACCATACTTGCTTTGAACATGAAGTAGTACAGCAAACATATTTGCTGAGTGGCGAAGCCCCATGGGTACTGTGTTGCCCTGATCAGAAGTGACAATGACACAAATGCTGACAAGAATAATCTTCCCTTCTAGACAAGAAATCTCTAAACACAGGCGGAAAGCAAAAGGTATATTTCCTCCTGCTGCTTATAGGTCTTGTTTCAGACATAAATAACTTTTAAATACTTAAAAGTTCCTAATTTTGCTTGTTCATTTAATGAAGTTGTTAATTCTTCTGCAAATCTAGCAGAAGAAGGTGGTCCTTATCCTCTATTGTCAGATGGAATCATAGCATCTTAGAATACTTTGTGCTGTAGGGATGTTCAAAGCCATCTAATCCTATACCCCTGCCATAATCAGTGATACCTTTCATTAGATCAGGTTGCTCAGAGCCCTGCCCAGCACGACCTTGAATGATTCCAGGGATAGGTGATCTACCTTGTATTTGGGCAATCCGTTCCAGTGTTCCACCAGCCACATCATAAAAAAAAAAAAAAAAGAGTCTTCCTGTATTTAGTTTGAATATAGTCTCTTTCAGTTTAAAAACATTACCCCTTGTCCTTCCACAAGGGAGCCATGACCCTTCCCTTGTCCACTGATGGAGTGACACCATCACAGAAGGCCACTGGGTCAGTCAGGAAGCACTTCCCTTGGTGAATTGTTTTGAATCCCCTCCCCACTCTCCACCTAAGCACATCTTCTAGGAGGATGCATTCCATGATCGTCCCAGACACAGATGCTGACAAGTCCGTATGTTCCAGGACCTTCTTTTCTATTAATTTTAAAGCCCAGGTGCATTGTCTCCCTTCTTCCAGTTACCTGGAACTCCACCAGACTGCCATGACTTTTCAAATACCATGAAGAGTGGCTTGGTAGCTACCTCAGCCAATTTCCTCAGAGATTTTCTGGGATACATCAAGTGAGGTCCCAAAAATTAATATACATTCAGGTTCAGTGGCAATGAATCAAAGCCTTACTACACTGGGAAGGACTTTTCTCCTATAGTCCCTGTCTTGAAGTCCACTTGTGCCAGAGGTGTAGGAAGAGAGATGGCCATTGAAAACTGAGGCAAAAGTTTTGTTGAGTACCTCAGCTCTTTCCTCATCCATTTTTACCCATTTGCCAGTAATGCCAGCCCCATCAGGATCAGATCCATCCAGACTTGTAGTTAGAGTAATAAAAGGCAGACTGTTCTCTTCTGTCAAATCTATTCTTGGGCCACCTCCTGGTGGCTTTTCCCAAACCTGAACTGTGTGCTTCATCCATCAAGATCCATTAGTGTACACCATGCAGACAACATGGTCCACAGCTGCAGAGTAGGTGTTGACACAGGAAGGATACAAGCACAGACCAGGAACAGGGCATTTAGAGACCACCACCCACACCTCTCCACTAACACTTCTGTGTACACAAGGCAGGAAGACAACATAATAGTCCAGGGAGCAGAGCTAAGAATGGGGATGTGCTTTGAGAACACACCCACACACTGACATGTCTCTGAAGAATTTTCTTACATTCAATCTTGTACTCATTTCCTAGAAAGAGAGGTCATTTCTGGGTAAACAAGCTCTATGACAACTTCAGCACAGGTCAAACTTGTACTGAAGAAATTTTGTCTTCAAGTTAAAGACTTTGCAAAATACATTCTTGGGAAGGTTCTTCTAGTAACCATAAGGGATGTAATAAATCCTTACATTAATTTGATTGATATGTCTGACACATTAAACAGTTTAAAATTTTATCATCAATACCTGTGTATACGAGAGACAAGGAAAGAATTTATTCTGCTCATGTTCAGAAAAATGTTCGTAGCTGATGCAACATATCGTTTCCATTTTTTGTCACATTTAAAGTTACTGTGGTCCTCTTTCAACAACTATGAACAAAAGGTTCAACTTCTGATGCAAAATATTAGGCATTTCAATCCCTACTTAGGAAGTAGCCAAAATGGTCTAATTGCCCATAGCAGTCACATTTAAACTATTTATCATCTAATCCAGATTGAGTTAGCTATATACTTTAATGCAAAGGAAAAGAAACAAAAAAACTCCAACAATCAGCTTTCACCCTTCCTTAAAGTTGGCTGTTTCACATATGACAGATCTGTGTCTCCCAGCTGGTTGCATAGCAGATCTTGGCAACTAAAGAAGCAGAAATTCTGTGGTGCTGGGCTTGCCAAAGCGTGCTGCTGTGTAATGGCCCAGGCCACTCCTTGTACTTGAGTAGTTGCATGGTCTTAATCTGCCATGACTCACGTTTTACTTACCACACACCTGGTGATTTTGTAATCTTGCCAGCAATCTCTGCTTGCTGAGGACTGCATTAGCAAGAGACTTTTATAATGGCAGGTTCTGGGAGCTAATGGTTGTTTTGGGTCCCAGTGCTTAAAAGGAACATGTTGGTGATGGCCTTTCATATCAATCTGTAGGATTGAGTGTAAGAGTTAAATCAGATTTCTTTCCAGGAAGCAGAAAAAAGGCAGAATGGGCCTTCAGATCCTACCTTCATGATCAAACTCTCAGGCCAACTAGAGTAAAGTCTGGTCAGTTTTTTCAATGTGGATGTAGTCTCAACAGGAGCAAAGAATCAGCAAAAGGCAGCCTGCTTATCATCGCAGTTAACTGACTTAGTAAAGCCCTGAGTCACAGATCCCTTCCCTCTGATATATTGGTAGAAGCAAAGTAAGTATATCTGTGCTTGGTTCTAAGTAGAATTTGAGTTAAAACCAGGATTCAGCTGGTGCACAGCAAGGGTACAGCTATCCTTGACGTATTCACAAAGAAACTGCAAACACAGATTTATCCACGAGCATGAAAATTACTCTTAAAAGCCTCTATCATCCTTCTTCTTACCTTACCTTCTTCCCAAGTAAAATAAACTCATCCAAAGATGATTTGAGCTTCCATAGAGAAAATATTGAAATAGCATTTGCCTCTATAAGAGGTACAGAATGGTTGAACATTTAAGCTTTATGGGATATGAAGACAAAAAGTCATACAATCAATACACTGCCTTAAATTTCTACTTCCCTATCATCAAAGTATCTGACATCATCCCATGGAAATTAAAATTAATGAAAAATCCCCTGTGGACTTTTGTTAATTTGTTAGCAGTAAGTTGGATGTCTCAAACAGCTCCAGTTCAACCCATTCAACTATTTTTAACTAAAGCACCTAAAATTTGGCTGTATATGAAGTATAATGCTATTTAAAAAACTCTTAAGATGCTGTTTACTCCACTGAGATATTGTTTCTCCCCAAGATTTTTACGCCCCAATCCAAGCTCGAACAATATGTGCGCTGGAGCAGGATCTGCATTGGCTGATTTTAACAGAGGATCAAAAACTTCTTTCCTACACTCATTAAACTGATGCCTGAGGGTGTCTAGAGCAATTTTGTTCCTAACTCCAGTGTCATAATAAGATGGAAAATCATCCATGTCAAAATTGCAGGCAAATCCAACGCATCATAGAAGCCTTTCTGGACAGGTCACTGTAGAATTTCATTTGGACTGGAAGGTAGTGTCAAACACATAGAAATGCTAGGACAGAGCAGGTGACACCAGCAGCCTCTTCTTTCTTTTGCAGCAAAATTCTCCCCTGCAGTGCACAGAGCCAGGCTAATTACACTTCCATGGGGAGCATCCATGTATCTAGGAACTCCAGTGCCTAAATTTCAGCTTGATACAATATAAACTACTTGAAAACTTCACAGTCCCAGAAAAAATAGAACCATGAAAAATCAGCAGGCAGGCAACTAATAAGAGAATTACTAAATGCTACTAGTAAATCTTATATATCTAATTTTTCTGATTGTGCAGAGGCAACATCATGATTACAATAAACACTAAGCAGCCTCTGTAAATGTTTCAGGTGTCATGTAACTGGTGCTAATAAGTTTTATTCTGCTAATAAAACATGTAAACTCTTCAATCTGCTACTTTACTGACCTTGAGATTATCCTATAAGAGGTATTTATAAAGAAAACAATTGTGTGTCAAACGCACGGATGATGTGATGGAGGCACCATTGAGAATGCAGAGAGAAAATCCTGTTTAGATAAAACATATTCTTGTATGCCAACTGAAACTCCAGCTCCTACTTAATCCTGATTTTTTTAGTGTTATTTTAATAATCACAACCACCCAATCCAAGGCTTGGCCCAAGAGAAAAAAAAAAAGGCTTTATAAACCTCAGTGAAATTAAGTGCCTCTTTCAGTTATCCAGTCATGACAACTTTTAGTCCAACACTCAGTGTCAAGCCCAGCAGAGCTAGAAACTTTTAAGCACATGTGTTTTCTCCAGAGGTACTCTCAGAGAGACCAACACAACACAGCAGGATTCAAATCAGTTCATGTGCAACAGGGAAACACCGTGCCCCCAGCATGGTATTGGCCACAGGACAGTCCATCAAGGATCATCCTGCCTGCTCTTCCACTCTGCAGTGCTAGACCTGCTAAAGGACTACTGGTGGTTTTCCAAGGCAGGTTTTAATAACCTCACACTGCAAATATTTACAGAAGCATGAAAGCCAGTTAACAATCAGCTTTCCTGGGAAGGTAGTGTGTTGGGTTTTTGTGGCCAGGTTTTAGCATCAGTGAGGGATATAAGGTGGCTTCTGTGAGAAATTCTATATCCAGCAAAGCCAATCCCTGGCAGCTTCAAAGATGAATGTGCCACTGGCCAAGGCTGGGCCAATTAGAAATGATGGCAACGCCTCTGGAATAACATATTTAACAGAAAAAGAAATTATTGTTGAGATATAAGAGTGGCCAGAGAAAAGCAGAGTGAGAATAAGTAAGAACAACCCTGCAGGCACCAAGGTCAGTGCAGAAAGAGAGGGAGGAAGCACTCCAAGCACCAGAGCTGAGATTCCCCCACAGCCCCTGGCACAGCCCATGGTGAGGCAGCTGTGCCCCTGCAGCCCATGGAGGTCCATGGGGATGCAGAGATCCACCTGCAGCCCATGGAGGAGATGAACATCAGGGCAGGTGGATGCCTGAGGGGAGGCTGTGAGCCCTTAGGAGGCCTCTGGGCTGGAGCAGGCTCCTGGAAGACCTGTGGAGAGAGCAGCCCAGACTGGAGCAGATTTTCTGGCAGCACCTGTGACCCTGTGGCCTGTCCTTGGAAGACTGCACCACATGATCTAGATCGGAGAAGTTTGTGCAGGACTGTTTCCCATGGGAGGGACTCACACAGGGGAAGTTTGTGGAGAATTCTCTCCTGTGGTAGGGATCCCCACTCTGGGGCAGGGGAAGGACTACTCTCCCTGAACAAGGGCACAAATGTGTGATGAACTGACTGTAACACCCATTCCCCACATCCCCATGCTGCTGGAGGGGAAGAAGTAGAGTTGAAGGAGGGAGAAGGTGTTTTAAAATATACTTTACTTCTCATTATCCTGCTCTGATATTGTAGTTAATAAATTCAATTAATATCCCCAATTCAGTCCGTTTTATCTGTGATGCTATTTGGTGAATGATCACTCCCAGTCCTTATCTCAGCTCATGAACCTTCATTACATTTTGTCTCCCTTGTCCTTTGGTGAAGGAGAGTGATAGAGAGGCTGTGATGGGTGTCTGGAATCTATACAGGGTCCAGCCACTACAGATAGACACCTAAACTGATTAGACTCCTACTTCCTGTATAAGTAATCTGCTCCATTCTGGAATTTGTGAAGTTTGGAGAGGGCTGCTAAAACTGGTGTCATCTGTGCTGCTCCTGGACTAAGGAGGACGTAGCCCAGTAGTGACAGAAATCCCTCTTCACAACTTTCTAGCTGCCATTGCACCAATCCAGAGCAAGAAGGTTGTGAATATCAGGTGCACAGTGAATATCAAAGGAAGTTACCCCAACAACATGGTACAGTAGTTACTTAAAAAACTTACCTCTCTGGATTTTATTTCCTCAAGCATAAGATGTTTACTTAATTGGCAAGGTTCTGTGAAATACCTTCTCCTTTTACCTCCTCTCCTTTAGCATCAGGTCTAAGAATACCCACAGAGTGAAGGGTCCAGGCTCACAAAATATGGACCAAATGTACCAGGATTACTTGTGCAGGAGTAAGAGCTGACTTCTACATCTATTTCCAGCTCTCCCACACATGAACAACGGCATAGAGTCAAAACACCAAGACAGGATTTGATTCCTGCAGATAAGGGCTCCAAAGGTTTGCATTCCATCCATTATTTTGCAAATTCTTCTGTGGTCTCTGCTAATGACATTAAGCAGGTGCTTACAAGAACTTTTGCAAACTAGAGATGAGAGCTGTTTTACCAGCAGTTTCTGGTAAGCAGCTCTGAGATTTGCTTATGAAGTAAACAAGGGTTGAGGTGCACAAACAGCCTGAATATTTTCCCGGCTGTATATAAAAGCTGTCCTGCTTTTGAGAGTGAACTGTGCTTTTCCAATCGACTGTGACCTGAACTTTTTTTCACATATGGGTAGCCCAGCAGAGTACTTGTTCTGTCCAGGATTTCTGGATGCACCATTTGTCTTGCACAAGAGGTCACTGTGAATGCACAGATGAAATGTTCATTGTAAATACAGTCAGTAAGTATAATAAACAATGTACCTAATCCAGTGCAGATGACCAGAGTGTGTGCTATGTCTTATCACATTTTGGCTGTCCTTTACACAGGGCATCTAAACTGCACAAATGTCAATGCTTTTAGAGAATATCTGAACAGAAACACATGTTCTGATCTGATGAAGCCTGGACACTGAAGCTCCCTCCTGAAAATCGACCTTTGCAAAAGTTTATGGAAGATATTGACTACATCATAACATTAGAAACAAAACAAACCCTCAAATTCATTTCAAATTTAGCAAGATGTAGTAAAAAGGGAATTCCACAACTTGACTCAAGTTGTGAGTCAAATGGCAATGAAGCAGTTCTGTTGTTCTGCAGCACCATGGTGGTAAGTGCCACTTCTCTATCAAGCCTGGGCTTCCACCTCTTTTTATAATACAATATTATTTTAGTATTCAGATTGTTTTTGTTTGTGATTTCTAAAGCCACTCAGAATTTGAGCTATTTTTCCAAAAATAGAGTAATCAGCTTAACCTACAATATGTTGTTATTTTTTTTTCAATGTCACATATGTATAATGGTCCTAAAGTTCTGAGACTACATTACCACTGTTGTCTCATGTATGGAGGGACAAGTTGATTTCTGTGCTCTCATATGACATGGGGTGGAATGACACACCAAAGAAAGCTAATAGGTACTGTTTCTAAGGAGTTAAATGCATTTACCAGGTTTTGGAAATAGTTGGAATTTTCCTTTACAGAAAAAGGTTATAGCTGCTATGTTTTGCACAGGGTTTTTCTGCTGTAAAGGAAACTGCAGAAAAAGTAAATAAGCAAATATGAACTACAGAAAGCATCCATCTGATGGGTGCTGCTTTTGCTACTTGGGGTCTGAAAAAATTACAAGGGAGGTTAAAATAACCAGCAGTTGTATAAGAACTACTTAAGCCAGCATCACATATGGTATAATAGCAATTTAGATGGATTTAATGAAAACCGAGACAAGTGCATACATCTGTCATCAGCCAAACCTACAAAGCATTTTCCTCAGAAAATGAAATGTAATGATATAAGCATTCATCTGTAATAGACTTATAACAACTCCAAATGGTAAAACTAGTGCTGCTTTAATGTATTCTGTGAGATAACGCTAAACATACAGACAATTCCTATGACAATTACCTTGAAGAGAGCAGATTTTGTGATAGGTCATAATCAAGCACACATCCTTAGATTAACAACACCAAAGTAGCGCATACTTCTGTAAGTCACCCTGTAATGCAAAACCAAGTGTGATTTGTCACACCATTTCAGCCTCCATTACAGCTAAGACAGTAGTGTGGAATTTTTCAAGCTTCATTGGAAGATTATTAAAATGGATAGCACTAGCAGGCATTTTAAAGAAAATTCCCATCACTTGCCAAGTCATGCTCTTTGAAGTATCTGCCAGTGTGGGAGGGATGCATGGTCTCAAGGGTCCCTGTGTTTCACGGTCATCTCAGGCAGGGGGCTGCAAAGTTCATTAAATGATCTTATCTCGCTGCTGGTTCTGTTCAAAATAGCCTTGATATGATGAAGGATTTATGTTACCCCCACTTCAAATAAAAAGTACCGAGGGATGCATTTCATTATTGCCCTGTGACACTGGAGAAGCCACGGCTGCAGTGGCAATATTCCTCATTTGTTTGTGTCATACAGAGAATTTATTTGCAAGAAGAGTCCTGCTCCAAAGGTAAGGAAGTATTTGTTTATTGTAATGAGTTTTCCCTAATAATGTCAGCAAGAAATGTGTTTGTTCTCTAACTTTGATTCTTACTAAAGTATATTCTAGGAAAGATGAGAGTGTGAGGAAAATGCCAGGGAAGAGTGCCCAGTTTAACAGAATTCTAAGGAAGCTGAGTAGCATTGATACAGAAAAGATATTTACAGATAATTTCCATGTCACAATCCTGAATAAAACACTAAGAGATATGGCTGTACATTCTCAGCTGATGGGCTAATGCTAGCCAAGGTTACACACACACACACACACACACACACTCATCTCTCAAAGGCTTTTTAACAGTGATCTGCTACTGTGAGGCATTTTAATTCAATGGTAGACACCTTCACCATTCAGAGGATAGGTTTCTCTTGCATGTTTTCTCTGAACTAGATGATCTAACAGAGAACATGAGCCCTGGGCAAAATTTATCTTCTTTGATCCTACACCGAGTCTTCCTGTACTCAAAAATCAAACAACAAAGCAAAGTGCATTCGAGATCTTTGACTAATAAATATTAATTTATTCTATATACTTGATCTTATTAATTCAGTAGTTCATAGGGGCAGGCTTTAAATGCATCCAGCAGTGGGGAAAGTCTAATGATCAGAAACAATTTTTGATCTCATGAGCAAACTACAGCCACTTTAAATATGCCTTAGATACTGAAAATTAAAAGTCAATAATAGTCAAACAAATCTATAGAAAGCTCAGGAAAGACATCTGGGAATTTTTTACTGCATATCACTTTTGAATACCTGTTTGGTTATTGCTCACCTCTGTGCAACTGCCATCACAGTCTTGTTTGTGTGTGCTGGTGGCAGGATGCACGGGAATGCAGGCAGCCACCCTGGAGAGACAGAGGCAGGGAGTAGGAAAACCTGGGTAACAGAGGGGTGAAGAAAAGATTATCCAGGGATAGCTTAGTAATACCTGCATGAGTGCAGGTTTGGGCACCACAGTGTGAAAAAGACATTAAGCTATTGAAGAGCATCCAAAGGAGGGCAACAAGGAGGATGAAGGGTCTGAAGCAAGAAGTGTCTTATGAGAAGCAGCTGAGGTCACCTCATTTCTCAGTCTGGAGAAGACTGAGGAAAGAATTCATTGCAGTCTCCAACCTCCTCATGAGAGGAAGAGAAGGGACACTTATCTCTTCATTCTTGCAACCAGTGACAGAACACTGGGAATAGTATGAAGCTGTGCCAGGAGGTTTCAGTTGGATATAGGAAAAGATTCTTCACACAGAAGGTGTTTGGGCAGTGGAACAGGATCCCCAGGGCAGTGGCTACAGTACCAGCTTGACAGAGTTCAAGAAGGATTTGGACAATGTTGTGAGGCACATGGTGTGATTCTTGGGGTTGGTGCTGTGCAGGGTTGGGAGTTGGACTCAATGATCCTTGTGGGTCCCTTCCAACTCAACTTAGTCCATCATTCTATCAAATGCAACTCAAGCAAGAAGTGGAAAGACACTTTTAAGATGGAACAACAGAGGTGGGGAAACCAGACAGAAAGGTATCTGAAAGAACAGGTCCAAATCAGTCAGGATAGGCAGGAGGGCTGGCAAGGGAGGTGAGGAGGGCAAGAGAGGAAACTCAACAGACATGATGTCAGAGAAGGGAAAAACAAAGGGACCATTCACAAAACCCCTTGGCTGCAAGGCTGGGGGAGAAGAGACAGTGCAGGATGCAAGGCAGCAAATAGCAAAATATAAGAAGCAGGCATGGGAGCAGAACTTGCATAGAAATAAATGAATGGGTTACCTGTAGGGAAATGAAAATATTGATTCCTCAAGTGTTTTGTTCAAAAGATTTTAAGAATTTTAATCTTCAGCCAGAGGACTTCTGAGCCCTGTAGTACATAAAAGCAATACACAGAATCAGTTCCCTCCAGTTTGATCACACCATTATTTGGGTGTCTAATATCCAGAGAAAAGTGGAAGCATATGAAAAGGACTGAAGCCCACTAGATGAGAAAGACAGAATAAAGCACAGTGCATGGCATTCAAACACATTGATATTGACACTGTAGTAGTATGAAATGCAAGACCCATGTAGCTACCACAAGCCTTAATATGTTTGTTGTCTGTCATAAAGGTGTCATATGAGCAGAAGTCCAAATTTTCTACCACTGCAAAGCATTTGAAGAATAACTATTCTCCTTATTAGAAAAAATAGTCTCAGATCCATCACATTTCACAGAAAAGCAATAAAAGATTGTGGGAATTAGGAAAAAGGATAATGATTGAATAGAGACTGTTACATAGCGCTTGAGTGAAAACATTTTCAAATTTTAAAACTGTTTAACGTGCCTGTTAGAAATAATTTGCTAGATGCACACCTGTAACTCCTACTAGTATTGCTCAGTCACGTGTCAGTTTGGCTGTCATTTTCATGCACAGAAAATTCACAATATGTGGAGAAGTCAAATTAAATTGACTGAAATTTATACCCAGAGAACAACTCCCTGACTGAATATCCTCTGGTAAGACCATGTCCTTCAGATTCTGCCAAACTAGGAATTACTGGTGGCAGAATAAATAACTTGCCTAGAATTCCCTCATTTCACAGCAAACTCCAGACAATACTGTTTACAAAGGAAAAGCATAGATAGTAATGCCAAACTGCAAATGAAAATGAAATCATACAGTACACATGGAAAATCACATATCTTTGCTGATGAGATAACTAATGAGGTTTTGGAAGAGACTGGGGCAGTTAGGGACTTGTGCGCACCAGAAGACCATAGCAGTCTTCCCTATCCTCAGGCTGGTGCTCCAGATCATCTCCTCCTGTCTCTGCTCACAAACAAGGCAGAGAGGAAGAGGAAGCTGTGAGAGCAAGCTGTGAGAAACCTCTCCCACAAGCTGCTCATGAGTGGCTTCAAGGCTCAGGCTGCTCATGACATAAACTGCACTGTGCAACAGGCCACACAAACCAAAAGGTACAGGGGATTAAACTAAAGTGCTCTCTTCTGCCTCTGAAGAGTTTTAATCAGGGTCTGGACACCCAAGTTAGACTTGAAACCAGCATGGTTCCTTCCCCTAGGCAGGATCTCAAAGGAAGCATCAGTCAGCCCTTTGAGATGTGAATTTCTGCCCACTGCAGAAGCAGAAATAAATGACATATCCTAGACCCAAGGAAAAAGAGGGAAATCATGAATATGATCACTAGTCCTATTTTCCAAAATCAAAACAGATTTCTGATTGTTTTTACATCAAACTGTACCATTACCATAGATAGTATTCTCTCCTGATTTTTTTTTTCATTCAATGCATATGTAACAACCAAAGTCACAAACCATGATCCAAGAAAAGTCAGAACAATAAAATATTGTATTATTTCTAGAGAAATGCATAAAATCCTGAAAACTCTGACTGATTGTGCTTTGTAAGAAACAAAAGGAGGAAAAAAATCACTCTCCTGACTCACTAAAAGTTTTGTAAATCTTAAAAATACATTTCCTATCACAATGTGTTCTACTAGAGGAAGAAAATCCACACCTTTCTGTACATTTTTTCTTCTGGCTAAGAAACTTTTGACTCCCAATTCTCTCCATGAAGAAGTGTTTCTGGTGGTAGTGTTTTCTCCCAGAAACAGTGAGTTTCAGCCTCAAACTATTGATTTTTTTTTCTTTCACAAAGAAGTCAAGATGTCACATCAAATTGATCTTACATTCTTCTTTTGTTCTACCAACATAATTTTTGACTTATAGTACTAGTGTGACAGCTTCTGTAACTTTCTAAGACCTCCTTTAGCAAACGGAGGCTAGATAATACCAACCTGATCTAAAATTATTAAATCTAAAAGTAAGCAATCATCATTATCATAAGTTGGATAAAGCCTTCCTAGAGTTTATCACATTCTTCCTTTCATTTGAGAGCACCTACATTTGTTCATTGGCTTGTAACCAGGCCTCTGTCAGAGAAGATTACCAGAAAGAGCCTCTCACTATTGTTCTCTTGAAGGATTGTCACTAGAGGCTTAAAAAAAGCTTATTTAGTCCTAGCTGTGGCAGGAGGTTTAAGTCAGAACTAACTGTAAGGTCTATAAAAGTGCATCACAACTCCCTATGCGATTTAAAAGTATATATCTGCTCACCTGTTCCTTCATACTGAGATTATTTGCTCAGGCTGCTTTGGAGGCTGCTTCCATGAAATCTTTTCCATTCTTCTCTTTCCCTGTTAAATGAGGCCCCTTATCCTAACTACTCCGAATGAGGCTTCAAGGCATGAAAATAAACTGTTTCCAGATGATAACTGCTGCTGCAAAGTCATGATACAGGCTTAAGTCCTGTTACACTCCTCTGAGAATAGCTGAAGTAGGAGAGAAAAATATGATAGCTAGAGAAATAGTGATAGACTTAGTCTGATATCCCTGACTGCTCACATGCACTGAAGGTTTACGTTTTATGAAATGGATGGCAGGACAGAGGTGAATTCAAACATCCATACACATGATGCATAAAGACATAAGAAACCATGTGAATTATTTCAGTGGAGGTATTGTGCAGTTCATTACAACCACCATGAATGGGCTCAAACAGATAGTTCAAAATATAAGGTAATTTAGGATAAAGTGATTCTACAGTTCAGAGAAGCAAATGCTGACATATTTATATATTGTGTTTATCAAGAACATATAAGGATCAGTAATAATGCAGAAATTCTCATGTGTTCAGTAACTTTGATACCTAATTGTATACATTTGAGTGTTCTCCAGCCTTAAGGGAAATGAGAACAAAGAATATTAAGAACTGAGGAAGAGAAAATTTGGAATCAAGATATCCATTTATTAACACAATATAAAAGGTCAGGAAAGAAGAATGACTTGAACAATGCTCTTAGTGTACCTGATCAAGCACACACAAAGAAAATAGCACAGATGATAGACAGATAAAAGTACTAATTCCTGTCCCTGTCCCACTTCACACTGCTGAAAAAAAAAAAAATGCCCCCAAAGCTGTAATGGGTAATATTACAAACAAACACTTTGTGGTCTCCACAGAGAACATTCTTCTAAATACTGCCAGCATCAGATGTAAAGTGAATGCCAATGGAAACTACTTCTGAATATCTCTTTTAGTGGCTTTAAATTTTTTCCTTGTGATATTTTGCTGTGGGGGCAGGTGTTGGAAAGGCACATAAAATGTATTAAATCCAGTACCAAGAACATATACAATCAAATCAGGAGGCATAACATTAAAAACCAGTAAAGGATATATGTATTCTGAAAGTATATGCTTGAGCTCAATTACACCTCGTAGCAATGAGTTCCATAATTTTGCTTTATTCAGGAATGATATTTGCCCTCATATATATGTATATAAAAGATGCTTCCACAGTATGTTAGACAGGAATTCATTATAATTCAGAAGGATGAAGCTATTATGCTTTGCTATCTCTTCTGATGAAGAAACCTGAAGACATTATTTCCTGGCAGTTTATGTTGAAGCCCCAGGTATATAGGGAGATTTTTCTTCCTGCACTCCAGGAAGAGTTATTCTTGGAGATTAACTCCTAGGGTGGAAAGTCCATTAGTTTTACTTAGATGGCTTTTATCATAGCTTTCTCATACCTTTGAAGATTATTCCTAATACACAAAACATTTAAAAGTATAGTAACTGCCACCTGGGAAGAAATATTTAGGTTGGCATTGATACATATGTGGATGTTTATAGAATACATATATTTTATGGAAACATGCACTTGCATTAAGTGAACCTCTTGACCTGAAATTGGTTATCCCCTAGCACAGCTGGAGGTTTTCAGCAATACTTACAATTCACATTACAGACTAATGTCGACAATTATACATCCAGCTATAATTTGTAAAGGACTGGAAAATACATTCAGTAATTCTTCTCTGCAAGAGTCAGGCTCAGGTACTGTGCTTCTATTATTTGGAGGCCATGAGCTGACATGAGAAAGTTTTACAGGGAACCACGGGGGACTTACAGGGAAATCCTGACAAAAAGGGGACCTCTTCAAAAGGGCTAATTTCATCCTCTGCTCACAGAGTCTTTATAATGTGCCTGTCAATTTTTCACAAAACAGACAATTATGCAAAGATTATCTGTTCCCAGTTTTGTGCTTTCTTACGATGCCTGGCAGGGGAATGGCAGCAGTTTCTTCAAGCTTTTCCAAGCTAGTCCTGAGGGACTTGTTTACTATCTCTCGATGGGTCTGATTAAAATAAATTACAAATAAATTCCCTGAATTCAAACAATGCATGAGAGAGCCCTGAATACCTGTTAAAAAAATTAAATGTTCTGGAAAATATTATAATGGCATGTTCACACAAAAGCACACGGCAATTTGAAAGATATACTAATTTCATATTTAATGAAATTTTGAAAGTAATGATATCATTTTCTGGCTACAATGTGGCATACAGGGAATTTCCTGTTAGCCCACAAAGAGTCATCCTGAGACAAATATTCTTTCCCTAGGATAAGATTCACTCCAGAATTTATTTTATGATGACATTACCTAAAGCTGAAAGTACAGAATCGTCACAGATATACAAATACATTCAATGAATTTACTCTGATTTGAAAAATGAAGAAGAGGGGGAAATATTTAGCAGACAAAGTGGGCTTTGCAAGTCAGCATCTTATGAAATGATGTGCATACTTTTAAATACATAAATTTTCTATATTTCCAAATAAAGCTAAGTGCCAGAATGATTAAAGGAAAACCATCAAAACAATAGTCACTTCAAAATTTTAGAGACATGAAAATAATGAGACCAAAAATCCCATTAGATATGACCATTTTTTTTATTATTTTATTTGTGAGTTCAGTAAAAAGTATCCTAATTGCTAAATTACAGAATACAAGAGCAGTGTCCTGACTGTGAACATAAATGTTATAGTCAAGTGAGAGATATTTTAGGTACACAAGTAAGAATTCAGATCACTCTACACAGCATATCCTCAAGTGTCAGAGCTAGGAAAGAAAAACTTAAATAGTGAGTCATGCCCACAGTTATCCTGATCCTACTAAAAAAAAGACTATGTGACCCTAATGTTTAAAATCCAAAACATTGAGAATGTGCTTTAGCGATGAAAACAGATGAGGAACCAGTAGTAACTTGTCATACAGTTTTTTCAAATTTTTCCTTTAGAGAAAATGAATAGCCAATATATGCGCCATGAAGTGCGGGGTTGTGAAACCAGTGACCTGAGGAACTTCTGGGAAAAGACCATTGAACAACAAACTCAATATCTGCAAAGTGAAAAAGAACGTCAGCGAAGAAGTGCTCTGACAAAGTGGGTAATCTGCATCCAGAAAGGTTACTTGAGTTTGCATTGTAATTTTTTTTTTTTTTAAAGTAATACCTATACTTAAGTCATGAATTGAAATCTGAAAGTAATTTAGATTTATAGAAAATTATATAGCTTCCCAAAGTAAGATGTAATGCTAATGTGTTTGAACCATGTCTTCATAGGATGGGAGAATAATTCATTCTTGTTCCATAAATGAGTCCAAGCATAGATCTTAATGAAATTACCAGGACAATATTTAACACTGCAGACTTGTCTTGGCTGTAAAGGCCTATGTTTTACATTAAAAAAACATAAACAGACAAAAGCTAGTACAGATGTGTACCTGGCCCACTTTCCTTCTCTGTGGCCTTGCTTTCACAAGCAAATAGTTTGAATTATTTAAGATTTAATTTAATAAGGTTTAATTTGCTAATGGTAAGTCCATTATAAAGCAGATGGTCCAAGCATACTGACTAAGGCAACCACCATCCATAGCCATATCTACCTTATTCAGTCACATTCCACTTGATGAGTCACTGCAAGAAAGTGCAGTCTGCAGCAAGATCAGCAGAGTTTTACTTCACATCTACTCTCCAGAAGCTGAAGGCATATGAGAAGATATATAGTTTTGTTATTTATCATATGTTCTCCATATAATGTTCATCCAGTGAGAAAGCAATTTTCCAAAGTCTTCCTCATAGCTATCTTTGCAACGATACTTGAAAAATTAAGCTCAAGGACAGCCTTACATTACTAACCCTTGTTGAAGGAACACTAGAATTAGTTTCCAGAATGTTTTATCCATTTGCAAGAAACGTAATCTCAATGTTACAACTCCCCAGTTGGAAATAACTCTCTTTTCTATTTGAATAAGTCTTTCTGTGGCATGTAGAAAATCAAAAAGAAAATAAAGGGCCACATATTACTGAAAGCTACCTGCTATGGGTCTAACAGAAGCATCAACATGTGCAGTGTCTCCAAGCTGAGCACGGACAGAGGATGGAGGCTGGGGAAGTGCTGGGTGATGTGACCCAGCAGGTGGCAGCAGGCAATCTCCAGTGCAGGTGACAAGTCACTCTGGCACACAGGACCCGAGAGAGGGCACACTGGAGATGGAGATGAACCACAAAGCTCAGGAGATCCCTCACATTTAAGAGCTTGTCCTGAAGTGTCATACAGCAAAGAGCTCTAAAGGGGCAGGAAAATTTGCATGAAAATTAGGAAAAAGCACCAAAGAATATTATCAGTGGAAAAGATCAAGAGTATAAATCCATTCCATGTAAAATTACAGGGACAAGCTGATCCATGTTTCTGTCCCTAGGCTCAGAAATGAATGGATGGAGAGGCTGGAAAAGCGGATAAAGATGTTGAGGACCCAGTCTGAAGACTCATCCAGCTGAAGAGCCCACACTCATTACACGTTTGGGGGAAAAAAATTCTGTTTTGTAGGAAAGTGTGATGCAAAAGCTGAAGTCAGCTTTACTTTGTAGCTTAAATGAGCTATTATTAATTAGCTGTTGTTAGAAGTTTCATACGTGAAATGTCAATTGCTGCTTTTAAGATTATGCATCTGTCCCTTCATTTGATAAATGGAGAATGTAGCACTCTGAAGTATTTAACCCTAATAAATCATGGTTCACTGACACATAGATGCCTGGGAAAAGAGTTTCATTTCACAGTTGTGCTCTGCAAAAGCATTTCCTCAACATTTTCCGTTTCTGTATAGACTGACTGCAATATAATGAATTTCGATGGTTTAATGAATAGTAGAGATTTTAATTTTTTATGCAACACAGCCCAATGCAGACTAAGGAATATAGGACATGTGCAATTCCAGCAGATCCCACACAACTAGTGAAGCCCAAAGTGGTGGGAGCTACAGATCCTAGTTGCTATGTTAGAAGTCACTTGTAATGTTGCTAACATATATGTATTGATAAACAGTCTCTGTGAGACACCTACAAGAGCTGCCTGATTAACCCACATTAACTTAGTCAAGCCATTTTAGCTACCATGAGACACTATATCAGCGTTGGTAGAACAACTCTAAGCTCTGTTTCTGGTACCTGATCTGGCTTGTCTAGAGGTGGATTGATACCTCTGTTTCACACAGTAGCTTGGTGCACTTCCACAGTTGTCTGCAATCATGAGTGACCAGCATGTTTTTTCTTCTAGCACTCTTTCCCTCTAAGACCCAGTATTTATTCCTTAAAGACCAGTACTTTCAGAATCTGGCAGTTTTCCTCTCACACATTTGTCATTAGTCAAAAATGTTTCTTGTTCCCTTCCTAATGCTTCATGAGGAAATGTGGCATTTCCTCCAACAATATGAAAGCATTGCAGTCGGGTGATGCAATCAAAGCACTTCCTCTTTAAGGTGGCTGCTTTGTTGCATCACCTTAAATGATTAGGGTAATGTACTGTAAGCTAAAGCATTGTTGTTTTGAGCATGCTAAAAAACTCTTCCCTGAATCGCTTAACCTTTTAGTCTCTTTTTATAGGACTGTTTCACTGCCACTCTGGTAATTCATATTCGTTCAAAGCAAAGAAGATTTGAATTGCCAGTGAGGCAAGAAGAGAATAATAGAAGGGTTTGGAGCTTCACAATATTTATAAAATCTGCTCTTCTTAAATCGAAACAAAAATTTGAAGTGTTATTTTTTCCCCTCTTTATCTATCACCTTTTAAATCCACTTTTGTGCATCCCAAGGCCAAACAAAATTTATTATATGAATTTAAACACAAATAATGTTTGGAAGGCCTCAGGAATTCATAAAATCATGAAAAAAATTATGACCTTGGAGCACTAACACAGAAATCAAGGTGTCAGCAGGTCCCCAAACTTGAAAGCATGTTTGACAGACAGCAGAAAAAAGTTGCTAAGCCCATGTTCTCGAGTTTATTCTTATTCTTAAGCAATTTTAAAAGTAACATCAACTGTGAATACGAAGGACCACATTATAATTACAGTAAAGCCGTGCTTAAGGAAGCAATCACCAGAGAGCCTCACAACTTAATACTGGGCTATAGTAAAAAATAGATTTCTTTGAAAATGTCAGTTAACACGTTTCAATTCACCTATCCTGGTCTATGCTTGGTGCTTACTGAAGCTTTAGTTCTACTCCATCATGAAACAGTTTTGGCATTTATATCATTTTGGCTGAAATCAGAGCTTGAACTGAGTTAAGGAAAACATTTTCCAGCCTCTCATTCATTGTGTAAGTTATGGCACAAGATGAAAAACAGAGGCAGTCAGAGTTGGCATATTTTAAAAATTAAAGCCATGGCCCTGGAATAAGCTTCTGTTTGCTTCTCACATAGTTGAGATCCTTCTTACTAGTCTTCTCATGAAGTAAATTAGAATGAGGAAAAGCCACAGTGAGCTGAGAAAAAAATGTGCCAGGAAGTGATTTCCATCCCAGTTCCTCATTGCACATGCATGGTTATGTGGTGACTTAAGAATGCTTCGGAATAAGTCCTTATCAATCTAGAACACCCTAAAATCATCTCTTTAAAATTATAAAAAGGAAATTATTTTTTACAGGATGCATCTATTCCAGCCCAAAAGCCAAGAGGAGTTTTGAAAATATATTTCCAGAGTTAAGCCACTTTCCTTTGAGCTTTATAGTCTCCAGTATTTATATTAATTATTTCAAGTTCAGTTTCCACAGTGGATTCGGGACTTTGGGCCCTGTAATCTTCATTTATTTGAATATTACAACATGTTTTGACACAAAACTCACCAGGGTAATGCAGGGCTAATTTACTTAAGAGTTTTGTAAGATACCACACAAAAAATATACATATTCAGAAATAATCTAGAGTTAATCAGCAGAAATAAAGAGTGTGAAAGCATGAAAATTTAAATCTAAATGTCAAGTAACAATCTTAGGAGAAGCTGGAGCAGACCCCAGGATAAAAGTGGTTCTAGCAATTTCAAAACAAAAATATAAATCTTCTCTCTACCTTGAAGGTCACAAGAGAAATTAAAAGGAGGCAAAAAACAAAACAAAACAAAAAAACCCCAAAATCACTGCAATATCTGTGATACTCAGAAATGAGCAATGACATTATAAAAAGGACTAGAGAAACATTACTGTAGGACTGGAAAAGTCATCAAGTAAAACCTGATAAAATCAGCCAGGTTTTGTAAAACCTCATTATGGCTAGAGAGGATGCTTAGGTGCTCTTCAGACAATTCTCCACCAACATGCGGTTTCAGAGGAGTGCGTTATTCAACTAAACAGTTAAAACTAAACATTTGAATTAAACTTAATTCAAATGTTTATAAAATAGCTTCTTGAAGACACACTTCATGTCTTTTATTTTTTTTCTATCCAGATTTTCACATTGCTTTTGAGTTTAACAGCAAGAGATGTTGAGTTTATGCCAACCTGATTTTATTAGCTTTGCAATTAAAATGTGGAAGGTACTTGCTTATCTTCCTAGCTTTTGTAATTTTGCCATTCCTTTGCTTCATCCTGACACTGAGTAGCAAGAAAATGCACATCACTTTCTTGTTACAAATGCATGACACAGAACTTTTTGAAAAAGCTTGCAGCAGTGATGAAAGTCAAATCTGGGAAAACTTTACCATTCTCTGAAGCAAACACTAAACACACACCACCCAGCTCCCTTTACATAGCATTTATGGGAAGTATGCTCCCTGTTAGCACAAGAGTGACAGATGCTCCATTTTAGTCATATTAATGATCCTCCTAGTGCATGGATAAGGGCTGACAGCTGTGAAGAATGACTCTGTCAGTAACTTAACAGACTTCTTAGCCAAGACCAAACTGAGATAGCTTAAATACAGTTCTTCACTCAGGAGTCCCTCCTGATCAATGTCTTTCTTTAACCAAGGATCTCTCTGGAGGTCTTTAATTAAGGAGCAAATAAACATAACACAGCCACTGCAGCCAGATTTTGATTTTGAACAATTGTCACAGGTCAGGAAAAAGGGAGATGGTCTGCAGACCCAGTGCAGCATCACCCAGCAGGCTGTCTTCAGTGTGACTCCCAAAGGTTTATTGCTTCCTAATATACACCCACTTCACATCTGTGCAGCTATGTCTCTTTGGGCTTCTAGCCACATTCACTGGAGAAGAAGCTGAAGTATTGGCCAGTTCTGAGGTGCCTGAAGTGGCCAGCAGTGAAATAAACCCACCACACAATACCAAGTTCATCTCCAATGTTCTGTTTTTAGTGTAAATTAAGCAAAGCCGAGTGGTTTTGCACTCTAGAAAAGCCTACAGGCTACCTCAGAGACTTTGATCCCATACACAAGCAATGTGAAAGATAATCCCAGGCACACAGAGCTCACTGTGTAAACAGTACAGAAACAGTGGAGGGGGAGTGGAAAGATGGGTCAGAGCCAGAGGTCAGAAAGAGTCACAGTACCTGTGTAGGGTACAAAGTCAGGCTCTACACAGATAATGTAATTCACTAAAGTAGCCCAGCACTACAGATGGAACTAAAATCCATAGACAATTTCTTCTAACAGATCAGAAAAACAAAAGCATCCCACACTGGTCCAGGAAAGGTGCCAGAGGTGTAAAATATACTGTAGGTGAAGGGAAACATTATTTATGTAACTGGATTCTCACCACAAAAGTTTGGAGAAGCAAGATAGATATCTTTGGGAAGGGAAGTTAAAGACTAAGAGGTAATGTCTAAAACTAAAGAGTTTTGAGGAGATTTGGCTGATGGCCTAATGTTGATTACAGCTCTTATTGTAAACCTTCCAGGTTACTCATGGAGCCTCTCCCAGGCATCACTGCTGGTCTCAGCTGACCCATGTGCATGTTAACCACAAATGATCTGCAGTTACTGCTCTGCAGAAGTTACTTTAGAGATGGGTCTGGACCCTAAGTCAGAGCATTGTGTGAGTTTCCATATACTCACATAAAATGTTTCCATGTGATAAAAATTGTGGCCACCCTCTTCTTGCTTGAATTCAGACCACTCAGTCAAACTGACTTAACAGCCTACAAGCAGCACTGGTTATGGCATTCTGAAGTTTCAAGGTTGATGAGAAATATCATATCCATTACATCATATCCATTACAATATATGTGAAAATAGAGATAGCTTTTTGAATGGCCTTTTGATTTATGGGTCAGACTTGAATGTCCCTTCAGATGAGAATGCCATTCTGAGAATGGCCCTGTGTATCACAGCAACCCTGTATCGACACAGGCTGGGGGGTGTCATGCTTGAGAGAGGCCCTGCCAAGAAGAATTTGGGGATAGTGGAGGATGGAGAAATGGACATGAATCAGCAATGTGCATTTGCAATCCAGAAAGTCAGCTGCACCAAAAGCAGCATGGCCAGCTAGGTGAGGGAGAGGATTCTGCCATTCTAGTGGGACCCTACCTTGAACACTGCATCTAGCTCTGGGGACCCAGCACAGGAAAATATGTTAGGGTGGGTCTAGAGAAGACCACAAGGATGGTCACAAGAGTGGAGCACATCTCCTGTGAAAACTGGCTGAGAGAATTGAGATTGTTCAGCCTGGAGAAGACTACAGAAGGACCACATTGCAACTTTTCAGTATTTAAATGGAAAATTACTACCATGCTCTGTTAGTGACAGGACAAGGGGCAATAGTTTCAAACTGTAAGAGCGTATATCTAGATTGCACATGATAATGAATTTTTTTTTTTAGTGAAGGTCATGAGGCACTGAAATATGTTTCCCAGGGTGGTGGTGGATACCCCATCACTGAAAGTGTTCAAGGTTACATAGAACCTAGTCTAGTGGAAGATGTCCTGCCTGTAACAAAGGGGTTGGAACAGATAAAGGTAAATTCAACCAATCTATACATTCATGATATTGTGATTTTCTGATTCTATTATTAAAGCAAAGACAGCACAGTGCCTGCAGTATGAAGGGAAAATCAAATTACAGTCCTCAAAGACATGTTCTGTTGGTGAGCCTCCAGAGAAGACAGCTGTACTACACTTATCTCACAGCTCTTTATGTTTAAGCCTTGCATTTGCTGGGCTATTCTCTGTTGACAACCTGCTGTCTATAGCTGCTGGAAGCCATTTGGAGAGTGAGCCCTTTACAGGAAGGGTTTATAAAAGGCTGTCACAGGATACCCTACTTACATCTCGTAACTTACTCCTCTGAACAACATATTCTTCAACACAATTTTTTTTCTAATGAATAAGTGTGATATCCTCAACCCACCCTACTCAATTCACCCCAGAAAGGTCATCCAACTTTTAGGATACATGTTCCCAAAGTGAGCTACCAGAGCAAGTGAAAAACTCCCTCAGCCCTTCATCCTCCTCTGTAACCATTTTTTTTTAGTGAACACAGAGCATAAGATACATAGTGCATAAGATCTGTGTAGCTGCTTTAAAAGCATTGAACCTTTCCCAGAGGCTTGTTTTTATTCCCATCCTGCTCCTTGCACATATTCCTTTTTACAATCTCACCACTGTTCTGTGTCAGAGGAGTCAGTGCAGTAGCCCTGATGTCAGAGGTCACTGGCAAAGTTTACTCCGAGATTTGAGTGCTTTGTATTTGTGACCCTTTGTCCCTTCTCTGCTTCAGGAAGGAGAATGAACAAATCCACCATGCAGACTAATAGCAACCTGCCAACATTCACTGTCGGAATAGAGCTGGTTTGAATTGCAAAACTGGTAGAGACTTTTCAGGCACTGACTGACTGCTTTAAAATGTACATACTATCTCTAAAAGCAGGAAGCAGATACCAAGCATTTAAACAGTTTTTCTTCTCTTTATGCCAGGATGAGAGCTTAATACCAAATTCTATCCCAGAACAATTTTTTATGGACGAGTAATAAAAGCTTCTGAAATGATGGGATTATAATAGAAATGCTGACTCAGCCTTACCCATGGACAGGAAAGAACACTGCTGATGTAATTATTGGATGCAACCTATCATCTTCATGGTGCTCTAAGTCAAAAGGAAAATGAGAGGTTTTGCATAATGCTGAAAATCTATAAGGGCTTTGATGTTATTCTAAGCCTACACTAACTAATATTTCATTTAATATCCAAGTGATGTGAATCAAACTTCATAAGGTGCTTAAGGTTATTATAATTAGAAAGTTGAGAGCAGGAGCCAGCTGAGAAAAAGTGCTATGTCTATCTGTCTTGATTTACCTAGATTAAATCCTGTTGTCAGAATATTTACACAGTGTTTCATTATTTAGATAATCTTTTAAAGTGGAGGCATGTGTAGTCTATCGAAAGAGAAAAGTGAACTGAAATCAGCCTATAAAATCCTCATATTGTTTGCAGGCTTTTAATAGGCAGTGAAGCACGGAAGGCTAAATCTTGGAATAGTCTCTGCCCACAGTGAGCAGCTTCAAACATGAGGATCAGCTGTGTGAAAAGCAAGAGCAGTGGGACTCTGTGGGTTGTGGAATGGTCCCATGAACTGTATCATCTGCACCCAAAAAGGAGCTCTGCTGAGGGCTCCTCAGTGTTCACTAGAGCTACACATGCACACCTTTGCATACAGAAATGGTACCAAAAGCCCTAGGCACCCATATTTGGCATTCATATCTAGCACAACAAGCCAAAGTCTGTCAGATTAACAAGGACAGGTGAGTTAGAAATTCAAAGCCTTTTTTACAGCTCTTGAGGACCTCCTGACCTGAAAAAATGTAGAGACCTTTTATCCCAACTGATAGACAGTGTGAAAAGGAGCAGGTGAACTCACGAGGATGCTGTAGAGCAAAGCCCCTCAGCAAGAGAGCCTGCTTGCTTCATGTCCATCTCTTGGTCCCCAGTCATTTGCTAATCGCAGGATTCTCAAGGAGAGTTTTGCTTTGATTCTTAAGGTTTCACTTCACTGGGTGGAAATCTTGGAGAGCCAGAAGACCAGCCTTTTCCTGATAATTCCTTAAAGCAAACTCACAGGGTGATCCATGGTCTGTAACTTAACAAGTAAGTGAGCAGGCAACCACTACTTGACATGAATCTTGCCCTCCCCTCTAGTCTGCTCACCTCCATCCTTGTGCTGGCAGATCTGCTGGGGAGGCTGTGCACTAAAGCAAGTCAGAGAACACATCCAGCTGAAATAAACAGATAAACATATATTTTTGCTCAGGTGGTTCATAGCAGATCTGCTCCCTGATGTTGTTCTCTCCCTGGTCACGTACTTGCACAGGAGACAAAAGAGTGCAAAGCCTGGCTGATGAAGAGCAGAGCTGAAAAGAAAATCCTGGCTAGGTAACACAGACTCTGATCTTCCCATGACCAACCTATTTAACATGCTAAGTCTCCAGTCTGCTTCAACAAAAAGTATTTCATTAATAACTGTTCCAGATGCTTTTAAAAAAACAAATCATACTACCAAACAGTAATACATACCTATAATTCAGACAGAGAGGGATTTATAATTACAGGTTTCAAAGCCTTTACAAGTGAGAACTGTTACCTCATTCTTTCACTGACACAGAAAATAAGGCAGGTATAGTTGTGTTTTAAGGCACATAACTAGCCAGTGCTATAGCTGGGTTACAGCTGAAGCTCTGCACAGCCCACCAGCCTCCTATGCACCAGGAAACAGAGCCTGTTTGCTAAACACAACCAAAATGCATGCAAAATGGCCAAAATACTGCAAAATTTTAACATGTATGTTAAACTTTTATTTGGCTCATTTATAAATCACATGTCCCAAAACTATGGTTTACTCTATTCACTGTTTTCCAGCAAATCTGTCCTGGACAAGTTCTTCAGTTCTCATTAAACCATAATTTTTAAAATTTAAAAAAGTTTCATTCCTATGCTAAGATGGGGAAAAAACTCGTTTTCCCATTATCATTTCACAACCTGAGCCCTCCAGATTTTGTGGGGCAAAACAACTAAAAAACAAAATCCAGCATATATACAACATGGAGCTACAAATCCTTTGTGAAAATTGATACAGAGTGGATTTTTTGAAGACTGTCTATGGAACAGCTTAGTGGGAAGCTCTTAACTTTGGGCATCTTCCGCACAAAGCATTTATTTGTTCAACACACGTTCACATCAAAATTCAAGAAAGTGGCCATCAGGTCAGAGACTACAATATTAAACCAAATAATCCTTCTTTACATAGAAGTTATGAACACCACAAATTACTTTTATGAATATAATGACATTGACCTCTTCTTTTATAATTTATTTTGGTTCAAGAGCAATATTTTTTCAAGAAAACAGAAATTATCTGAAATAGTCTTTGCTTTACCTGACTAGACTGGCTCTCAGGAGCAAAAGATTGCCCCATAGTGCAATATTGATGTAAGGGTTTTCTGCCTTCATAGCTTCAGCTGAGCAGGAAAAATTATTTAGCTCAGTGTGGTGCTACTAGTTTTTCCTCAGAACATCAAATGCTGAAACTTATCTTGGACTTGTTTCTCACTTAATTTGAATTTTTTCTTACAAAGGCTCAGGAGACCCAACATGCTGAATGAAAAAATATTAGATTAAGACATATGAGATCAAAACACAGCAGTTTCACAACCTGAGCTGTTTCCACAACTTCTGTCACTTTAGCCTAAATATTCCCCTAGATGTCCAAAGCTCTTCTATGGGACTGCTCAGAACTCGCCCAGCCTAAGCCATTAGGCACTTCACTCATGCCTCAGTCAGGCATGAACGTAGGCAACACAGTAAACAGGACCAGTGTGGGCAGCATACTTCTCACATATGTCAGAAAGAGCCCTGCTCCTCAAGAACATAGTGGAGACACAATGCCAGCTTGGACAGAAGGGATTCCAAACAAATATACATAGAGAAACCTGTCCATTCCATTAGTTGAGGGATTATGATTAACAGTTATGGCAAATTCTCAGATATGGGAAGATACAGATTTTCCTCAGCAGATTCCTGACTACCTCTCTGTGAAATAAAGCTCACCTCTTTCATGGTATTTGATTTCAGTTTTGAAAAAACATTCACTGGCATGAAACTGAGCTTGTGTATATATGAGAAATATGTGAAAGGAAACCAGCTTTCCTAAACGTATCAGTTGCATTAAAACATCTTTACATCACTATAATATACATACTAGGAAATTGACAGAAGAGGACTTGCAAGATCGCCTAGAAGTCTCACAGCTTCATTTTGAAATGGGACAGATCAGTTTAATGTCCCTTATTTAATGACCCTTACAGACAAGAATCCACTCTACCCTTCTTCCCTTCCAAGCACAATCTCACTGACGGTGATATGACAAAAGCCCAAAGAGAGGTCTGTTTCAAAAGTCTAGGCTGAGATCAGAAAGAATTAGTATTAACAATTTATGACTGTTGTGTTTCAGGTTTCAGAGGCAATTTTCTTTACTTTTATTTTATCCCCTCATCATACAAATTTTCAGATCACTTTTAATAGCTGTTTTTCATTAATGGGTAAAGAGCAACTTCTAATCAAATAATGAATGTACAATGTACTACTCACCATGATAGTCTAGTAATAAGGATGGTGACCCAGTATAATGTTCTGACATAAGCTGCTTCCTTAGAAGACTCTAATCCCCATTAATTGCCATGCTTAAATATTACTTCAAACTCACTCTGAGGCAATTAGTAAAGAACACTACAAATTAATTACTAGAAGCTTCCTAATATTACTGTCCAAATTGCACTAACCCCCCACTGTCAGTTTCTCCTCAGAGAGAGGACCTGCTTCTGATGTAGGATGAAGAGGAACAGATTAAACTGAACGTGATCCTGATTAATGCAAAAACACGACAGAGAAAAGTAACTGTGGCTTAAGCATTTGAGTCATTGAGCCTCTTACACCTTTTTTTTTTTTTTTTTTTTTTTTTGGTGAGTTTCTGCACAGTTGTTTCCTTCAGCTGGTGACTACCTGGCTGTCCTCACTAAATTGAAGTCCTTCTATTTTGGTCTTTGTAAGAGATCATGGACCGATTCCCATCCTCCAGCAAGTCTTTGAACTACAACCTTCTGAATTTTAGTGGAAAATTAAGTCCTCATCAGGGTCAAGCTCACCCTTCCTCAGTCCTTTGGTGGTTACCAGGATCCTCTCTCCTTTACACTTCTGAAAGTTTATACTGTGTGGAGGCAGGATGATGATTTACCAATCCATTTGATACTGAGATAGTGTCATTAAGGCAATGGCTCCATGGCAATACTACATACATTTACTTTTGTCACTTGCAGGAAAAAATGGAATGGTTAAGCATAGCAGCTGATCTTATTATATGAAGTGTTCCCAGTAAATTCTTTGCCTCTTTGCAGTTCTACCTTTGTTCATATTAACTGGTTTGGACTACAAGCAGAATTCGCAGGATGGGAAAGCCATCTCTTTCCATCTTTCTCCTTGTGATTGTAGCACATCTACAAAAAATATAAAAATTTTATGTGAAGTAAAACTAACACATTCCTCTGATTAGCTTCTTGGGATTCATTGTTTTTTCAGTGCCATTTCTGCACAGCTTATTTGGCAGCAAAGTCCCAGTTCTGGATGATGTAAATCTGACAGCCTTTAATAAGAAACAGATGGTAAATGTATTTGCAGTGATGCAGGTGGCTGGCTTTGACTCTGCTGTTTCATAGGGATGCAGATGCTACTCTGATTCAACTAATGGAGGAAGAAGAGGAGCAGGGGATTAAAATTAAATATTTACTTTGGCAAACTATATATCTGGACCAATCTGACTTGGAAAGTGACACGTCAGGGTGCTGTCATCTAGAACCTATTTACATGAAAGGGTAGGGTGGTGATGAAGAGCTGGAAGACGTGCAGAAACAGAAGAACTTCTAGGTTGCAAAGGCCAAATGGAAACTTACACCAGTTTCAGCCTGGAAATGTGGCAGCGGGACACTTGTCATGAAATCTCTCCTTAAATGAAATAAGCACAAGGACAACCTTCTGCCTGTGAGTCAAAGTAGTGCAAACTAGCTGCAGCTGCACTATAGAGAACTCATCCCCCTTTGCCATGTGCTGCTGGTCTTAAGATATAATAGCTGTTGTAAGGTGGGGGACAGGAGGGAGGAATTGAGCCCCTGGTTTCTCTGTTGATATGAGGGACCATTTGCAGCCAAATGAAGGGAAGTTTTCCTCATTTGGCAGAAGTAGTGTCTTTGCATGCCCTGGGCACAAGGGTAGTGTGGGAGTATCTGGAGACACAAAGTCTTTATGGACAATTGGACAAATGTTGGAAAATTTTAACTTCAAAAGATAAATTTACAGGCATTTTGTCAAAATGTTGAAAAATCCTGAAGATGGGTAAGATTGCTCTGGAAGAGTAGCATTTGTCCTCAGTATGGGTAAGAGGAGCAAAAGGAATAGTGGCTGCATGTTCAGTCCCAAAGAAAAGGGCTTTTTCCTTTTATGGTTATGAAAACATAGACCATTGTTATCAGCATCAATAAGCAGAATTCCTTGATCATTTTTTAAAGCTGAAAATATCTGTAATGGTATTGACTTCAGAATTTTTTCATGGTATCTTAACCACTGTAAATGCTCTATGCATTGGTGATATTTGGGTACTTTTGAATGTATTAGCATTTAAGATCTTTCTCTATGTCTGCATGTTCTCTAAAGCTAGTGCCAAGAGATATAGCTCTTTGTCACCCCCGCAGATACATATTTTCTGCACCCAGGTGGTTAGGGAGGCAGTGCATAGAGTGGAGGGGTCAGAAAAGGATAGACAAGAAAAAGCAAGCAAGGGCCGCAAGTATCAACAAGGCTAACTTAATATTTCAGGAAAATAGGTATAAAACTTCAAAACAATGATGGAGATTCTACTGAGGTTTATACAGTGAGAATTCAGACAAATGTTCTTACTTCCATTTCTTACAGCAGAGTATAATTAATCCCAGAAGGAAAAGGCTGAAAACCTCAACTTCAGTTGAACTGTAACATTGCACAAAGCACTTGGAGAAAAAACTTCCCACTATAATATTTTCACACAGGCTGTTAGTGAGATCTCCTCTACATTCTCTTCTTTCAGAGTATGTATAAGATTTTTGTGCGTGATCATGTCCCACAGCCCTGGAGAGATACATTTACACGTTTTCCCCAATCAGCCTCACAGACAGAGGTGAAGGTGGCAGTGGTATATATTAGACAAGTAAATATTCTGCATTCTCTTGTGCTTTCTGTTTATTTGTGAGAGAAGATGCTGCTTAGGGTGGCAAAGGCACAGTAACATCAGGAGGGGTCACTTATGGTGTAGAGCTGCAGAGTATGGGGTGGTATCTGTATCTTTCCAGATTACCAATATAAACATTTGTGGGATCAAATTGTAATACATATCACAGAAAAAAATCTGTATTAAAACATTTTTAAAAAAACCCTTTCATCTATATTTTCAAATAACAAATAATTTGCTCTAGAAACAGCATGTGTGAGCCCAAAAGACTTCAAAAAGAGGAATTAATTGACATTTCTGTGATAAAACATGACTGGGTAGGGAAAAACCTTAACTGATTGCTCTTCACTCAAATCTGCTTTTGCAGAGACATAATTGAGCCCTAAAGCTATTGTCCGCTCGACATCTTTAACAAGAAATTAACTTTCACTTTACTTGTGTCAGGACCATGCATGACCTCGCCTTGAAACCGGCAGCTTTTGAAAAAACAAGGCATTATATTCTCATTTTTAACTTAGCCGGGAAATGGATTTCTCTAAACACTAACTAGTAAGTTCCAATTCATATTTGTTTGAATGGATAATGTCAGTAACCTACCGTGGCAGTGTGGTACAAAATAATGAAACACCTGGGTTTTACTGCATTTAGAACAGATATACTCCAAGAAGAAATCACAGAAGCACCCATGTTCAGTTTTACAAAGTGAGGCCTTGTACAGACTGAATGTATCCATTTTTTTCACTGGATCTCTTCTTTTGTCTAATCATAAAATCCTGTTGGATAAAATACAATGACTTATTGAGCAGTGTTGATGGAAACTTGCAGTAAGAGCCAAACCTGAACAATGAGATAACCTAAGTATGCACATAAAGAATCTCTCCTTAATTAACCCAATGGAAGGATGATTTTTCCAGTTCATTTAAAAAGGTTTGACAACCAGAAGAGTCATCAGAATCTATTTAAAATATTAACATAATTTCCACATACAATTTTAAGTGTCAGTTTTAACTTTGTAGGGTTTTGTTGTTATTTTCTTTTGCTTACCTTGACCATGAACTTATGTGGGCAAAGAACTTGTGTTTAGACAACTCCAGCCTTTTAGAATTTTTTCTTCTTCTTCCTCTCTTGAACCCCAAATGATTCCAGCATCATAGGAGCCTTCATCCCTTTCACAAAAACATGCCTAGATAATGGTGCCACTGGGCTACACAAAATGCACTGCAGGTCTGTAAATTATCTCTAGCCAAATGTAGAATATGAACTGGTGTTTGACAGCAGTGACCCAGGTAAAATTTCCATCAGCTTATGGAGAATTACGCATCATCTTTACAAGGTCCAGGCAGATGCATTTTCCTGGTGTAATATGTGTATCAAAAAGATGAAAAACATAATCCTAGCAACTGTTTTGAAAATGGTTTTATCCATTAGGTAGGAGTCCCATTATCCTGAAGCCATTTATAACACTACTTTCTCAGCAATATGTTTATGAACATCTTTATGTAGCTCATTGTGTTTATGAATGAATATAGGCTCATAACATTTTTCTGTTGCAAGGGAACACTTTCATCTGTTTTTCATGAAAGGTGAACTGAACCACAGATATATGGAACTATATGCAGGTAGAAGAACATCAGCACTTTCTGAATTATGTCTTTGGAAGTGCTGCAATTTACAAGCTTTTCTCACCTTGCTTATGCTGTTGTGGTTAGAATGCAGCTGAGGGGTTTCAATCACCACTGTGCTACAGGAACACTAGATTTGGTCATACCACTGGCATACGAATGTACCACAGCAGAGAGGCTGCAAAATTCAGGTAAAAAGAAGCAAGCTAAGGAATTTTGTGATTTATAGGGATAAAACTGAAAAAAATAATGTGTTTACCCTATATTCTAAAATTCTTGAAATTTTATCTGTGGTCCTGGGAAACCATGCTGATAAAGCTCAAAATGAAACTTTATTTTAAAATAAATCTTTATTGCACCTGTCCAAAAGCACAGCCTTTCTATTTTGTCTTGCATAAAAATAAAAAACAATCAAAAGAGTGAGCAGGAAATAATTATTTTTATTTTAACATGAAATCAGAAAAAAACCCCAAACTTATCTTTGAGATTTGCTGCTACTTTTTATTTATTAAGGGAAAAAAAAAAGTTTAGGACAGTGGTTAATATTTCAAAACAGTGTTCAATATCCTGATTTTACACGAAGTTTTCTAAGAAAATAGTTGGTCAATACAAACTTTTTACTAACAGACCTTAGCAAAAATCAAACTTAAAAGAAATTATAGATATTAGAGAAAATTTTGATTCAATTAGAGTAACAAGGACTTCAAACTTCTTCATAATGGCTTGTAGCACAAGCACTACACAAGCATATTTTGCACTTAGTATTCCTGTGGTAACCCTAAACTCCTCAGGGCTCACTGCAGCAACTGCATATTTATCCTAACTTTTAATTAAAAATTAAAAATAGACAGATGTTGCAAAGAATCAAAAAGGAAATTTTAGGGTTTGAAATTATTCATCCATCAAACATGCTGCCAGAATTTTCATCTTGAGAGGTGAAATGGTGAAACAGTAATTCACACAAGAGAAATGTGATAAGAGGGCATTGAATCACTTCCAGTGGGATTATTCAAGGCATGCAAAAGGCCCTGGATTTCAGCCACAAATCCTGCTCATTTGCCTTGGAATAGGTGACACTGTTCATCTAAACGACCTAGATGTGCTGTAATCACTAGGGAGTTTTCAATGATAATGCGTTCAAATACCAACTACTAAATAATATTTGCAATCATTAAACTAAATCAAAGTTGATAGAAATGACCACTATTTCAATTTGCAAGTCTTATTCCCCTTAAATTGTTCCAGGATGTTAAGGATGGTAATTGCTTCAAAGTCCTTTGTATGTGTGTATGCAGAAAGTAGGGTGGGAAGAGATAGCATCAGTTTTGGGGAGTAAACCCTTAGAGGAACAAGTGCTCATTACAGCGTCTTAAAAAGGTGCTCTTTCCCGATCGAACTCCAATGAAAAACCAACAATCAGTATGGCTGTTACCCTGGTTCCTTCTCTGGTCAAGTTTCCAGAGTCCAGCAAAAAAAAAAAAGGGCTTTTTAATGCATTTTATAAAAACCTGTATGTAAAGCCCATGCTCCTTTTTCCTGGCATGTCAATCTGCTGTTAAGCTAAATTCCTGGTACTACACGGTCACGGAACAATCCTGTTCTTCACTTTGTGAGAATTCACAGACTGTTTTTTTCTGTGAGAACGGAGCAATCTTTGGAAAAGTGGAAAGGAAGGAAAACCCATTTTGAATAATCAGAACTCAAACAAAGTTAAGATGGATGCTCAGGCCTAACTCAGCTGTTCAAAGAAGATTTTGGCTTCAAAAAGTGGAGATTCATCATTACTGCAGATGATACAGGAAAGACATGCACTTCGAGGCATGAAGATATCCAGGAAGGAAATCGTGGTCTTTTCCACACAAACGTTTATGGGCTTAGAGACATTTGTTCAGCAAAAGCAAAGCAAATCTTGGCATATGACAATGTCATATTGATTTAGATTAGATCACAATACACTAAGTTCAAAATTCCTTTTCAAACCTCCCAAGACAGTAAAATTCAGACCCTAAATCAAGCAAAAATAAATGAATCTCAAAAACACTGCAACAACAAAAAAAATATACTCTAAAAGTAATACGAAAAATAGAAATTTTAAAAACAGAAGCAAATATAAAATATTACCTCTGAAGTCAATACATGATTTATTGTAGATATTTTAGTACACTGACCATCTAGCTAAGTCATTAACCAGATCTGAATCATGGTAATGATATGACATTTTAAGACAAGAGAAAACTAAAAAGGGAAAAAGAGACTTTCACACGAGAAATTCAATTTCCTTTTGGCTCTGTTGCCGCCAGAGACCAATTTGGAGCAGGTCCTATGATAAATCCACCACCCAATGCCATTGCAAATTGCTGGGTTAATGAAGGGAGTTCAAGTAGGGAAATGAGAGGAGAGAGTAGCAAGGTGCTGATCGTCTGTAAATTACTTGCTGCAGGGCGTACGATGTTAAAGCTCAGAGAGTGGAATACACCATTTTTTTCTTGGATGATAAGCAGAGGATTTACTTCACTTTCATTACTATATTTCACCAAAACTTCCCCGTCAAACTAATTCATTTTTGTATATGCAGCAGTGTAAGGTTATGGCAGCGGAATTTCATGTGCAAAAAAGGAGTGAAATAAAGGCTGATTAGAGGGAAAACATATGAAGCTTTTTAGGCTAGAAAATACTTTTCTAAAATAATGAAAGTGATGTTTTTAAAATGTTTGCTACTGTTTACAGGAAAAAAAATCTGGCAGCTTGCTTTTGCAAATTCTTGTATATTGTACCTTCACACTTCCTTTCCTGGTAGTTACTTAAAACTGGAGGAGGGAATCACTTTTTCCCATAATACATATGCCATCTACAGAGAAAGGTTTACTTCCCTTCCCCATGTGTTCCAAAACCATAATTGTAATTATCTTCCACTAACTTCATAAGGTAATTTAGTAATTTTTTTGTGAATTCACTATTCCTGTAACTTCATCTTTGCATTGCAGATTTTTTTTTAAGTACACCAATATCTTTACAAGTGAACCAGGTTAAAACTACTGAGACATAACCTTTACTTCTTGATTTGGTTGTTTTGGGGTTTTTTTTTCGTGGAGGGAGGAAGGGGAATGTTTCTTTGGTTTTTGTTGGTCTTGTTACTGTTTTTTATACCTGATAGTTCTATCAAGCAAAGAAAATGCTTAAGACTGCTCCCCTGCCTCCTCTAAATATCTAGCATTAAATTCACTGCTGTCTTATAGCCTCAACTTTCAGACACCTTCATGCATTAATGTTGTTACTTTTGTAAGTGGCATTATCCTCATGTTCGTAGGCTTAGTATTTTCCCTAATGTTGCTCTCTTTGGCTTTTCCAGGAAGCCAGGCTCTTTTGCATGAAGAAGGATGCAGCATTTCCACATGAAGCTTCAGAGTGAGCAGAATCTGATTATGGCATCTATCTGTTGCCTGTTCAGGAGCCACAGTGTGTGTCTTCATCCCTTGTGACTCTTCTTGCAAATAAAAATGTAGGAATTTAAACATTTCAGTGTTTTTTATTTCCATCTTCTGAACCAATGTAACAATGCTGGTTTGAACTGTGAAGCAGAAGGAAAAAAAGTTAATATAAGATACAGACAGACATAAGCTTCTCTATCATTTTCTAAAAATTTCAGCTTTGATGGTCATTATTTTATAGAAATAATTTTATGTTGTCAGTTTTTCTAAGTAGTGTAGTATGTGAAATTTGAGTCTTAGGTGTTCCCAAGAACACTGCTGTACTTTTTTAATTAATGTGTTTAAAGGTTGCAAACGGGAAAACTGTAACAATTCCCCAAGCCAAGAAAATCAGAGCACATCTTTAAACAATCTAAAGGAAAATTCCTTTGTTCCAAGAGGAAAAGAAGAAATCCTTCTGACATCTTACATATTATTAACACTTGTTCATCATATAAGTAAATTTTTCACGTCCCCTGTGAAGATGCTTCTAGCAGGGAAAAAGGGCTTGAAGGCCATGATACACTGGCGCTGGTACATACATAGCTATATTAGCCAAAACCAAATAGACAAAGAAAAGCCTTACATGTTAATGAAAGCATTCAGACCCCATGCAAAGGACTTTGACACAACAGTGAGGCTTCTTTAGCGAATAGCAGGGAGTCCTTGATCCTTTGAAGCCTGATAAGAGTGCAAGCAGCCATCGACATCAAGTTAACAAGTCCTTTCATGAACAGGAGGGCACTCTTCTGCCCTCCTGATGTCATTGCTAATGCCGGCTAAAACATCCACCGAATTACTTGCAATATGTTGGTCCTATGGAAAAGATAGGACATGGAACATCATGATTTCCTTAGTTTTGAAAATTGATGTAGAAAGTTGGAAAGGGCTGACGATTTTGTTAAAAAACAGGAAGAAAGAGTAGGGTTCATAAACCTGTGCCAAATGCTACCCACTTCACAGGTGATGCAATAGCTTCAGGTTATACCGCCAAGTAAACACCAGGTGGTACCTGATAAAAAAAGCCAACACTTTCACCTCGTGCTTCTGTTTTGAGATGTGAGGGCAGCTTCGGACTCTAGAAGCTGCTAAAGAACGACTGCTTGAGTTTCACACAGAGGGCCCAAAATGCCAGTCTCAGGAGCCCGCTGGTCAGTGGCTATTACCTTGCTCCGTGTGCCAGCAGCACTGGTTTATCATCACCTATAAAATCTCTTCTTCCACTCACCTGGAGAGAAGACAATTTCTAAAATTCTAATTTTTTGATTCTAAATTTCCAGAGGAAAAAAGAAAATGGCAGTAATAGAGATTCTCCTGTGCTATTACTGTAAGTGAGCCCTTTATTTGCCATTGGACTGTGAAAAGATCTATGCTGAAAGCTATTGCCCTGCTTCAGAGAGAGCTATCTCATTTCATTTTTCCTAACATTTGCCCTAGCTGCCATGGAGAGTGTAAAGAACTGATACTTTTATACCCGAAGTAAGATGTTTGTTACCAGCTTCAGCTGCAGACATATGCACAGTGCCTGCTCCTTAGATACATATGACTTTTGTCTCTTCACTATCTGGAAGCATCTTCCAAAACATTTCTGAAAGGACACACTAGTAAAGAGAGTTGGTGTGACTTTCCTACTAGCCCAGAATGAATATAATTGAGTGTTGTAGCCATCTGTTCAGACACCAGGGTTTGCATGCCTTTTCAGGACTTGGTAGCCAGAAAACTGGATTAAAGAACGTAACTCCTTCTACGTTTTTAGAGAACACTATGAAAGGTCAGGTCCTTGAGTGAGTGTCTCTACAAGCTTTAATCTCTGATTAAGCACAGGAACAACAAAAGCCTGAAGGCAATTGTATTTCTTACTGAAAGATTAATTAAAACTTATCAGAATGCTCTTAATTTAGTCTTTGACCTTTTGAATGTGCTAACAAGTCAGAATAATTGTGTAGAATCTTCGCAATAGACAAACAAAACAAATTGTAAAAGCATCAAGCTTAAATTGGTGGCCTGTACATCGGCAGCTGAAGTGGGTACCTTATTTGCTCAGCAAATTTTCAGTAATAACTTCTGATTTTCAACTGCAGCCCTTAAGCAAGAACAGCTGCCAAAATGGAGGAACAAGTTTCCTGGGGACGTTTAGCGTACATCCACAGTATTTTACTGGTAGTCATTGGGAACATGATAAATATTTGAGGTGAGCAAAATAAAGAAGGTTTTTGTCTCAAAAGTAGTAACAAGCTTACTTTCAAGACATGTAATTTCACTTTCTAAGTTTCTTCATTATTTTTGTTATTGGTCTAATTTCCTAACATTAACTGTGGCATGGTGAGGCATGGGGAGTGGACCAAGGGCAGCTGCCTCCTCCGTCAGTGTGTCCAAGGGGTCCTTGCTGTTTTCCTCATGATCTAAGAGGTGGCTCTGGTAAGAGACATAGAACACTGTGTATGATGGAAACCTTTAAACCAGCAGCCAGCTGTCCATTCACGTTACTCATGACTATCTCTGAGTCAATACACCTCCCTAAAACAATGAGAGTGTTTGTGGAGATCCCTTCACATCAAAGAGTTAAACAGATTTAAACTCCTTCTACCCCCACCCCATACCCAGCTGATTTTCCTGAATAGCTCTGACACTGACCACCAAAATGACAGAAAGTTATAATTCCTATAAAAGTGGCACTTCTCTCCACATAAGAGTGTGGATGTGGCTTGGGGCAAATTAGAGCAGAGCAGATGGGGTTTGGAGCTCTCGAGTGTGGGTGGCAGACAGCTTCTCAGGGGTGTGAGGACAGGTTCAACTAGTTAACATCAGTTCCATTAAAGACTAGCTTGTCACTAGCTACTTCAGATTTTGCCAAAACCAGTTGCCAAAACTTTTCTACAATAGGAACAATTACATTTGACCCATCACAGTAGTGATGAGACTCTGAAAAACAAGTGCAGTCTCTTCTCTCTTTTGACCCAGATTTGAGGCACATGTAGGACATTGATAAATACGGCTCCTATTCATTGTGTCAGTTTCAAAAGAAGTAGAGGTTTGGGGGATTTTTAGAGGTTTTTTTAGATTTTAGAGATTTTAATGTTCCAACATTAAACTCACTGTGAAGTTTGAAAGGCTTGGGTAAATCATATCAGGAGCTTGTAGAGTTGTCCAAAGTTTGAAACTTATCATTCGTTGGAAAAAAAAAAAAAAAAGGAGAACAATTTCCTTTTCCCACTTTCATTAGTGAATAATTCTAATTTATCTGGCCTACCAGAAATTTAAGAAAGAGATCTGATGCGTATACATGTGTGCTCATACAAATACAAATTAAAGTGAAGAAGAAAACTACATACGTATGCAGAGACATTTAGTTTTTGAAGTTCTTATTTACTTCAGTAGATAGTATATATGTACACACACAATATACTAAAATACAAAAACAGACTTATCCCAACAGAATGATGTTGAACAAATTTGATTCATGACCAACATGGTGAGCTTCTTTCAGAGGCTCTTCAATAAACAAAAGTCTTCTAAATGCATGAACTTATCTATATATGACAAAAAGGGCTCTTCTTTGTTGAACATTTAGCACATTAAGATATTAATGCAAGAATTAAGCAAACAAAAAAACCCCAACAACATTCTGATTACTAAATTTGCTAATTTACTTAATAGCTTTACCAGGTTAATTGGATTTTGTTAATCTCTCAAGAATTAATTTTTCTATCCACATTCTCTTGAGAATTTTCCCTGCATAGGAAGAAAAAAAGCCTGAGAGCTTTAGTACCCTGACATTTTTGTTTCACATTAAAACAAATTTCAAAGTCTCTAGAGGGAACATTACCTCCAGCTACTTACTTCATATGCACTTGCAGAGAAAAATATGGCAGTACTTAAAATGCAACATTCTAGTGAATATCTGAGATTTACATATGAATACTCAGATATTTTCTCTCCTAAGCACCATAAAATCTCATCAGTCATTTCTAAAACGTTCTGAGTGCCGCTGTTTGCTGCTCTTTCAAAATTGCGAACACTGTCTTTAAGGACCCTCCATCACTGCCTGTTCTGCTGAAGTATTTTCTGTGAGGGCTGAAAGGAAGTAGTTTAGCGCAATAAAGAATTTGAAACAACACAGGAAAATCATTCTTGTTTCTGTTTAATTTAAGCTATTTAAATGGAAGGCTTTTTGTCTGTTCAGGTCTCACATAAAGGATCCTCCTGACTGGATGCAGGTTGGACACAAGTCTGAAGCACTGAACCTTCAGCAGGAAGCCTGTCTCCTGTTGTGCCAACTCCCACCGCTTTGGCAGCTTCTCTAAGGAGAGACAGACAGAAACAGAACCGTGGTTCCTGACCTGCAGAACACTTTGTATACAGAGCTTCAGACGGTTGGCAGGTCCAGACCTGACTGATTATCTGTCAGTGGATTATTATCTGGTGCAAGGATTGCAGTACACCTCCATGTCCATCTTCCTCACAGCTGCACTAATGCCAGGGCTGAAAAACTGGAAGGCCTGTATGAGAAACGACCTCCCACTTTTAAAATTTCAAAGGTTTATTAAACCTTAACAAAACACAACAAAGTATGAATAAGAAAAAGTTACAGCACAGGGAGCATGGAACTAACACACCATGTGCTCACCCACAAAAAGGCTGCCCTGCCTTTTATAGCCCTGGGGGTTGCCTCAGGCAGTCCTGGCCCTGCCCAGAGGCTGCCAATCAACTCTTCTTCACTGCCCATTGGTGGAGACTGCTCTCCTGTAACTTGATTGGCGGTCAGGTGTTGCCATGCCGCACCTCCTGGCAACAAGCCTGCCCCGCCCCCAACTGCCTCCTGCAAGGGCACAGAGCTCGCCCTCCTGCCACATGTCCCGGCCACCGAGGCTGTCCCTTGGCAACCATCCAGGGGGAAAGGGGACTATGGAGAGAACACAGGACATCTAAACAACAAACCACAATAACATAACTTTCAAGCCAACCATAGCATTACCCATCTACAATGCGTGTTTCCTGGAAAATGAAAGAAAGGTGCAATCCCCCTCACCCCCCACTTCTGTGCACTTTGAAATGGCCTTATTGCATCCAGCATATCATTCAGTACCAAAAGATCAACTCTTACAGTGAAAGAAAAAAAAATTCGTATACTTGTTATTTATTTTTATAAGTAAGTTTAATTTTACCTGTTTCAGCCTCTGAAACAATGAACTTGAAGATGCTTTCACAGTGTTTGTGCAAAGTTTTTGTTCTTATAAACTATTGGTTCATTTTGTGGGAAGTTTCGGGTTTGAATTTTTTGTATTTTTTTCCCAGAGGAAACTTTTCTTTTGAGTCATGGTTTTTAAAGTTCGTGTCTTAAATATTTATCAGGGTTTTAGGTCTGTATTTCACCATTCTAGTTACTTTAGACATGTGCAAAGAAATTTTTATTTCAAAACTAATTCTAGGATTTAACATATTCTATTTCTTAAAAAATGAGAAGTATCAAAAATGAAAAGTATTTGTCAGAATATTTAAAATGCATTTTCAAAATGTGAATCATGCAAAAACACAGGTTGTTTAACTAGAAAATTCAGAACAGAAAGATTCTATGCTACCAGAACTTCCTTTCAAAAACAAAAATAATATTACTGATTTTCCTTCCTTGAACATTTTTATCCTGGGGTCTTTTCTCAGTAACACTTATTTCTTTAGAGCTGGAAAAATCACAGAAGAATTTTTACTAACACCTTAAGATAGAGATGTATTTATTTTTAGTGTGCACACTCAGAGGCTTTTCAGTTCTGGCAAGTAACTAAATGATCAAATTGTTTACTTTCTACCTTAAAGAGTTTCATTTGAAAATAAAAATGGGACAGGAAGAATCACAAAATTAAATCTCATTTCCACTTTTCATATTTTTTTCCTCTAGGGAAGAGTCTGGATTTATTGCAGAGTAGATTTATACCTATGCCCATCACAACAGAGCTAGCACATGATTGATGTCAAGTGCTAAAATGTATGCCCAATGACAGTTTATTATCATTTATTTATTAAGTCCGATGTCTTCAAAACTGGCATCAATTGAATGAAAACCTGATCTTTCCATAAATCTTAGGAATGTGTCCTTGTGACACACAGTAGTAGGATTCATAGTATTAATATTAATTTAGAGCACAATATCCTTGAGTCCTGGTTGTTTCATTAATTCTCAAGATATTCAGTGACTGATTTCTTTACTCCCAAGAACAGCTATTGCTTGGATTTGGGTCTGGTTTTGTTTTTATTTTTTTCCTTTTTTTCAAAGAAAAGAATCAATGAAATAAGATATCTTTGCCAATCCTAACAGTTCAGGGTACCTTACATGGTACCATATCTCCCAATACAGCTACACACAATAGAGCTCTGTGTTTACAGTCTCACAGTCAGTGAGGGAGGTGTAGGGAAAACAGCCTATGTTCATACTCAGGAGGGATTGATTGCTGCATAAGCAATGGTTTCTCTTCCAAAAGTCTTCTCTACATGGGGAGGTTTAGTCACATAGCTGCTCTTGTACAGACGACCAGCAACACAGGTAGAGCCCGCAGCTGGGAAAATCGATTCATGCACAGTTCTATCAAACACAACAACAGCCATTTCGTTCCTAATGTGGACTGCAGAAGCCGTGTTTAAAACATGTTAGATGATCGTGATGGAGCTCATGTGGAGGAATGAGGTCACAAATGTCTTAAAATGCCTCAAAATGTCTTAACCAACATTTTCTTCAAATATTGTCTGCCTCCCTGTAGGCCTTAAGTCTTTTCCCACATTGAGGCAATGGATTTGGACATGGATTCCTCTCTCTCCAACACAGCCAAATGTAGGATAAATTCTATGTTTTTGTGGGACAAGTTCTGTTTTAAGCTAGATTTTTGGACACAGTATATACAGTTGCACTGAACTAACTTTCCCTTTCTGGCTTTACACTCCCCATCCCCAGCCACACAAACATGTAGCAATATTCCCAATCTTACTAATCTAATAACTGATTTACATTGCTCCAGGCTAAGAAAAACAAGCCAGCACCCCACGAGGCATCCCATAAAACCCCAGCTGTCCATCCATGTCTTACCTTGTTATGAGATAGCAAACACTGACAAGTACTTAATATAACAGCAGAAAGTTGTGTTAACCCTTTTCCCACCCTTTTTTCCCTGTTCATTCTAGTAAGGTTTAAATTCTTAAAGGGTTATATTTTATGTATTTTTTTTTTCTTGTACTTGTATAAATAAGCCAAAATGTGAAAGGAACTAGAACATTTCATTCTCTACCCAGTGTTCCTTAGATGTAAATGTCAGAAGGGCAGTTCAATGGAGTCCAGTTTCTGATATTTTTTTTGTCACCACAAACAAGAACCAGAGTTACCAGAGACAAGAAATCCTATTTAACTTAATCACAATTAAATTAATTTCCACACTGTACTTAATACACTATTCCATCATGGAAGTGATCATTAGTTTTTATTAGAGAACAGAAGGGGATGTTACAGAAGTGCACAAGATTAGGGAAATATTAGTCAAAAGACAGCAAATCATGTACTTTGACTTTTCTCATTAAATCTATTCAATACAACTGGTATTCCTTAACATTTCTGTTATCAAGTCCAGTTTTCTTATTCCTTCAAATTACACATGTTTTTCTATTTATTACCTTACTTTAAGTATTAGTTATATTGAAATAATGTGCATTTTTCAATGTCTATTATTCTTTTTTTTTTTTTTAATTTTTTTTATTTTCTGTTTTTTGGGCTGTGAGAAAAGGCAAATTTCACTACTACAGTCATAGTCAAAGGCTTACATCCTCAGCAGGAAACCTATCCTCCTTTTCTCTCAGAGAAGCACAGAGCCTATTTTGTCTGTGCAGCTTATCATTCTGCTGCACAAGGTTAGAAAAATAACAGGCTCAGGTCTGGGTTTAGACCACAGATACATCTGTGTATGTCCTGCCAACCACACAGAATTGTGCTGGCTCCTGCATTCTCTAGTGGAGAATGTTACCATAATGTCTGGCCACAAAGGTATCCCAAAGCTTCTGGTTTGCTCAGTGAGCCTGGAACAGACACACAAATAAATTAATCTGTAATTTTACAGCATTTAGAAGACACCAAATAGCCCTGCTCAGAATGTTGTCTGCTGAGACAGCATCAAAGACCCAGTCTGTGGTTAGCAAAGCAGTGTTGGCAGCTGTACATAAGATCTGTGTGCCGCTGGTGTGCGTGGAGAGTGTCCACCTCCCGGACAGACACAGGAATGGCTGCCTGGCAGCCACGAAATTCTGAATGGGGACCAAGTGCTACTGTCTGACTTAGACTCTTCTCTCAATATGGATTTTGTAAAAACGTGGATTTGTAAGACAATACACATTGGAGCTTTCACCAGAAAAGCTAGTGAGATAACATCTCTCTTACCTGACACATCAGGAACAACAGAAATTTCAACAACAAAAATTAGTGTCACCACAGGACAAATTCTAGGACACTTCTTCTGTGAAAAGGGATCATGAACTAACAGGACTTTGGTTTCTTGATGTCCTTTATGAACATTTAAAACAACCTGTGAAAGTTATTTGAGAAGCCATCCTTAGGAGTGAGGTCTCCTATCAAATTTTTATTGTGCAGTTGACAGCTGCCAAGTGTTGCAGACATCACATTTCAAACCCCCGTCTTTTGAAATGCCCATCTTTGAAGAGGACAGCTAATTCCCTGTACCAGGATATACTGACTCTCTGTGTTCCTCTTTGAGTATCTGCATGTCTGATTTCACGCTGTACTTACATATTGTTGCAGTGAAGGTCAAGCACGATACTTATTTTATTATAGGTCTAAAGCCACAGTCCAGCTTCACAAAATTATCCTGTTTAAACCTCCATGTCCTTCAGCAGGACTTTTCATGTCCTTCAGCGGGACTCTTGCAAAACATACAGTTGTAGGTTTAGGCCTCAATAAATGGTATTGTCATTATTATTTATACTATAGCTGCTCTGTTGGACACTGCAATAGCCAGAATGAACAGATGCTCAGGAAATTTTTCAATGGCATATGGCTGACCTTGTCATCTCATAGAAGATTTTGTAACACTGCTTATATATATTTCTTTCTTATATAATTACAGAAAACTATTTCAGGTTTTCTCATGCTTGCTGAGAATAAGGAAGGCAATAAATCTGGATTACAGAGGAACATGAGTACAGGTTACAGCAATAGTGTGGTTTAAATAAAATGTCTTATCATTTGACTTGAAACTACATCATTGTAACATTTTGAAGGCTTGAGTGAGCAATTATAGAAATAATATATCTACAGCACTACAGAAACACAAGTACCTACAGAAAACTAAACAATTTTAAAACCTACTAAAAAACTAAACAAAACCAGAACAATTTTCTTGAAAATCTTGCCCTGAAAGTATTGCATGAATTTTCAATTATCTCATAAAATCTGCTGTTTCTTATAGTTGAACTGAATCTCAAAGATCACCTTAAATGATATACCAAGGTGGCCTAGGTGAGAGAACTATATCAGCTTTAAGCAAGGACAAGAAATTACTGTGGCAGAAATCACAAAATGTAGTAAAAAAATGTCTTCAGGGAAATGGTAATAACCTATGCTACTGGTATGCAGTTTTTTGACACCCATGAAGACACTTTGTCTTCATGGACATATGACAATGGATTATTTCTCAGTCACAGAAATGCCACTATTTTTAAACCAATTATCTTTGACTGTTAGTCTTTAAGTTATTCATTTTTCTATTCTTCTGTCAAACTTTGGTCATTCCATGAAGGAATAGATAGAGAGTTTGGAGAATTAGATCCCTAATTACATGAAAATAATTAACAAATAGACACTAACAGTAATATTTCATATATAAAGGGCTAAAAATTATTCACCTAAATAGTTTGGATCTCTTCTTAAAAAATTGGCACCACAGCTGGTCACTTTTTCATAGTTATTATTTCTGTCTGAAAATTAGCACATTCTGAGATGGTGATGAGTTACTAAGAAACGTGAAGGCTGCCAGCTGTAGTAAGTTCAAAGATCTCTTTCTCTGCCTGTAAATTGCCACCATAAATGTACTGTCACAAACCACAATGCTATAAGACATGTGTTGGCATTTCTCTGGTCAAGAAATTATATAACCTCATATTGGTTTTCAACACCTGCACTATTTACAAGCATTTGAGTCCTTGCCTGCTCAGTCCCTGAGGACAGCAATGCAGTCTTATGATCTGTTAACCATGAGGATTCATTTCTGTTGTCATGTTTTGCTATAATTAAAACTGCCTGTTCAGTCATTTATAGTAAGCCTGAAAACCCAACTCAAAACAGAGGAGCTGGGAATGTTCACTTTCCAAGCCACACATGGGCTCAGGGCATATAAATAAAACATTCCCTTCACTTTTTCCACCTTCATAGCTTTGTTTTCTTCCAGCTCTGTGTCTCGTTCTCTTCTATCCCTACTGTTCAAATACCTTCCAGCATGTATGGCTTTCTAACCTTGTTTCTAAACCCTAGAAATTCCTCTTCTAAAGAAAGAAAAGGAGGATGAGTATACCCTGCCTATGGTAGGAAGTGATACAGGATTTGGACTGGTCCAGGAAATCCATTAAGAGATAGTTTCCTAGTCTTTAAAACATTCAGGCCAAATTCATTCACATGATCACATAGTACTGTGAATTGAATCTGGATTGAACAATGAATTCCAATTATAATAAAATATATTGTTGGATCTACCTGCTTCTAGAGTTTTAGGGCGGGGTCTTTAAAAAGCCCTTGTTTGCTCAGGAGAGGTCTGGTGGAGATTTATGTACAATGAAAACCAAGCAAAAAAAATGTAGACAAGAATTGCAGATTTGTAGACATCAGACAAGTAATAAAACTCACAAAAAATGCCAAATGTGCAGATTTTGTCTGGAATTAAGTCAGGTGCCATCAGGAATATTTAACAAGTTAAGTGAATGTCTTTCACTGGGTTATTTGGATTAAGATCATTAAGACTGCCTAGAGACAAAGGAGAGCAAAAAACAAACAAGAGTCAGAACATAAAAACACATTAAGACAAAACTATAGAAGAAGCCAGTAACTTCTCATGGAATGTCTGTAGAAGATATAGATTGATAATAATATGTTGGTTCTTCCATGTCCTGACTTTGGTTGGTAGAGAAGATCTTCTAAGCAGATCCTTAGAAGATCTCTGATGTTTCCTGATTTGTCCTTCATTAGAAACATCACAACGACATATTTTATCCCAGTATTTGTTCATGCCCAACAGTGGCTCAGAGAAAGCACATTAAGATGAAAAAGGAAATGTAACTCAGTAAAAGTTTGTCTCAATCTCCAGCATAGGCATGGAATAATGCAGGTTCACTGCAGCTATTGAATAAACAGATTCCTAGATCAGCTATAGAGCTTCTTTTTAACAAATTACTTTACTCCTCAAAGTCTTGTTCTTCCCATCTATGAAATGAAAACATTAACACTTATATTCCACATAAAATGCTGCTAGATCTCCAAGTAAAAAACATTCCTTATGCTTTCACTTCTGATGTGTCAGCCATACTTTCTGCAAATTTCTAAAAAAAAAAGTCAGATCTCTTCTGGTATCACCTCAGCAGTGTTATCTTATCTCTTTTCTTAGCTTTATTGCTTGAGTTGTGCATGTAAAGGGCAAGTTTTGACTTGATGTAGAGTACTATGCTTTCCAGCTCATCTGGTTATATGTGCTCAATATTCTTTCAACACTGACAATTTCACTGGATGGTCTCAGTGAATTTGTTCGCATTCAGTTTGCAATTATTAAGTAGTCTATTAATCACAATCCTAGCAATGGAATAAAATGACAATAAGAGTTATGTCAATGCCAGGTTTTCACAATTTTAAAACTCAAAATTACAATTATTCAATAAAATAAATATACATGCCATAAATATGAGCCCATAAACAAGCATAGGTCCAGTGCTTTTCCAATAGGAGCAGAAGGTGATTTTCCTTT